>NC_139948.1:11130347-11431580 GCF_963454915.1 Gymnoscopelus microlampas
TTCCTGACTATTCCTCAGTTATACACTTTACTGTATTTCCTCACATGATCAACACTGTACTTTAAACACACTGTTTAATGGTGCTGGAAAGGTTTGGTGATAGACCAAAAATGTATAGACCGGTATAGATTAGCCTAATCTGTTATAGCATTGGCTTGAAGTAGGAACTGTCCTAGCCTATGGCAGTGGGCGATTTAGTATATATGATGTGAGTTGGATTATGGAGGCTTGTGATTTGGATGCAGATGTGGATGTTCCCGAACCGGATGAGAAGTCCATTATGATGTACGTGGCCCAGTTCCTGCAGTATTCCAGAGACCTGCCTGTACCGGAGGAGGACATGCAGGTTTGTGTACCAGTCTCTTTGCTTTCAGCCACTCCTGCTTCCACTTTATCTACAGTTATCTCCTTAATATGTTTTGTCCTTCAAGAGAAATCAAGAGAAAGAGAAATCCTGTATTTCTCTTCTCTTCTCTTCTCTTCTCTTCTCTTCTCTTCTCTTCTCTTCTCTTCTCTTCTCTTCTCTTCTCTTCTCTTCTCTTCACAGTCCCTGAGTCCCACTCCTTCTAAAAGTCCCTCTCCTGTCAACATGCCTATTCACTAGGCAGGTAGACCTGCTGACTCTCTGTCCACCGCTCTCTTTTTCACTTTCCTCATTTCTTTTTTACCCTGCAACAACATTATTTTTATTAGTGCAGAAGAGTCTCTTTTGTGTCTGTGTATCTACAGCAGGGCCGGCTGGTATCAATGGGCTAGTGGGGCTAAGCCCCCCCCCTATCTTATGGAATAAAGATGAGAAATTATTATTAAAATGTTTTAGAAAAGATTATTGTATATGCTGGTGGAACCTGGAGCAGCAACAGCATCAAACAGTTACAAGAAAAACACAAAATATGTAAAAATAAAAATAATGGGCTGATTTCTTTTAGCCCAAATCAGCTTCCATTGGCTTTCATTGAGTTGAGTGATTGACAGCTGACATGACACGCCTGCTTGATTTACTCACCATTGGGGCTAATATATTTTAGCCCCCAAGCTCCGCCCTCACTGGCTTTTGACCAATGACAGAAAGGTGTACCTTTCTGTGCTTTGTTCTGGGAAAGTGAAGGAGGATGAACAGGCAGGTGCCAGTATTCAAATGGATTGTAGATTATTTACTTTCTAATCCGTCTTCAAAAGGGTATTGTGGATTTGCTTCATTTATCTGACAAAGTTAAGAAACATGATTGCTGCTTTAATCACATTGGAAGTGGCTCAAGCTGTTTGGGGAAAGTTAACATCGCTAGCTGTGTGTGTGTGTGTGTGTGTGTGTGTGTGTGTGTGTGTGTGTGTGTGTGTGTGTGTGTGTGTGTGTGTGTGTGTGTGTGTGTGTGTGTGTGTGTGTGTCACAGTCAGGGGTCATCCCCCTGGCAGCTTGTGATGGACATTTTCATTAATATTTCATTTTTGCCACGGACATGCAAAATAATCATCTTATCAAAAACACAGTGGCCTAGCCCTAAATGTATACTAATGGACTCCTAATGTGTCTATTCCAATGTACTGCACATTTTAAAACAATAGTATGTCTGCATACTGAGCCACTTAACGACCAACAAATTAAATCCTAATTATTTTGGATAATAATTATTGAGTCTCATCAGTACAGACAGTGCTTGAACCTCAAAAGGGACACTTTAGCTGCACAGGAGAGTGGGTGCCTAATATTATACATTATGGCTATTAAAGAGATTGCTGGCTTTTCAAAAGACAGTGTTACTTGAGGACAGAAGGAGATCAAGTTCTACCAGCTAAACCATTTGGTTTGGTTTGGCAAAGTATGGTAGCTATTGGATTCCATTAGGTGATCAGGTATTCTCTGTTGATGAGAAAGTCCAAGGCATGCACATGTATCAAAGGAAAAAGACACACCCTACAAGCTACACTTGATTTGTTTTTGATTTATTAGACATAATGATTACATGTTAAATGCTTCTCACGGAAGCTTCAAGGATAAAATGCCAATGGAACACTGGAACGAGGAAACTTGAGAGACAAAAAAGATACATGATGAGTGATTAATGAAGGGCATGCCATGCCGTGTCACAATAGTTTGATTAAGGCCTAACTTTGATCAGACGTGAGCTAACTTTCAGGTTGGAGGAGATCCTAGGCTGTGGAAGGAGAGTTTCCATGGATTATGATTGTGGACTGTTATTATAGTTGTCAATTATTGAAATCCCAAACATGGAATATACTTGGACCATGCCACATTTAATGCCTGTCTCAGGACTGCCACCTGCCAATATACAGTGGATAACTTCCCAGTCTCCAGGTTTTTGAAAGTATTGCTACCACTTTAACCCTGACATCCTAATTTTGGGCGTGTCATTATAGGATAAAAAGATAAGAAAATTACTTATCTACAAGCTCACAACATGCTGTGATGTGTTGTGATTGATTGATTTGGATAAAAATGATGCAGCTTTAGATCGGCTTTTCCCTTCCAAATAATATTTGAATTTATTTGATAAGTGACTTCTTTTAAAATGTGTAGCGCTTTGGAATAGAGTAGACAATATGGCACATCAGGAGTCCATTATTATATATTTAGGGCTAGGCCTATGTGATTCTGGTAATATAACTTTTTTTAAAAGCACATTTTGCTATTTTCACAGAATTGAGGCAGTTATTAATAATCATTTCGTTTAGCTTAGTCTTGTTGTCTTCACCTGATGCAATTGTGTGTACAGGTACCATGTGCAATAGGCCTACTAAACATCTCCTGCAACTCATGAAATGAGCATGTTACTTTACGAGTCACCAAAGTTATCCAAGGCATTTTTATATGTTTCTACATTATAATGAAGAAAATATATAGGCTATATCAGATTTTATTTTTTCAAAATAAAAAATGTGCCACGGACATAGACATGTCATCCTGCCACGGACATGTTGATGACCCCTGGTCACAGTGTGTGTGAGAGAGAGAGACTAGAGTCTCTCACCCTCGAAAATCGGCAAAAGTAGCAGTTTTCAAGATGTTTTCGCCATTATCTCTGGAACGGAAGGTCCAATCTGCTCAGTTCAAAGCTTGTTAGAGGCGTGACTTTGAGGACATTAAGCACATAACAACACCTTTATGGGGGTTTCGGGTTTTTGGGCCTAAATATATGGTAATTGTTCGGGCCGGCCCAGTAGGGCCCAGTTAGGGCCGGGCCTTAATTTTCAGGCCCGTTGAGAACTCTTAGACAGACACACTGTGTGTGTGTGTGTGTGTGTGTGTGTGTGTGTGTGTGTGTGTGTGTGTGTGTGTGTGTGTGTGTGTGTGTGTGTGTGTGTGTGTGTGCGTGTGCGTGTGTGTGTGCGCGCAAGTGTTTTCTTGTATTACCATTCTTCCCAAATGTCAGGGAGGGAGGCTGTGTGTGTGTGTGTGTAACTTTAAAAGCAGTGATAAGGAACATGGGAAGAGGTCTACTGTAGGAGGAGATGAGTTTCAGGGGAGTGAGTGACTTGCAGCAAAGGACGTCAGGATGAGGACTCGAGCTTGTCAGGCTACATTGTAGCTTACTGTAGGTGCCCTGACCGCTACACAAGCGGTCCGGGCCACCAGTGTTTTAACGTGAAATACCCCTTAAATGCTTTAGTTTGTTTCTTTATTCTTTCACTTCACTCTCCTTCCATCACATTTTGAGAAACACGTTAACATCACAAGACCCGTCAGATCTGTTCATTAACATTAAAACCTTAACACCTTCTCAACTCCTAACACTCCTGATTCTCACCGCAACACCACCGCTTCCACTAGCACTAACTACTCCTACCTGCCATTGGCCCGCTGTGGTCTGAACAATACCAGGGTGTTCTTGTCTTGTAAGACAACAGCATTGATGACACACAAAGAAGGTGTAGGTGTCTCACGGTTGAGACTCAAATGTACTTGGGGAATTAATAGGTTGAATACTGGACAGGGCAAATCACGCAGTAAAGGACGAGTTGGTCCTGTTCTCCAAATTAATGACTGACGGGGTGTAACTTCTAATGTATCTTTCAAATTAAATATGAATGACAACCTGGTACAATGTGTGACAACTCCCTACCCATGTATTCATATTAGAAATTTGGGACCTTACGCGGCCCGAACCTCTAGAGTACATGCCACTGCCGATGTGACAGATATGGCCTTATATGGAGATGTGTGTGTCTGTCAGGCCTTGTCCCTTTAATGGCCATATATGGATATCTCTGTATTTGTCAGCACTTGTCCCTTTTATTTCGCAAATGGACCCCAAGCGAATGCTTCGCGGGGGTCCCCGCGAATGCTTCCCTCCGTGACATTGTGTGTAATGTTGGGTTGGAACCACCTAAAAAGTTTGGTGTGACCGCACCCTAAGTGTACAAATCAAATGGAATAATTTACTGATCAGATCATAATATGGAAAACTATTTTTCTCATTTGAAACATTCAAATACTACAAATACTACTAGGTACATACAGTATATTTCCTTGGCCATAAGACTGTCTGCCAAGCTGTCTTACACAATAATGTTAAAGATGTTTTTACTGCAGATCATTCACATGTGGAATGTATCCATTTTCTTAGAGTGCTTCCAAAGCTGTTGATCCTGGAAGCTCAGAGATGAAGGATGGCAAAGATGACAAGTCTTCAAAGACCAGCAGCACTGTTCCTGCTACAAGGGAGACAGGTGAAAACATTTATTCATCATTTCAATACTTGAGTAATATTATTAGAAAAGTTAAAAACAAGCAAATTCTCATAACTCAACATATATTGAGTGCTTATTAAAACCAGTAATAACTCAACACATCACAGTTTATTATACTGATTATTATTCTGAGTTATCAGCACTGATACGCTTATTGTATTATGTGTAACCAGATGTTTTATTGATGCAAACAGGTACCAGTGATGACGATGGCACCAACAAAAATGACACGGTAAGATGACTGTTTATGGAGGCATAAGACCTTCAAAACTGTTTTGTCCACTGGTCTAAGTTGCATTATTTATGTTAAACGGTTAATTGAAGACAGGTGTTGAACATTTAAAATCATTCAAGTGGTCATGTGACATATTTGACATATGTCACATGACATGTTTGTACACTGAAAGTGACAACATTCTACACAACAGTAAACACACAAGCACAACAAACTAATACTACAGTATGTTGCCCTAGTATTTGTCTTTACCTCTTAACACATTGAGTGCCAGGTACTATGCATCCAAATCATCCTCAGAGTGGCAGCTTTATTTACTACGTTTTGACGATCTTTGGACAGACGCAGAAGCCACAATGTGCACGCGGATGTACAAAAAAAAAGTGTCCGGGGCGTGGGGGAGGATCCCGTCTATCCACTGGAACAAAAAACATTTCCACCGCGATCTGCCATTTTGGAGCGATCGCCTGTTGAAAATGGCTGTTTTTCACCATAAATAAAATAATCTGAGCTAGGAGTGTTTTTCTACAAATCCTAATAAAGGAATGGACGGAAGTGATGTTTTATGGAATATAATTTATATATATATATATATATATATATATATATATATATATATATATATATATATATATATATATATATATATATATATATATCTGTGTTGCCGTTCACTGATTTCCGAAAAAAAAGTTGCTCTGTTCCCATTGAAAAGCATTGTCAGAATCCGTCTTATGGACAGAATTAAAGTTTGGTGTGACCGCACCCTAAGTGTACAAATCAAATGGAATAATTTACTGATCAGATCATAATATGGAAAACTATTTTTCTCATTCCAAACATTCAAATACTGAGGCATATACAGTATATTTTCTTGGCCATAAGACTGTCTGCCAAGTTATCTTACACAATAATGTTAAAGATGTTTTTACTGCAGATCATTCACATGTGGAATGTATCCATTTTCTTAGAGTGCTTCCAAAGCTGTTGATCCTGGAAGCTCAGAGATGAAGGATGGAAAAGATGACAAGTCTTCAAAGACCAGCAGCACTGTTCCTGCTACAAGGGAGACAGGTGAAAACATTTATTCATCATTTCAATACTTGAGTAATATTATTAGAAAAGTTAAAAACAAGCAAATTCTCATAACTGAACATATATTGAGTGCTTATTAAAACCAGTAATAACTCAACACATCACAGTTTATTATACTGATTATTATTCTGAGTTATCAGCACTGATATGCTTATTGTATTATGTGTAACCAGATGTTTTATTGATGCAAACAGGTACCAGTGATGACGATGGCACCAACAAAAATGACACGGTAAGATGACTGTTTATGGAGGCATAAGACCTTCAAAACTGTTTTGTCCACTGGTCTAAGTTGCATTATTTAAGTTAAAATGTTAATTGAAGACAGGTGTTGAACATTTAAAATCATGCAAGTGGTCATGTGACATATTTGACATATGTCACATGACATGTTTGTACACTGAAAGTGACACCAATCTACACAACAGTAAACACACAAGCACAACAAACTAATACTACAGTATGTTGCCCTAGTATTTGTCTTTACCTCTTAACACATTGAGTGCCAGGTGCTATGCATCCAAATCATCCTCAGAGTGGCAGCTTTTTTTACCATGTTTTGACGATCTTTGGACAGCCGCAGAAGCCACAAGGTGCACACGGATGTAAAAAAAAAAGTGTCCGGGGGGTGGGGGAGGGTCCCGTCTATCCACTGGAACAAAAACATTTCCACCGCGATCTGCCATTTAGGAGCAATCGCCCTTTGAAAATGGCTGTTTTTCACCGTAAATAAAATAATCTGAGCTAGGAGTGTTTTTCTACAAATCCTAATAAAGGAATGGACGGAAGTGATGTTTTATGGAATATAATTTATATATATATCATTCACATGTGAATATGTGTTGCCGTTCACTGATTTCCGAAAAAAGTCGCTCTGTTCCCATTGAAAAGCATTGTCAGAATCCGCCTTATGGACAGAATTAAAGTTTGGTGTGACCGCACCCTAAGTGTACAAATCAAATGGAATAATTTACTGATCAGATCATGATATGGAAAACTATTTTTCTCATTCCAAACATTCAAATACTACTAGGTACATACAGTATATTTCCTTGGCCATAAGACTGTCTGCCAAGTTATCTTACACAATAATGTTAAAGATGTTTTTACTGCAGATCATTCACATGTGGAATGTATCCATTTTCTTAGAGTGCTTCCAAAGTTGTTGATCCTGGAAGCTCAGAGATGAAGGATGGAAAAGATGACAAGTCTTCAAAGACCAGCAGCACTGTTCCTGCTACAAGGGAGACAGGTGAAAACATTTATTCATCATTTCAATACTTGAGTAATATTATTAGAAAAGTTAAAAACAAGCAAATTCTCATAACTGAACATATATTGAGTGCTTATTAAAACCAGTAATAACTCAACTCATCACAGTTTATTATACTGATTATTATTCTGAGTTATCAGCACTGATACGCTTATTGTATTATGTGTAACCAGATGTTTTATTGATGCAAACAGGTACCAGTGATGACGATGGCACCAACAAAAATGACACGGTAAGATGACTGTTTATGGAGGCATAAGACCTTCAAAACTGTTTTGTCCACTGGTCTAAGTTGCATTATTTAAGTTAAACTGCTAATTGAAGACAGGTGTTGAACATTTAAAATCATTCAAGTGGTCATGTGACATATTTGACATATGTCACATGACATGTTTGTACACTGAAAGTGACACCAATCTACACAACAGTAAACACACAAGCACAACAAACTAATACTACAGTATGTTGCCCTAGTATTTGTCTTTACCTCTTAACACATTGAGTGCCAGGTACTATGCATCCAAATCATCCTCAGAGTGGCAGCTTTTTTTACCATGTTTTGACGATCTTTGGACAGCCGCAGAAGCCACAATGTGCACGCGGATGTAAAAAAAAAAAGTGTCCGGGGGGTGGGGGAGGGTCCCGTCTATCCACTGGAACAAAAACATTTCCACCGCGATCTGCCATTTTGGAGCAATCGCCCGTTGAAAATGGCTGTTTTTCACCATAAATAAAATAATCTGAGCTAGGAGTGTTTTTCTACAAATCCTAATAAAGGAATGGACGGAAGTGATGTTTTTTGGAATATAATTTTTATATATATATATATATATATATATATATATATATATATATATATATATATATATATATATATATATATATATATATATATATGTATATATATATATATATATATATGTATATGTGTGTGTGTTGCCGTTCACTGATTTCCGAAAAAAAAAGTCGCTCTGTTCCCATTAAAAAGCATTGTCAGAATCCGCCTCATGGACAGAATTCAAGTTTGGTGTGACCGCACCCTAAGTGTACAAATCAAATGGAATAATTTACTGATCAGATCATAATTATGGAAAACTATTTTTCTCATTCCAAACATTCAAATACTACAAATACTACTAGGTACATACAGTATATTTCCTTGGCCATAAGACTGTCTGCCAAGTTATCTTACACAATAATGTTAAAGATGTTTTTACTGCAGATCATTCACATGTGGAATGTATCCATTTTCTTAGAGTGCTTCCAAAGCTGTTGATCCTGGAAGCTCAGAGATGAAGGATGGAAAAGATGACAAGTCTTCAAAGACCAGCAGCACTGTTCCTGCTACAAGGGAGACAGGTGAAACATTTATTCATCATTGATTTCAATACTTGAATAATATTATTAGAAAAGTTAAAAACTCATAACTGAACATATATTGAGTGCTTATTAAAACCAGTAATAACTCAACACATCACAGTTTATTATACTGATTATTATTTATGAATTAGTTTAGTTATCAGCACTGATACGCTTATTGTATTATGTGTAACCAGATGTTTTATTGATGCAAACAGGTACCAGTGATGGTGATGGCACCAACAAACATGATACGGTAAGATGATTGTTTATGGAGGCATAAGACCTTCAAAACTTTTTTGTCCACTGGTCTAAGTTTCATTAATGAAGTTAGAATGTAAATTGAAGACAGGTGTTCAATATTAAAAATCATTCAAGTATTAATGTGACATACTATGACATGGGTCACATGACTTGTTTGTACACTTAAAGTGACAACATTCTACACAACAGTAAAGTGTACACAAGTGTAAACAAATACTATTGTTGCCCTAGTATTTGTCTTTACCTCTTAACTCATTGACTGCCAGAAATAAAACATTATTTGCTAAGCTGCTGCCAGCGATTTTTGAGTTTTTTCACTAACCTTTGAAAAATCATAGAATATTTATCTCCAGTATGATCGATCCCCCGATCACTTTAAAAGACGTATCCGAGTCTCGTAGAATCGGGGGGGGGGGGGGGGGGGGGGGGGGGGAGCGGGCCGCGGCGATCATCGTTCCATAGTTGTGGGCAGTTGAATGTAGGCTGTTTTCGCCAAAATGCTATACAGAAACAGAGAAAAGGACACTTTTCTAAATCAAACAAAAAGGAAGGGAACAGGCATTTTGTTTTACGATCACGTGACCTGCTGCTGCTTTGATTCAGTGGGAGTCAAATGGTGACTCCCAGGTTAGCGAACAGCGCCATCTAGTGGAAAACCACTGAAAACACCTCACTCGTCAACGGCTCGTGATTGGGGAGCGTACGGGAGTGCTTGGCAGACCACGCCCCCGGAGTGTCGCTGGAATCTAAACTGCGCCCCCGACCGTCTCCATTGGTTGGCCGTTTCCACAATGTAGCTGATGATGACGATGATGATGATGGTTAAAATACGCTACGCTAGTCCGTTTATATATATAGGTTAATAAAACCGAAAGAGTCTATGAATACGCTAGTCTGTTTATATAGGTTAAAAATTGCTTCTCCGCCGGCTATACCGAAAGAGTTTATAAATAGATGGAGACGACCGTTTTGTGCATCCGTTTGCCAACTGTTAAAATATGCTTTTTTTATATATGAATGGACAAACCTGTGAAAGGAGAAGTGTTCAAAAGTAGAACGAGTGATTTCAATCATTATTTGTCACTGTTGTACAAATACTGTTACATAACTCTGTCAAAATTGTGGGTGTCTTTTATATTGTGAGCTTGTAGATACCTTTATTTTCACGACATCACAACATTAGACCAGAAAAATAAGTATATGGAAAAAAAGCACGGTTGCACAAATACACAAAAACTGTTGCATAGCTTTGTCAAAGTTTGGGGTATTTGTGCAACAGTGACCGATAAAGATCCTGATTCGCTACATGTGTTGTTATTTCATATACTTTTTTATCTGGTCTAATTTGTTACTGTTTACTTATCTACAAGCTCACAATATAACGCCTCATCATCTCTGCCAATCACTGATGCCATTCAGGCACTATAGAATTAATTTAAGATGAGCATGTGAATGGATGGTGGCTTTGATGACTCATCTCTGCCATTCAGGTGGTATAGAATTATATATATATATATATATATATATATATATATATATATATATATATATATATATATATATATATATATATATATATATATATATATATATATATATATATATATATATTATATATATATTTATATATATATATATATATATATATATATATATATATATATTTATATATATATTTATATATATATATATATATATATATATATTAGGGCTGGGACTCGATTAAAAAAAATAATCTAATTAATTAGAGGCTTTGTAATTAATTAATCGAAATTAATCGCATGTTTAATCGCATATCAATATTTGACCTGAGAAGCAATTTCTTTTCAGTTAAAACAGATTTTGGTATATGAGTGAATCAATGAGTGAATACATAAGTTTAAGCAACAAAAAATAGTTCTGCACACAACCGTGTTTTTATCCACGCTTCCATCAGAGAGTTTTTTAAATCTAAATTTCCCATCCACTGGGCCAAGCAAAGCAGTCTCATTGCTTCTTGTCCCATTGCGTGCACTGGGGTGTGTTGTCTGTTGGTTGGTGCACTGGTATGATCGGTACGCCTGAAACTGGTCCAGTTCTGTGGTGCATAAACTAAGCGCGATTAAAATACGATTAATTATTTTTAATCGCGTTCATTTTCTGTAATTAATTAATCTAAATTAATCAGTTAAAGTCCCAGCCCTAATATATATATATATATATATTTATATATATATTTATATATATATATATATATATATATATATATATATATATATATATATATATATATATATATATATATATATATATATATATATATTTATATATATATATAGTCTAAAATCTCCTCCTCAACTTGCTCGTTGAACACTTCTCCATTCACAGGTTTGTTTGTAAATGAATGGAGCAGAGACGTGCTTCTCAAGTAGCCTACATGTATTGTAAACCCAACAGGATCATTTTATACTCCACAAATGGAAGTTACATTTTAATTAAGCACAATGTAATGTTAAAAGGGTATACAAGCACTATATAGAATACACAAGAGAAGCCACAGTCAGACTGTAGGGGGGAGGACAGATAGAGGGGTTAGTAGGGTGAGGGTTCAAACACTTCACTACAACACTAAAGGTCCTTACACACCGGCGAATATACGCAAAATTCGGACTCGTTCCGAATAATTAATGGTGCGTCACACTGAACATTGATTCTGCCAATGCACGGCATTCTGCCAATGCTTTTCAATGAGAACAGAGTTTTCTTTTGCGGACATCTGCAAATGTTAAAAAAACAATCCATTCCTATTGAAAATCATTGGCAGAATTCGCTTCATAGGCAGAATTAAAGTTTGCTGTGACTGCACCCTAAGGGTATGGTCACACCGAAATTTAATTCTACCTATGAGGGTGGATTCTGCCAATGCTATTCAATGGGAATGGAGTGTTTTCTAGCAGAATTCAGCGAATGGCAAGAAACCACTCCAATCCCATTGAAAAGCATCGGCAGAATCCACCTTCATAGGTAGAATTAAACGTCTGTGTGACCACACCCTAAAGGGATATTTCACTTTCAAACATGCTTGGGGTCATTTCAACGTCTAATCAGGCTGGGAACCAGACAGATTTTAAGTTGTTTGATTCAGTATTTAGATATTTGATATTCATTTCATCAGACACGTCCCCTTCCTATACAAACCCATTGTAACTTCAAATTTCATTTTAACCATGTTAGATTCATTGTAAACACTGGTTCTGGTGACTGACATTGTCCGTCTAATGTGTGACGGGTTTTCATTTATTTATTTATTTTATTTAATTAATGTATTTAGTTTTTCCTTTTCCATTTTCTTTTTTTCATAAATGAAAAAAGTAATTGAAAAAACACTGCCCCATCTGAAGGACAATATCAGTCACCAGAACCAAGGTCAGGTGTTTCCATTGAATCTAACATTATAATGGAGTTTGAAGTTACATTTTTCATCATATCTGATTGTATCAACATCACATATGGATATGTATTAACTTTGTTTTCTATATTTTGTTTGATTGTTCATTTTAAAGGCTGGCAAAAGACACACATCTGTGGAGAATTCAGAAAAGATCAGCCCAGATGACATCAAACATCAAAGAGAAGTCAATGAACTGTTTTCTAGACTTAACCTCAAACACAACGATCAAGATAAGTTGACAACTGCTGACTTTCTGAAAATCCTCCCTTCTATAAAGAAGCCAGATCAGATAACTGAGAAAGACGTAGCTCATACATTCCTTCAGAAGTTGTTGATGCTAGACCATAGTGCCAGGTACATCCCGGTAACAGTTGACAGTACAGAAGACAAGCATTCAACAGTTTCTCCAAATGCTGATGAGGTTGATAGAGTACACAGTGACTGTGATGATGAGGTTGATACAGACGACAGTGACTGTGATGATCTGTTCAGCTCCACTGTAGTCACTAGTCAGAGCCTGAAGCAGAGCCATGTCCATCCAATGGATGTTCAGATGGCTGTGTTTCACTGCTCAGACAGCTTCCTCAGGCAGAACATGATTACCAAACTATCAAAGTGTCAGTATGCCTTACCTTTGCTAGTGCCTGACCCGTTCACGAGGGACATTGAGTGTCCTTTATGGACTTTTAGACAAATAAGAAAATCCTGGAAGGTAACTGATACATTAGGTGCCATCACAAGTACGAACATGCCTATCTACCAAGCTCAGACACCTATGGTGTCATTTTTCCGCCTTGGCGCAGTGACATCTAAATCTCAGCTGATGAATACCATAATCAATGACCGTCACAGCACGTTCTTTCATAGGAACTGTCCAGGTGCCACCAAATCTCACTGCCTGATAGATGGTATGGCAGAGATTGCCTGGTATTGCCCTGCTGGAAAAGACAAGGATGCTTTCTCTGACTGTGTTGCCTTCTGCAATCTTCATGGAGATGCTGTATCACATGAAAAACAGCGGGAAATACTGGTTAAAAATGCTTCAGTCAATGTTGTCCTTGTGTCTACTCTGAAAAAAGGTGACAAAGGTAGGAAAATTCTGTCAGACCTTCGCAAGGGTCCAAAACCTCTCATTTGTCTGTTTGCTGATGATGACTCTGTTGCAACTCAGATAGGATCAGGACAATTTAAAATAGGTCTGAAGGATAGAAGTCAGTCAGATGTGGCTGCAGAATTGAAAAAGGTTCTTACAAACTTCAAAGGTTCTATGTTAACGCCATCATTCCAACTTGAAACCATGGCAAGAGACTCTGGAATCAGAATAGATGAAGATGACCCTGCATGCCAAAGAGGGTATTCTGCTGCTATGCAGATTCTGGAATTGTTTAAAAGAAAGAAACTTTCAAAGGCAGATATCAAAGACACATTTCTTCCATGTCAAGCCAAAACATTGTGGCATGAGTGGTGCAGAATAAATAAAGGCAAAGACATAGGAAACAAGACAGAGACAGACAGATGTAATAAAGTAAGTGAAATGGAGCGAAAAAGAAGTGAACAACGTGACAAATCCTCCAGTGAGCTGATGAAGCTGTTTATTGAAAACCTACAGACTCTGAAAGGGGATAAACAATGTTTCTTCCTAAAATGGATTGGAATCTTACTGGATAACTTCTTCACAGATGAGCTGTCTGAAATCAGCCAGGCATATGATGCAAAGTGGTCTGAGGTCTTGGCTTTAAAAAATTGCAATGACAAACCAGATCCGCTGAAGGAGAAGCAACAGCAATTAGAAAAACAACTTGAGCAACTGCCTAACAAATCAGATCAGTTGAAGAAAAAGCAAGATGAGTTGGAGAAACTTTCAGAGCAACTGCAGTCAGCAACAGTTGGATTTGAGCACATCTTGAGAGAAATAGGACAAATGTATGAAGCCCATGCGTCTTTGAAGAAGACAGGAGACTGGTGTCAATACCCTAAGCTGGCTGCAGAGCTTATGATAGCAGGACATCCAATGGAGCTGATGGATGGAGATGCAGCACATGTGCCTTTAACATGGATCACTAGTGTTCTAGATGAGGTCATCAAGACACTCGGAGACAAGAGAGTTTTTGTCTTGTCAGTTTTAGGAATCCAGAGCAGTGGCAAATCTACCATGCTGAATGCAATGTTTGGATTGCAGTTTGCAGTAAGTGCTGGCAGGTGCACTAGAGGGGCCTTCATGCAGCTAGTGAAAGTGTCAAAGGAGAAACAGGAAGCCTTCCAGTTTGACTATGTCCTGGTTGTGGACACTGAAGGACTGCGTGCTCTTGAGCTGGCAGGGACGGACACTTTTAAGCATGACAATGAATTGGCAACATTTGTCATTGGCCTGGGAAACATGACTTTGATCAACATCTTTGGAGAGAATACATCTGAGATGCAAGATGTTCTTCACATTGCTGTTCAGGCCTTCATGAGGATGAAGAAGGTTGAAATATCTCCAAATTGTCTGTTTGTTCATCAGAATGTTACAGATATTGAAGCTGGTGACAAAAACAAGGTGGGAAAGAGACGCCTACAAAAAAATCTTGATGAGATGACCAAGTTAGCAGCTGAAGAGGAAGTGTTTAATGCAAAGTGTTTCAGTGATATCATTGCATTTGATGTCGATACTGATGTGAAATACTTTGCCCAGCTGTGGGAAGGCAGTCCACCCATGGCTCCTCCAAACCCAGGTTATAGTGAGAGCATCCAAGAGCTGAAGGACACAATCCTCTCAAAAGCAAAACAGTCTTGTGGAGTTCCACTGTCAGAATTCAAAAGCAAAATTAAAGACCTTTGGGATGCCCTCATTAAAGAAAACTTTGTTTTCAGTTTTAAAAACACACAGGCAATTTCACGTTACAGAACACTCGAAGAAGAGTACGGAAAATGGACCTGGGCTTTAAGGGAAGCCATGTTGGACATTGAAGACAATCTTCAGAACAGAATTGTCAATCACAAAAACTTGAACAAGATTGAAGATGATCATTTCAAAGGAATGAATGACAAGCATAAAGAAGTGGTAGAAAAAATGAAAATTCACTTTGATGCTGATACAGAAGTACTGGCTCAGTGGAGAGGACAATTTGAAATCAAAATTAAGGAGTTCCGTGATGAACTGGTGAAAGGAGCTAAACAGAAGCTAGAGGAAATGATTCAGCAGGGCGATGCTCGAAACAAGCTGGATGATAAGAAGACAGTCTACGAGAACAAGCTCCTACAGAAGAGCAAAGAGCTTGCCGTCAAGCTAAAAGACAAGACAAAGGATGAAAAGCAACTCAGAAGGGCGTTTGATGATGTTTGGAAAGGTTGGGTGAAGGACTTCACTGCAGATATTCCTTCCAAAAAGGGGATCGATATTCAAGCGGATGTAGATACTATCCTTAAGGATATAGGCACTGAGTGTGCTCTTATCGTCGACCGCAGAAACTGTGGTATGTACAATAATACATCTGACTATGTACTAACGTCTAAAGGGGGGGTCAAAGCTTTCTTTGGGATTACTAGTAAGGAACAACTTCCCTTTGAAACGGTTAAACAGATAGAAACCTTCATTGACAATGTTAAGGAAAACTCCATCGCCTTAATTAAGGGCAAACCTGTTAAAAATACAGGCTACAAAACCATTTACTTGCATGAAGTAGCAAATGAGGTCAAGCACCAAGTGAAGGGATTTTCATTAGGCAAGAAATACGCCCTTAAACCTGAGTTTGCAGTTGATCTTTTACTTCTTGTATTTCGAAATGCAGAAAAATGGCTTTCGAAATCTCACGAAGAATTCAAGAAGATCAATGATCCACTCACTTATTTGGAAAACCAAAAGGAGCAATACTACAATGTGTTCAAAGGCCATTGTAAAGGAAACTCTTCTGCCGCTGTTCTTGGTGAATGGCTTTGTAGCAAACTGAAGAAGTCTATCACTCAGGAAGTCTATAACAAGACTGCCCGTCACTTGGCTGCAGAGATGAAAAGTAATTCCCCTCCCTTGAATGGGAATAGGTTGAACTTGGAGAAACATATTCTAAAATCACTGGCAGAGCAAGAGGACTTTGGCAGTTTCATGAAATACATCAAAAATCCAAGGGAACACACAGAGGAGTTTATACAAAAAACTGTTAAGTTATATATCTCCATCGACACCAATCAGCACAAGCTACTTGCATTCATGAGGTCTCATGTGGAGCTAGTGTACGAGCATCTGAATGTAGCAGTGAAAGAGGCGACAGAGAAAGTCACAACTAAGAAAGGAGACACCAACATGTGGCTAGAGGAGTTTTCCAGTCTGTTAACAGATAATCTAAGTTTTGGCAACTGCAATGAAAAAGTCAATGACATAAAGGAGTTTGACTTTCTTAAAGACGAGATTAAGAAAGGCCTTGATTCCATGAAGATGGATTTGAACAGCCTCCCAATCGATATGGAAGATGTCAGAATGAAGCCAGATCAATATCTAATCGATCACCTTTGCAAGTGTTGCTGGGTGCAGTGTCCTTTCTGTGGCGCCAGTTGTACCAACACCGTCCCGGAACACAAAGAAGAACACGATGTCCGTTTTCATCGCTCTCCCGGAATTAATGGAATGCACTATACCAATGAACCAATACTTACTGTTACTTTCTGTACAACAAAGGTGGGAAGTGATGGATCTTTCCACCTTACAGAGGAAGATAAGACCATTCCATACAAAGAATATCGAGATGGTGGTCCAAAGTATGAAAAATGGAACATCACAGCTGATGGATCTAACTTGGAATACTGGCAATGGTTTCTCTGGACATTTCAAAAGAACCTGGAGAAGTTCTATGCTATGACGTTTACGGAGATTCCTGAACAATGGAAAGATATCACCAAAGAGGACGCTATTGAAAGCTTATCGAAATAGGATATGTAGTCTGTGACTGGAAACATCCACAACCCTCTTCAAAGTAACACAATCCGATACTATCGTTTGATTTGCTCTTAAAAGAAGCTCAAAATATATGCACAATACAAGACCGGGTGTATTAACAGCCTGGCTTCCATGATTTTTTTTTATCACAATAGGTGAAAATAAATGAAACCTCCTTGGCCTACTGTTAGTTTGCACAAAAATGTGGTGCTGATCATTCCACCGAATTGTGAGATTAGGCCAGGATTAGGCCACACACACAAACACACACACACACACACACACACACACACACACACACACACACACACACACACACACACACACACACACACACACACACACCAGACCCTTGGTGACTCTGCCCCTAGAGTGCCATGTCAGCTGTGGCTTATGGCTTTCCATGTTTTAAGTAGATGTCTATTGTGACAATTATTTAGAAGACCATGCCTGATTGAGTTTAGTTTTGAGATTTCCAAATGTGACATTT
Source organism: Gymnoscopelus microlampas (assembly GCF_963454915.1). Lineage (NCBI taxonomy): Eukaryota > Metazoa > Chordata > Actinopteri > Myctophiformes > Myctophidae > Gymnoscopelus > Gymnoscopelus microlampas. The sequence continues at coordinate 11,148,110 of NC_139948.1, forward strand.
CATTCTATTGGAGATCTATCTACATTCTACTGTAGAATAAGTGTAATGAAAAAAATGTTTTTCCCAAAAGGATGAATACATATTTCTATGAAGAAAATTGAGTCATGAGATATCATTTTATTTTGTTTCTTTTTATTAAGTTGTATTAAGTAATGTCATGCTTTGTTCCTGACAATTACATAGTGGAGGCAGCATTTTATTTCATTTTTTTCTCTGTGACTCTGTGAAACTAATCATTCAAAAGCTATCATTAAATGTGTTTATGTGAGTTATTTCCTGGAACATGAAATGTTTAAGAAGCTGAACTAAAAAAATACTGTATGCCACATGTTTGTGTAATCACACTTAATTTGAAATAAATATGGAGAATCTATTATTGACTTTGAAAAATATGACTGTACAAATTAGACATTGTGACATTGTCACATTGTGACATCAAATGTCACTTTTAAATCTGGCAAATTTCACAGAACATTGTATGAGTGATACGTGGATTTGATTAGTTGATCGAGCTATTTAGCTGACTGTCATTTACTGTAAATCATCAAATAAATCTTGTAATTGACCAAAACGTCTATTTTTTTATAACTTTGTAGTGAAAGCAGAAGCATTTTATTATTAGAATGCATATCCATCAGAGTGTATTTTTAATGGACAGTTGACAATAAGAAAACACAGTTCATGTATTCAATTACAGTAGTGCAGATGTTTGATAGAAATAAGATACAATCAGATCAGATAAGTGAAGCTTAAAGGTAGGGTAAGTGATTTGCTTTGGTTAAAATAAGTGTTAAATAGCTCTATATTCTGATAGTACTCATTGCTATAGAGTGTTTGTTCAGTATTAGTCTCCTTGTCTCTTCACCTCTTTATTAAACAGAAAATGCATTTTCGTTTCAGTTTCAGTTTCATTTCCAATTGTATCCAACCAGGACAGAGAACTCAATCAGGATATAGATTAAACAAGTGAAATTGGAAGTGATGACACAAAAAAATGAGCAGACAAAATTGGAACTGGAACACTATACAAATTAAGCTTAAAAATGGGTACTTTCTCCTGATTGGCTGAGATTTTGACACCTACCGAAAATATATTTTCTGTTTATTAAAGAGCTGGAGAGACAGGGAGACATCTGTTACTGAAAAAACACTCTATAGCAATGATTACTATCAGAATATAGTATTTTAACCTTTTAACAAAATACTTTTTGTTTTAACCAAAAAATATCACTTACCCTACCTTTAAGCAGACAACCAGAGGTAAATTTAGTTCACACACAATGCTGAACCCTCTCCAATATTACATACTTTCACCTGGTTTTACTTTGATTGTTTTTCCCATGTTGCTCCTTTGAATTGAATTGAATTGGAATACAGGAGAGGACAGAATAAGAGTCCAAAGAGAGAAACAAACTAAGATAAATAAGAAAATTAAAATTAAACAGAATGGAATAGAATAGAATACAAATAAACCAGAATAAATACAGATTCTGATACTAGTACTACATACTGTATCTGGACTGAGTCTCTGAATGAATGAGTTAAAGGTACTGTAAGTGATCATGTGTTTGTTTGTTAAAGGAGAGATCCGGACATTTTAAGTGTTATCTTTGATGTGTCGCAAATCACTCACCAACTTTGAAAGGGACGTTGAGTTATTCCAGAGAGTCCCCTGTCGTCCAGTCTGGCGACCCCCTCCGTTGGCATAATGGGAGCCTGTGTAAGAGTGAAAATCGTCTATTATTCGTCTATCTTGTTCTGCACGAACGCTAACTTGCGCGCGACATTCTGTGCATGTTTGAGTATAATGAGACTCCACGATGAGCAGTAGTAGAGAAAAAACTAACTTTGCATCGGTTATAATAGACGATTTTCACTCTTACACGGCCTCCCATTATGCCAACGGAGGGGGTCGCCAGACTGGACGACAGGGGACTCTCTGGAATAATTCAACGTCCCTTTCAATGTTGGTGATTAGCGACACATCAAAGATAACACTTAAAATGTCCGGATCTCTCCTTTAAACAGATATTTCACTTTCAAATATGTTTAGGGTCATTTTAAAATCTACTCAGGCTTTAGTGTTTCACCCAAGACAGTTTTTAAGTTGCTTGATTCAGTATTTAGATATTTGATATTCATTTGATCAGACACCCTTCCTATACAAACCCATTGTAACTTAGAACTCCATTTTAACAATGTTAGGCTCATTGAAAACACACGTCTCTGCTTCTGGTGATTGACATTGTCCTTCTAATGAATGTTAGACTGATTAAAACACAGTCCTGGGGGAATTGCTTCCATTGTGGTCCTATATATTCAATTCATCAACAGAACAGAACATGAACAGAATATTAAAACACTAATACATGTCATCAACAAATACAAAAAGAAATACGGCAGTGTCTGACCCCTCATGTCAATGTCTATCTATCTCTACTAGTATGATGCTTTTTTTTTTCAGGTCAGTTTTGAAAGAAACCACTGATTCACATCCTTTAATGGATGATGTCAGGACATTGTACATTATACATATCTTTATTATTATTCTATTATATATTATTATAAATATTTAATAGATGATGTCAGGGCATTCTACATTATGGTGGCAGAGTAGTGGAATGAGAACTGTCCTATGTTTGTTCTAAATTTGGGGGGTACCAGATCGTGGGCAGTGGTCTTTAACAGACAGGCAGGCAGGCAGGCAGGCAGGCAGGCAGACAGACAGACAGAAGAGGAGTAGCTAATACTTTCAGCTGAAAAACGAGCACAATCCTACTCAATCAACTTTAAATGAATTAAGTGCTTAATCCAAAAGGTTACTTTTAACCTGGCATGGCCAAAAGATCCCACGGCACACCTAGATATACGGTGTGTTGCACCCATCCATAGTTTACCTAGGAAAGTGATAAATATCAAGTATGTTACCCCTCTGTTCAAACACAATCCCACACGTTTATATGACTAACATTAGAATTAGGTACTGTATGAATAACGCTGAAGATACCCAAAAATCACCAGCAAACTTTTTTATTTTTAATTGATGCATTAGTGTTCCTTGTTGACTTTAAGTTCAGCCTCTTTTTACAGTAGGCTATGTTTTCAGAATAGATATTGTAAAGAGAGGCCAATGTTTTCAAGCAGAAAAATTTGCTAATTGTAACCTCAAAGGGTCAGAACTAAGAGGTAAGGTTATTGCCAGACTGGAGAAAATATGTTCTCATTGGAATGTAAAACTAACTGTGCAAATCAGTAGATATGTTCCTCTTGAAAATTCCAGTTTAAAGTGCAGTGTTTCCACTAGACTACACAATTGTCTATAACACTGTAGTGGTGGACAAAGCAGCAAGGGCGCCGATACTGTGGGTGCCTCGGGGCTAAAGCACCCAGGGGAAATGAAGAGCACCCATCACAAACTCATCACAAAAAAGGAAAAAACACAGACATCTTCACTTTTGGTACAAAATGAACCGAATTAACCGCATTAAAGTAACAAAATCCCCCCAAAAAGGTAACAAACCTGCGCACCCAGAAGCGCGGACATAAATCGGCACCCCTGCAAAGCAGGCTACACAACCCTATACTCCTGGTCAAATATTACTCCACTGACTGTCTCAAGTGAAAGTTCCCACATTTTTAAAGGTATTATGATTAACACATTGCTTTTTGCACTGAAACCACCTGATCTAGACTGCACAACACCCAGACTCCATAGACACAATTTGTCTCTCCTACACTGTCTCCCTCTCAGCCATCATACTGCATGTCTCTCCAAACAGTCTCCTCTCTTGGCTACCCTTCTGACTAAACAAATAAAGGAAAAAAAGGACAGTTATACAATCATTTTTTGACTTACAGTAGATTCTCTCGTGACAGTGGCTAAGTAGAAATCAGCACAGACACACTGAGTACTTAAATACACTTTATTCATTTAAAAAGGTCAACAACCTTTATGTTTGACAAACCAAGCAAACAGATGACATCTGGATTTAGGGTATGTAGTCATAGTAAAGTGCTGACAGCTTTCATTATGCCATCTTGTAAAACAGTAATCAAGGGGTCAACCTTAGAAGATTGATTGCATCACATCAATAATACCAGAAAATCAGTAACCATTGCAATTCTATTAAGTCATCTGACATCCAATGAGCTTGACCTTATTCCAAATGTTTTTTTTTATACTATATTTATTTAATTTAAAAGTCCAGTGCAATGAGAATTGCATTTCTCAATTTCGTTGTGTAATTAGTACTGCAAACCCATTGTAGGCTGCCTGCCTGCATTTCTGTCTGTCATTCTGTCCATAAATTAGCTGATGTATATTTGCTGTTTATTTGTTGAGGTTAGAGGTGCACTCATCTAAACGTTGTAAAATCCTGAACAAAATGATGCTCATTGTGTTCGAAATCAATATCAAACATTGAGTAACTTTACCCATTTTAACTCTCAAACTGAAAAGGAACCATTTCAGGGTACGTGGGGAACGAGAGTAGAAAAATAGCACTTTTGAAGTTGAAAAAAAAACGTAAGTCTAATTTAAAGAATAATTACACTCCACACGCGTTCAGTGGTACATTTACCTGTGAAAACCAGACTTGCAACAGCATTTCTCTCCACGTAAAGCTTTCATCAAGTACATCACTCTACAAACGTCAGAGAAACTTAACTGTTACGTTGACGTAGATATTGATCTGTCCAAGTAATCTGGAAAGTTTGTATGTTTTTTTATGCAAGAGTTGACTTGATATCCTCTGTAATGCTTACATTTTATGGCCAAAAAATTGCCGATCAACAGGCTTGTAGATCTGCAATTTTCGACGTATAAATGAAGCATTACTCCATGTTTGGAGGAGGATGGATCTATTTGCCCACGGTGAACGACTGTAGTCCAGTGATGGCTCTGCCCAGGATCAGAGCATGGATGTCATGTGTACCTGGAAAACAACAGAATCAATGACACATTGGTACAACATACAGCATGTGCACAGTGATATCATGCAGCCCTACTAACTAGGGGAACGTTATTGGTTGGAATTATCACCTTCAATTGTAAATAGGCTCTATGTACAGCAGCCATATTGGAAAGAAATTGGGCCTCTTCCTTACTTCCTTCACAGGTGTTACCAATGATTCTAATGAAGGCTCTGTTCCATTTAGTGTAGCACAGTGGTTCTCAAACCTTTTAATTTCAAGGACGCCCATAACAGAGTTACACACATGTAAGGGGCCATTTATAACCCCCTCAAGGAAACATGAGGGACCCTGGACCACACTTTGAGACCCATTGGTGTAGCAGAGTGTTTCCAGTAAGCCAACATGCACAATATCAGCACCCTGACCCTGACCCTTCATTAGTGTCATTGGTAACACCTGTGAAGGAAGAAAGAAGAGGCCCAATATCTTTCCAATATGGCTGCTGTGCATAGAGTCTATTATCCTACTATCCTACTATAATTCTAGTAACCTCTGTCCGTCTGTAGTGGTGAGTGAGTGAGTGAGTAGGTGAAGCTACCTGGTTCTCCTCACTGGCTGGACCAATTGCTCTGATTTTGCACACAGCCATTGACCATTACCATCTGAACTTAACTGTGAAGCCCGTTTTTCAATTTCATCAAATATCAGCTTCTTATTAGCGTTTATGTGTAAAACACTGTCGCCATGGTTACGGGGCTGCCCAGCTATGGGACGAACTGCCTCCCGGGTTGCCAGATCATGTGCGCATATCCCCCCACGGATGCGTCGACCGGGTATGGTCTAGTAATCATAAATACTGTAAATGGATGAAGCATGTTTTTGCAGCATGGCTCTGTAGGAGACCGAGTTGTTCTGTCTGTCGGTGTATCCAGAGCTAATCTCGCAACCCGCTGGACTCATAATTTCTAATGCACAATGCCAGTAGGCCAAAAGTACCTCCATGCATTTTCTTTATTTTTTGAAATATTGAACTTACTGTAATGTGTTATAATGGAATTCCATTAGGCTCGGATCGGGCTGAAACCTGGCCCAAATATGGAATCGTGCGTCATGGATATGTCATAGATGACTGACGTCATAGATGACTCATCACAGGTTGGCCACATATTGCTCCAATGAACCTAACCAACAGCTAATGCGGCATCTACGTTTGTATGTACAGTAAGTATTCTTTATACTGTATGCTCAGTTGCAGATCTCGCCCAGCCAGCAATTTGTACAGTAGCTTTGTTTTGTGGACTTGTAGATTGGCTATGTTTAGGCTGCATGACTCCCTGGCTCCCTACCTTCGTAGGTGTTGACGGCCTCCAGGTTCATGACGTGACGGATGATGTGGTATTCGTCGGCGATGCCGTTTCCTCCCAGCATGTCCCTGGCCTGCCTGGCTATGTCTAGCGCCTTGCCACAGCTGTTCCTTTTCAGCATGGAGATCATCTCTGGGGCCGCTCTGGTGGGAGACGCACATAGTGTCATATACCGTTATCCGTCATTTTTTTGGCCCAATGCAGAGTGGAGGGAAGGCAACACCTGGATAATAATTAACCCCCAATCTGATACAGACTCGGAGGAGTTAGAACTGTATTTACTTCTTGTCGTCGATGAGTCTCCCCAGTTGTAGACAGGCCTGTAGGCCGATGGTAATCTCCGTCAGCATGTCAGCCATCTTCTTCTGCATCAGCTGGTTCCTGGCTAGCGGCACGCCGAACTGGATTCTAAAACCCATAAAAATCAATTAGAGATCATTATTTTTAAAGCTCAAAACGCTAAAGCCGGCATAATTCTCTGCCATACACGAACAGCGTAGACATAGACTTACAAGTCCAATCTCGCACTTGTAAGTCACTGTGGCTAAGAACGTCTGCTAAATGCCTAAATTGCAAATGTAGCTGGACGATAAGTCTTTATTACATGAACCCTCACGTCCCTATTCTGAGCATGTCATAATAGGCGAACATTCGGCAAAAATAGGTGAACATAAATCAACACCTGTATTTTATTTTATGAAAATATGTTTTCGGTGAAGAGATTTGGTGTAGAGGGGAAAAAGAGGAGGGGACAAAGTACAAAGAAACTTGAAAAGGAAAGAAGCAAGCACTCATGAGACGAGTTTACGAAGTACAAATGTACAGGGTGCACGGTTCAGGCGGATAAAGTTCACAGAAAATAACAAAGCCCTGGGGGACCCCTGGTCAATGAAGTATCTACAGTAGGGTTTAAGAGGTTAAACGCGTGGTATGGAAAACGTATCCACCCTGGCTGCTTACCTGTCTAGCGTGTACTGGCGAGCGGCGTGGAAGCAGAACTCGGCAGCTCCAAGGGCGCCCCACGCGATGCCGTAGCGAGCGTTGTTGAGACAGCCGAAGGGACCCTGGCACCGGACAGAAGGATTATAGCACTTAGTTCACACTCACATGAAGCAGAAACCGCATTTTTAATCTACAGCAGTGGTTCTCAAAGTGGGGTCTGGGGACCCACAGGGGTCCTTGAGAGGGGGTTCCAGGGGGTCCCCAGCAATTGAACTGTTTAAGTCCTATTTTAGCCTAGCAATAGATCTGCTATTTAAGCTGTTTGAACATTTATGAACTCTTTTTTTATTTTTGATGACAGAGTTACAATGGTTAATTCCATAAATTCGAAACGAGGGGTAAGCACGCACATCCCAAAACAATTTATCGGGTGCAGGACAACAATACGTACATTAACATACAATGTTTGTATGTTAATGAGCGTTGGTGCAGTGTTAAATCTGTCATTGTTAGGGAGAGTTTGTGTACCCCTGATGTTGAATTGCTCTCTGTCTCTCTGCGGCCAGCGTATCTGCCGAGGGAGTTCCCACAGATATTCATTACAGTCGTTTATATACATCCAAAAGCTAATGAGGCTAGCGCCTGTGAGCAGCTTCTCAGGGTCGTACAGAAACTACAACTAATCTCCCCTGACGCACCAAATCTCATCCTTGGTGACATGAACCATGTGTCTTTGAAAAAGACTCTCAGAGACTTCCATCAATACGTAACATGTCCGACTAGGTCCAACAAAACCTTAGACATGTGTTTTGGTAATGTCAAGGACGCATACAAATCTGTACCCCTCCCGCCACTGGGGGCCTCCGATCATAACTGTGTGCACCTTTTTCCTGTTTACCGCACTGCTCTAAAACGTGGTAAACTGCAGAGCATCCGCATTAAGAACTGGAATGATAACAACGTCTGTGAGACCCTCCGAGGCCTCCTTGAGGGCACAGACTGGGACATGTTCTCTGAGTCCTCTGCCGACATCAATGAACTGACGGATGTTGTTACTAGCTGGTCTTTGTATTGTGAGAACATTGTTATTCCTGAGAAAACCATCAAAGTGTACCCAAACTCTAAACCATGGGTAACTAACTCCCTTAGATCTATTTTGCAGAAGAAGAATAAGGCCTTTAAGGAGGGAAACACAATAGAATTGAGAAGTATACAAAAAGAAATTAAAAAAGATTAGTATGGGCTAGTAAAAAGATCTACAAGGGAAACAATCGAGAGCCAACTTAGAGCAAATAACCTGGGCTCTGCCTGGGATGGTATGAAAACCATAACAGGGCTGAAAGAAAATGGCAGGAAAAAGGTTATATTAGCCAATTACAACTGTGACCAGCAACCGGCTCAGAGCCTCAATGATTTCTATGTTAGATTCGACACCATGACTTCAGTGTAAATCACTCTGAGATCAGGAATAGACTTCTGTGGTCACCAGCAAGCTTAATTGATGCATGAGTGTTCCTTGTTGACTTTAAGTTCAGCCTCCTTTTACAGTAGGCTATGTTTTCAGTATTGATATTCTAAGGAGAAGTTCTTAGGCTAAAGTTTTCAGCAGAAAAACGAGCAAAACTATAGTTTAATTAAGTGTCAATCAGGACTAAGTGAAAACAGCTTTGTATTAAAAGGAGGCATGAAAGACGCAAACCCACTACATTTGACAGATGTGAGAAAATGTGCATTTCTCATTGGAATGGAAAATCAGTCGACATGTTCCTCTTATAAATTCCAGTTTAAAGTGCCTCTTATATTCCAGTTTAAAGTGCAGTCTGGGCTTAATTGTGAAACACTATAGCACTGTGGTGGTGGACAAAGCAGGCTACACAACCCCAAATAGGTACACATATTAGTAGACCTACAAGACCTAGTGAATGTTGCTCAGTCAAGGTGTTTTACTTGAGTTAAGTAGAACACGCTGTCCGGAGCTAATCTTGCAGACATCTGGACCAATCAGTGCCAAATGTCTTGTGTAGAATTCTACACGTGTTTGTTGTCTCTGCCAGGCCAAAAGGCATGGCGAGAGAGTATGTTTTACCCTCCGTCCGTGTATGTGTGTGTGTGTGTGTGTGTGTGTGTGTGTGTGTGTGTGTGTGTGTGTGTGTGTGTGTGTGTGTGTGTGTGTGTGTGTGTGTGTGTGTGTCCGTCCTTCTGTCTGTTAACAGCTAATCTCTGCCACCGTTGGCCCTGTCGCTGTGAAACTGCGCACACACACTCCCTGGAAGCCACAGCAGAACCTCTGCCCCACATTTTTCAGATCAGCCTGTCATAGCGCCACCATGAGGCCGACTTTTGCAAAACACATTTTTTGCTATTACTCCATTTTGTCCAAAAAACACCGGTCAAAGGGCCGGACCCGGCCCTTTGACCATCTTAATCTGGCCCGCCAAGTCCTCAAAGAAAAACAAAATGACCCCCACCAAGAATGTACATTCTAAAAGGCTGCTGTATGTTAATGGTTTTTAGAAAGAATATTTAACTAGACTCCAATTAATAGTAATTCATATTTACCATTTGAGTACTATACCTACCTGCATTCCGTCATCCGTGTGTACTCAAATGTTTTATGTTTATAATGAAACAGTGAAATAGTCAACCTTGAGTCCATATTTATAACGCAATGTGTTTGATCAGTGACCTAAGGAGTGGTGCATATCAGATAAGATGCTGTATACATTTATAGGCTCATTTAAAAGTTGAAACGGCATTGACGTGGATTGTTTTATGCAAGTCATCTTTTTATTGTAAGGCCAGACACCAGAGTGATACAGTACAGCTGTAAAAAATAAAATAAAAAATGTTTTAACAGAACAATTTTCAGTTACAACATTTTGTAACTGAAAATGATTGTTGTTAAAGCAAGTACCTTATTGTAAAAGTAGTCTGGCATGTCTACTAAATCCATGCCGTTTTAACATAATTCAGCACTATGTGTTTCAAGTTTCAATTCAATTGTACAATGTGTGGCCCCTCACTCACTTTATGGAAGTCAGTATGGCCCCCTGGAAATAAATCTTGCCCACCCCTGAGTTAAGCCAATCAAATCAGGCTGACCTTGCCCAAGTTGATATGGAGTCATCATATATAATTGCATAAGTCATTCATAGACGACTGGCATACCACACATGGGCAACATACGGCCCGGGGCCGGACCCGGCCCTTTGACCATCTTAATCTGGCCCGCCAAGTCCTCAAAGAAAAACAAAATGACCCCCACCAAGAATGTACATTCTAAAAGGCTGCCGTATGTTACTGGTTTTTAGAAAAAGATCTTTAACTAGACTCCAATTAATAGTAATTCATATTTACCATTTGAGTACTCTACCTGCCTGCATTCCTCCATCCGTATCTACTCAAATGTTTTATGTTGATAATGTAACAGTGAAACAGTCAACCTTATGTTATACATGTGAAAAAAGATTGAAACACAATCATGCATTGTCAAGGCAAATTCCTATGTGTATTACACAATGGCAAATAAAGGAATCTGAATCTGAATCTGAATCTTGAGTCCATATTTATAACGCAATGTGTTTGATGACCTATGGAGTGGTGCATATCAGATAAGATGCTGTATACATTTATAGGCTCATTTAAAATTTGATACGGCATTGACGTGGATTGTTTTATGCAAGTCATCTTTTTATTGTAAGGCCAGAGTACACCAGAGTGATACAGTACAGCTGTAAAAAAAAAAATGAAAATGTTTTAACAGAACAATTTTCAGTTACAACATTTTGTAACTGAAAAAAAAAATGTTGTGAAAGCAAGTACCTTATTGTAAAGAAGTCTGGCAGGTCTACTAAAGCCATGCAGTTTTAACATAATTCAGCACTATGTGTTTCAAGTTTCAATTCAATTGTACAATGTGTGGCCCCTCACTCACTTTATGGAAGTCAGTATGGCCCCCTGGAAAGAAATCTTGCCCACCCCTGTGCTATACATTTGCCTATGCTGCTACAATTGCCTGAAGGAAGACAAATAAAAATATGTTTTGCTCTTATATAGGCCTACCTGTACACAAGATTTAACAATAAAGAACCCTGGACCTTGAACCTTGAATGGTGTTGAACTGTGAACAGAAGCTTTCATTACAGTTTCTCCATTGCATCTTCTAAATCCATGAAATGTAGGCTACATTGGCATTGTTGGATTAAAACTTCCAATCCAATAAGCATGCATAGCTATAACACAATGAACAATGCAATGTAGAATTCTGTGTTGCTGAAAAAAAAAAAGAAAAAAGACAGAGACAGCTTGCATGGATGTTGCATCCATCCATAGCTTACCTACAGTAGGAAAGTGATAAATATAAAGTATGTTACCCCTCTGTTCGAACACAATCCCACACGTTTATAGGACTAACATTAGGAATAAGTACTGTATGAATATCACTGAGGACATCCAAAAATCTGTGGTCACCAGCAAACTTTTTAATTTTTAATTGATGCATGAGTGTTCGTTGTTGACTTTAAGTTCAGCCTCCTTTTCCAGTAGGCTATGTTTTCAGTATTGATATTCTAAAGAGACGCCTCGTTCTAATGTTTTCAGCAGAAAAATTTGCAATCAACTACAACAAATTAAGTGCCAATATGGACTGAGAGAAAACAGCTTTGTATTAAAGGGGTTATAAAAGACTGGGTCTCTGTATTGCTCAGGCTGCACTGCAGTGTCTATTCACAGGCGCGAACCCACTACTGAGCGGCACAGGGGCTTTGACCTGCTCCGTTTCCGACCTGGGCCGGTTCCACCCTCCTTAGGCGACCTGGTGGTCCCGGGCTCCCCCAGGAGTTCAATATGCGGGTGCAGTTATGAAAAAAAAGCACCTTACCCAAAACAAATTGCATCAAAACGTTTTTCAACAGTTTTTTGTAGTATTAGGTGTCCTTAATAACATACTAAAAGTTTACCAAAGTTTGATCACTGGAAAGGTGTTATTTTCAAGATGGCGTCCAAAATGGCCAAAAAATCTTTAAAATAACCTAACTCCTTCATTATTTATCCTAGACAAGTACTTTTTGTGTCTAACCCTATGTTTTGGGGGCATAGAAATCCACAGGACTTGTCCAAATTGCAGAGATACATTTAGATAATTGTGAAATCCAATATTTCGTTTTTGACTCTATTAAAACTCTCTGAAATGTTCACCCGTTTCAACTAGTTATATTTGTTTTACTGGAACAAGGCTTCAAGATATCCTCAAATTTCAGTCATTCAGAAGGTGGCAGAGAAAGAGAATATTGTCAGTTGATATAGTATTGCTTGCAATATTTAAACGTTTTGGATAGCCATCTTGACCTGGCTCCCATCACTACACATTTACTGCCTGTGACCTATGCCAAGGAAGGAGTAATAATTACTCTGATTAGTTTAAATGAATACAAAAGACTTCTTCTGATAATCAAGACAAGACAGAGGTTGTCAATGCCTCTAAACCAAGGAACAAAAGGTTTATCAAAAATGACTGTTATGCCTCTCACCTCTTACCTGGACTATACAATGGCCAGGAACTCTGAACTGATTGCATTACAGCTGAGCCCACACAAAGTTGAGTGAAATCTCTCTCTGGCTTACATTATTTGACCAAAGGTCAAACTCAGTCCTAAATACAAACCTTCAAATATTTTACCAATTAAATGGAATATCATAGAAATACATTCTCTCATGTTTGAAATGCTACTTTTAGTTCTGGATATACCATACCCTTTTTTTACCCGGTGCTAATTTGCTAAGTGATCCTGGGCACCATTTATTCCTTTTTTTTTTTTTTAACAGGTTGTTCATGAAAGTCCTTGCGGTCTTGTTTCCAATGAGAACCTGTGAGCAATTAGGGGTTAAGAGTCTTGCTCAGGGACAAGTTTCATTTCATCGACACATATGCTGGCCTGGCATATGGAATCGAACCTGGGGCAACCAGGGCCGCCCCACTACACTCCCCCCACCAGCCTAGGGAGGCCAGGGCCGAGCTCATGCCTCCTTCAATGCATGAGAGCCAACTGACTTTCTTGTCACCTGACAGGGGGACTTTCCCTGGTTGGACGTAGCGCGTGGAAGGAAGACGTTATTCCAACCAGTTCCCTTCAACAGTTGGCACAGACATGTCCCATTAAAGCTATAGTGGGGCACTTGGGAGCTCAGGACGAGTGCTCATAGGCAGCTAAAGAGAATGGGGCTTGTCAGCCCCTGATGCACGTTGTGCATCGCGATAGCCAAATTCCAATTTTCAAGTGTCCATCCTCAAGTCCTCCACTCCCGCCTAAGCCCTGCCTCCGAGCGAGGAGGCGAGGAGGCAAGAAAAGTCATTTTGAAGTGACAGCAATTATGACGTGTCACACAGTTGGATTGCTGGACTATTCCAGAGCTCGGAGGGTTGTCATGTGGAGGAGGAGAAATTATACGCCACGCATTTCAACGAAGACAGTTCCCCAAACGATACATGAAAGATACCCTTGTATCTTGCCAGATTTCACTCAGTGGCTTAGGGAGCCTGCGCTCACCTCACGCTGGAGGACAGAGTGAGGAGGAGGCAGAAATGAAGCTTATGTGTTAGGCTGAGAGGAGTATCCCTATGTCGCAGGGAGAAATGTCCAATTACATTGTTATATATATATATATATATATATATATATATATGTATATATATATATATATATATATATATATATATATATATATATATATATATATATATATATATATATATATGTATATATATATATATATATATATATATATATATATATATATATATATATATATATATATATATATATATATATATATGTGCTTATAACCATGCTTATAACCAATTCATTTATAATTGAACTTGTAATCACTTGACTATAATTTATATATGCTAATTAGATTTCAAGATTACCAAAACATGGGGTTAGGCACCAACATTACTTGTCTTGGATGAATAATGAAGGAGTAATGGTCTTTTTAAGGAACTGGCGGCGGCCATCTTGAAAATGTTACCTTTCAAGTGGTCCGATTTTGCAGCTTGGAGCTGCGGCTCCAAGCTGCTATGACGCTGTTTGTACTGGTTGCTGAATGCTGAATAAACCGGATAATGATTCTTAACATGGACTCTGGACGTCTTCTTCTTTTAAGCAGCTGGGCCTGGTAACTTCATTTCTGTGGCTATAGTTATAATTCATTTACCAAAGTGCAATTAAATATTTGCCTCTGAGATGTAGTGGAGTAGAAGTAAATGTATTGAAAATTGGAAACACTCCACTAAAGTAAAAAAAATACCTCAAATTTGTACTTAAGTACAGTACTTGAGTAAATACTCAGACAGTCGATAGCAGATATGTAGGCCTATACCCGAGCTGTCCACAGCAGTAAAAGGCCTATACGCAGTGGTGGGAAAAAGTACTAACGTTTTTTTTACTTAAGTAAAAGTACCAATACTGCAATGTAGAAATACTCTGTTACATTGCAGTATTATATGTTTTCTTAAGTAAAATAGTACTTTTTCCTCCACTGCATAGGCCTTTCAGTGCTGTGGACAGCTAACAAAGATAGAGTCTCAGGTATAGGGGAGGGGTTGCCAGAAACAAGAAGCTCCAGTTTTTCCAGGAGGGGAGTGTGTGTTTAGAGTTTGGGGTGGACCAGCGAGAGTATAAAGAGACAGAGAAAGAGCGTGTGAGCCATAGGTCGAGGAAGACAGATGATCAGCAGCAGCAAGAGCTTCTTCACCTCCACCTCCACCTCCATCAACCCCAACAAGAAGGTCTCCAGCATCAGCAAGTGAGTTTTTCCTCCCCCTAAGGAGTGTGTGTGTGTGTGTGTGTGTGTGTGTGTGTGTGTGTGTGTGTGTGTGTGTGTGTGTGTGTGTGTATGAGTCGAGTCTCTCGAGACTGACGGATGCCAATGATATATATATATATATATATATATATATATATATATATATATATATATATATATATATATATATATATATATATATATATATACAAATTCTCCATTACATAGTGTACAGTATTATTTGTAAAGCCTCTGTGTGTGTGTGTGTGTGTGTGTGTGTGTGTGTGTGTGTGTGTGTGTGTGTGTGTGTGTGTGTGTGTGTGTGTGTGTGTGTGTGTGTGTGTGTGTGTGCACGCGCAGATCGGTGCCATGCTGAGGAGCATCTGTGGATAAGGAAGCATGGCTTCGGGGTCCGACTCCAGAGATGGTCCGGTAGAGAGGGGGGCCATCTCCCTGGATATAGACAATGTCAAAAAGCTCCTGCAAGGTCAGTGTCCTCTTACCTACCTGCCTGTCTATCCACTGCATATCAACCCAAACTTAGACAATTGACAATTAACAAACAAAACATTGGATATAGACAATGTTGTCATGTTCCAAGTGGGTCCTCGTTAACCTCGCATCACCAGTCTTTCCACCTCGGAGGAAAGCCTGGTATGCGTTACTAAAGACCCATATGATCCGGTCTAGGCCACGCCTACTGAAAGAAAAAAGAATCCTCTTTCCGGATTCTGCCCATCCGGTTTTGCGGTGCCGCTTTGTTTTGGTTCCCCAATCCCTATTTAAATGGAATAGAATTTCCCCGTGGGATAATACAGACACTAAATAGTCTCCGGATAGTGCACGCACATTTACATTTAAAAAATAAGCTAAACTGCCGCATCAAGGATTTTATTAGGACGGACCTATATTGGGGTGAGACGTCTTTCCGGTTCTGCCCATCCGGCCACTTTTTTTTTTTTTACTTCCGCTCCCGACCGGATCATATACCCGAAAATGGAATGCTGCCCAGGCTAGGTCCTCGTACAGAATAGATGAATCAATCACTCAAGCAATTAGCCAAACCAATGAATGACTGGTTTGGTTTTATGTGAATACCCTTTTGGGAGCCAGTTCCAATCCACAAGCTCGCAGAGCTTGTAGATCTGCTTTAATCTCCGTGGTTTTATAATTATTGAAGCAATGAAAAGTAATAACAAGAGTTTGTGACTAAATAGAAACTACCCTGGATCACTTCATTGGAACACAAAATCTTTTTTCCATTTCATGAAAAGTAACAATATTTTATACTTCATATAGATTAAAGTTCTCAGTCGCCATGACTGATTTCAGACATTTCGATCAGCAATCGTTTTTTAAAGATTAGAGCATTGAAGTCGGGTCGTAAATGACCGGGTTGTCATACGCACACCACACCACACGCCAACAGGATTAAATCACTGTCCAAAACTTAAAAGTATGCATATAAGCGCATAATCCAACAGTCTGCATATAGTTTGGCTGCAGGCCGCTGCACACATCGCCGGTATGGACTAGTTTTATTAAACTGCAAGCCTCAGGCTCTCCATCTCGAAATTATATATACTTTTTTGGGATGGGTTACATTGACTTCGGGAGAGTTCAAATTTAATATTGGAATGTTGGGTTGGCGTTGAAAATTTTTCGTCTAGAGCCCGGCTACCTGGGATTCAACCCTGGGTATCCCACATGGGAGACCAAATGTATTTGCTATTCCCAGAGGGAATCCCCTGCTTGTCAAAGGGGAGATAATTGCACTTCAGTAGTGTCCTACCCTACACCAGGTCTCAATAAAAGAGTTGGGAGAACACCTCCAGCCACTGTAGATTTGCTAGTTATATTGTATCACCAAACTCTACCATACAGTTTGGTTAAAATGTTCATTATAATAAGCTACATATTCAGGCTTTGAAGGAGTCTTTTTAGTGACGTGAGATGGATGATGAATGATTGTAGAGCTTTAAAGGCCGATACATACTACACTTTTAGTGCTGAAATAAAATCGGTTTGGGATGTGTCCCCGACCCGATTTCATTTTGTGAACAAAAAGTGAACATATTTGCAAGTTGCCTGATAAATGACTGAATTCTCTCTTATAAGATTTCTTTTCAGTACAATGTTTATTTTTATTTGTACGTTCAATGCTGTTATTGTGCATGGTTCATTGATGTTGTACATTTTTACTTGTTCAGACAACAAAAGCGGTTGTCAACCTTGGGGGGGGGGGGGGGGGGGGTTTGATTTCCATCCGTGGGTGAAAAGTTGGAAACTAATAGTAAGTAAAGCTTTAAAGATGAAAGATGAGTTTCTGAATGTTTAGCAGCTCAAACTGTGGCTGTGGGTGTTCAAAGCACTGGGGTCACTTGGAATTTCCATGAAACTGAAAAGTGAATTCAGGTGAAAGCTCCAGTATTAAACCCACTTCAGGGGAGAAGAAGATAAACAGGAACAGACAAGTAAAAAAACGATTACTCCGTCACCTCCTCAAGAGTTTCGATGTACATTTTGACATGTGTAAATGTGAATTCATTTTTGTTTTGCATGTGTACAAATATGATATAACATCAATACCTGATACGTTTTCTCTTCTTTCAACAGAGAAACAGGAGCAGATTCAGAAGAGAACCTTCACTAACTGGGTGAACGCTCAGCTGTCCAAGGTGAGTGCATAATCAGACACAGTTTACAATTTAGACATTCATTGCTCTTTATCTAGAGCAGGGATTCACAAACTACATGTATGCATACATACAGTACATACATACATACATACATACATACATACTGTACATACATACATACATACATACATACATACATACATACATACATACATACATACATACATACATACATACATACATACATACATACATACATACATACATAGAATAATGTCTTACACTTTCCTTGGCGTGGCTTGTACAGTAGAGTGCCGTGCTTGAAGCAGTGGAGCAGCCCAAAGAAATTCCACCGTGGCCCGAGCATATTTGGCCACCACCTGCATTCATTCACTGTTTGCCAGTGGATTGCCATGTATTCAGTGATGGGATAGTCTTATCTTTGTCATGAATCACACCAAAAGTTTGTCACGATTTGAATAAAGCCTACCCTATGCACTTAACAAGTACATGTAGGTAATTTCACTGAGGAAATGTCCTACTCCAGGGTTTCCCACTCCAGGGGGTAGTCGTGCATCAGGTGTGAAACCCAGTTGTACCAAAACACAGAGGTTCACTACTATAATGTGTATTTTATTCTATCACTATATCATTTTATATCATTGACCTATGTGTTATATCCACAAGAATAGGATGATTACAAAAGTTTATGTCCGTATCAGAAAGGACTTTGGACAGTTGGAAAACTATTGTTAAACTTGCAGAGTGACCTTACTTTACCGGGGTGACACCTTCTGATAGTTGTAATTTAATGTTGATATGAAATCATAATCCTGATAAAAGTTTAGTGTTTCAGTGGCGCGAGTGTTAGAAAATACAGGTTGTACTAGTGACAGCCCTCTCCACGCCCATGAAAAGACTAGCACATCATCACACCACCAGCACCATGGTGCTGCACACTTATGGTTCCTCATGCTTAGTCTGGTTGTTTTTCGCCCTTTTCTTTTTTACATGGCTGATGACATCAATACGTTGCTATTTTTTTACATTACATTTATTTTACCTCAATGTACAAATCTCTTCTTCAAGAGAGATTTGGACAAGAAAGCAGACAAAAGGCCCGGACAGCTGGCGTAGCGGTCCGACAACCTTTGCTGCGTCTCACTTCCCATCTCTCTCTCCCCATTTCCTGTCAGTCTACTGTACACTATCAATTAAGGCGGAAAAAATATGTATATATAAAAAAATAAAAGTAAGCACACAAAAAAATTGCAAAACACTTAAACATAAAAACTAACAAGCAACAGTCATCTTGTTACAGGCTTTAGGCTACAGTAGTTAACTATGAGTCAAAGCATTTACATGTTGCAGCTTCTTCCCTAAGTTCCTGTTATTATACTGTTTATGGAGCTCTTCCTATGCTGACAGAGCTGAGAACGCAAGAACTGAGAACTGAAACGGAGTGTGTGTGTGTGTGTGTGTGTGTGTGTGTGTGTGTGTGTGTGTGTGTGTGTGTGTGTGTGTGTGTGTGTGTGTCTGTGTCTGTCTGTCTGTCTGTCTGTCTGTCTGTCTGTCTGTCTGTCTGTCTGCCTGCCTGCCTGCCTGCCTGTCTGCGTGTGTGCGTGTGTGCGTGTGTGTGCGTGTGTGTGCGTGTATTGTGACAGAGGAAGCCACCATGCATGGTGCAGGACCTGTTCCAAGACTTTGGTGACGGCTCTAGGCTGCTGGATCTGCTGGAGGTGATGAGTGGGCAGCAAATGGTAAGTCTGTCTGTAGATCTTTCTCAGCCCAGTCCAGCTCAGCTCAGCACTAAACATAGCATCTGTTCTTTCATCCGATTGATTGCATGGTCTCTTCCAGGATCGTCAGAGAGGCAGAAGTAAGTTTCATCAGAGGAGCAATATTGAGACAGCCCTGTCCTTCTTAGAGAAGAAATCGGTAAGTGCCAATTTGAGTGTGAGTTTGTGCATGCGTGTGTGCATGTGTGAGCGTGCATTCAGTACGTGTGCAATCCTTTCCCATTCATTTTAGTCTTTCTGGTAAGAAAGAATATGTTTTCTCTTCCCAGATCAAGCTAGTCAACATTAACATTTCCGACATCATCAATGGTACGCCCTCCATCATCCTGGGACTCATATGGACCATCATTCTACATTATCATGTAAGATTTAAAAAAAAAAGCAAGAGAGAGATTGCTGTGTTTGTTCAGTGTTTACCTCAGTTTTTCAGGTATTAAACATTATTGGGTTATGAGAGCATATATACCCTTAAATGTCACACACAAAATGTGTTTATTAAATGTGTTTTCACAGAGTAGTGTCTGTGAATGAAACATCCGCTAAATGCCTAAAACTCAAAGTCTAGCCAGTAACATAAATTCCATGAAATGGAAACGGTACACAGTAAAGTCCTGTGTGAGTGTATCCTTTTGTAACTTAGAGAGGGTACAAACGTAATGAAATTGACATTTGAATACATTTGTTTACTCTCAGAGTTAAACAAACAGGATTTGACTTTTTACCCGTGTGTTGCTTTCGCAGATTGAGGAGCTGACCAGTAGTCTGTCGTTCAGCTCCAGTCAATCGTCTAAGAAGTCCCTGGCCAGTCTGGCCAGTCTGGAAAGTCTGGACAGTCTGGACAGT
The DNA here is from genome assembly GCF_963454915.1 of Gymnoscopelus microlampas. NCBI lineage: Eukaryota > Metazoa > Chordata > Actinopteri > Myctophiformes > Myctophidae > Gymnoscopelus > Gymnoscopelus microlampas. The sequence goes on from NC_139948.1 coordinate 11,168,414, forward strand.
CGCTCCACTTCCACATTGTCCAGCCACTCAGCCAGCAGTAGATTCCTCCCTCCGCGAAGCTCCCCACTACACAACCACCCGGCCGACAAAGCCCTGCTTCTCTGGGTCAGAGAACAGTGTCATAAGTATGTCCCCCCTGGCTGAGTATCCTTCGGTTTACAGATAGATCCATAACAATGCTTTAAATATACAGAACAAGTGAACTTTAGGTCAGAGCTCCACTCATAGGGTATTGTTAGAACTGATGAAGTTTCCAGATATTAGATCTAACATTAGAGCATTATGGCAATATACTACCACCAGTAGTACTAATACATCAGTGTAATTCTCCGACCTGTCTCTCCATCTTCAGGGCTGGCTGTCCTGTGCTGAATGTGAAGGCCATTTGGAAGCGGAGCAGCGGGGTAGTGTTCCTGGCCATCCTTAATGCCCTGCGACCAGACCTGGTGGACCTCTCCAAAGCCAGGACCAGATCCAACAAGCAGAACCTGGAGGAGGCCTTTCGCACTGCCGAGAGAGAGCTACGGATCCCCAGACTGCTGGAACCTGAGGGTACGCCACTTTGTTCACATTCTGACACATACTGTAGCATGTAAACAACAAGTAGAGTACATTTGTATCTCTTATGTACCGGGGGTCCTTCAAGACCATGGAATTCTAGCTCTATAATTATGGAGTTAGGCCTGGTCTGGTCATTCACATGGTGTTTTTGTAATTCTAGCTGTCTAATCAGGGCCTATAGGCCCAGTAGGATGGAAAACCAGCAGTACCAGGGGTCCTGAATTTAGTGTGTGTACCATGTAGACACCCGGTCATCCCCGTGTTTTTTTTGTATGTGATCTTCTGCCCTAGCAGTGATATGTCATGTTCACAGTTTAGCAGACTGTTGTGACTGTGTTCTACAAAGCTTGCCCCAGGGTGAGAGGTGATAAGGCTCCGACAGTCTGCTGGCTGTTGATGTGATTTCATATGAAACACTTGCTTGTTTGTCTCAGTTATTCCTGACTATTCCTCAGTTATACACTTTACTGTATTTCCTCACATGATCAACACTGTACTTTAAACACACTGTTTAATGGTGCTGGAAAGGTTTGGTGATAGACCAAAAATGTATAGACCGGTATAGATTAGCCTAATCTGTTATAGCATTGGCTTGAAGTAGGAACTGTCCTAGCCTATGGCAGTGGGCGATTTAGTATATATGGTGTGAGTTGGATTATGGAGGCTTGTGATTTGGATGCAGATGTGGATGTTCCCGAACCGGATGAGAAGTCCATTATGATGTACGTGGCCCAGTTCCTGCAGTATTCCAGAGACCTGCCTGTACCGGAGGAGGACATGCAGGTTTGTGTACCAGTCTCTTTGCTTTCAGCCACTCCTGCTTCCACTTTATCTACAGTTATCTCCTTAATATGTTTTGTCCTTCAAGAGAAATCAAGAGAAAGAGAAATCCTGTATTTCTCTTCTCTTCTCTTCTCTTCTCTTCTCTTCTCTTCTCTTCTCTTCTCTTCTCTTCTCTTCTCTTCTCTTCTCTTCTCTTCTCTTCTCTTCACAGTCCCTGAGTCCCACTCCTTCTAAAAGTCCCTCTCCTGTCAACATGCCTATTCACTAGGCAGGTAGACCTGCTGACTCTCTGTCCACCGCTCTCTTTTTCACTTTCCTCATTTCTTTTTTACCCTGCAACAACATTATTTTTATTAGTGCAGAAGAGTCTCTTTTGTGTCTGTGTATCTACAGCAGGGCCGGCTGGTATCAATGGGCTAGTGGGGCTAAGCCCCCCCCCTATCTTATGGAATAAAGATGAGAAATTATTATTAAAATGTTTTAGAAAAGATTATTGTATATGCTGGTGGAACCTGGAGCAGCAACAGCATCAAACAGTTACAAGAAAAACACAAAATATGTAAAAATAAAAATAATGGGCTGATTTCTTTTAGCCCAAATCAGCTTCCATTGGCTTTCATTGAGTTGAGTGATTGACAGCTGACATGACACGCCTGCTTGATTTACTCACCATTGGGGCTAATATATTTTAGCCCCCAAGCTCCGCCCTCACTGGCTTTTGACCAATGACAGAAAGGTGTACCTTTCTGTGCTTTGTTCTGGGAAAGTGAAGGAGGATGAACAGGCAGGTGCCAGTATTCAAATGGATTGTAGATTATTTACTTTCTAATCCGTCTTCAAAAGGGTATTGTGGATTTGCTTCATTTATCTGACAAAGTTAAGAAACATGATTGCTGCTTTAATCACATTGGAAGTGGCTCAAGCTGTTTGGGGAAAGTTAACATCGCTAGCTGTGTGTGTGTGTGTGTGTGTGTGTGTGTGTGTGTGTGTGTGTGTGTGTGTGTGTGTGTGTGTGTGTGTGTGTGTGTGTGTGTGTGTGTGTCACAGTCAGGGGTCATCCCCCTGGCAGCTTGTGATGGACATTTTCATTAATATTTCATTTTTGCCACGGACATGCAAAATAATCATCTTATCAAAAACACAGTGGCCTAGCCCTAAATGTATACTAATGGACTCCTAATGTGTCTATTCCAATGTACTGCACATTTTAAAACAATAGTATGTCTGCATACTGAGCCACTTAACGACCAACAAATTAAATCCTAATTATTTTGGATAATAATTATTGAGTCTCATCAGTACAGACAGTGCTTGAACCTCAAAAGGGACACTTTAGCTGCACAGGAGAGTGGGTGCCTAATATTATACATTATGGCTATTAAAGAGATTGCTGGCTTTTCAAAAGACAGTGTTACTTGAGGACAGAAGGAGATCAAGTTCTACCAGCTAAACCATTTGGTTTGGTTTGGCAAAGTATGGTAGCTATTGGATTCCATTAGGTGATCAGGTATTCTCTGTTGATGAGAAAGTCCAAGGCATGCACATGTATCAAAGGAAAAAGACACACCCTACAAGCTACACTTGATTTGTTTTTGATTTATTAGACATAATGATTACATGTTAAATGCTTCTCACGGAAGCTTCAAGGATAAAATGCCAATGGAACACTGGAACGAGGAAACTTGAGAGACAAAAAAGATACATGATGAGTGATTAATGAAGGGCATGCCATGCCGTGTCACAATAGTTTGATTAAGGCCTAACTTTGATCAGACGTGAGCTAACTTTCAGGTTGGAGGAGATCCTAGGCTGTGGAAGGAGAGTTTCCATGGATTATGATTGTGGACTGTTATTATAGTTGTCAATTATTGAAATCCCAAACATGGAATATACTTGGACCATGCCACATTTAATGCCTGTCTCAGGACTGCCACCTGCCAATATACAGTGGATAACTTCCCAGTCTCCAGGTTTTTGAAAGTATTGCTACCACTTTAACCCTGACATCCTAATTTTGGGCGTGTCATTATAGGATAAAAAGATAAGAAAATTACTTATCTACAAGCTCACAACATGCTGTGATGTGTTGTGATTGATTGATTTGGATAAAAATGATGCAGCTTTAGATCGGCTTTTCCCTTCCAAATAATATTTGAATTTATTTGATAAGTGACTTGTTTTAAAATGTGTAGCGCTTTGGAATAGAGTAGACAATATGGCACATCAGGAGTCCATTATTATATATTTAGGGCTAGGCCTATGTGATTCTGGTAATATAACTTTTTTTAAAAGCACATTTTGCTATTTTCACAGAATTGAGGCAGTTATTAATAATCATTTCGTTTAGCTTAGTCTTGTTGTCTTCACCTGATGCAATTGTGTGTACAGGTACCATGTGCAATAGGCCTACTAAACATCTCCTGCAACTCATGAAATGAGCATGTTACTTTACGAGTCACCAAAGTTATCCAAGGCATTTTTATATGTTTCTACATTATAATGAAGAAAATATATAGGCTATATCAGATTTTATTTTTTCAAAATAAAAAATGTGCCACGGACATAGACATGTCATCCTGCCACGGACATGTTGATGACCCCTGGTCACAGTGTGTGTGAGAGAGAGAGACTAGAGTCTCTCACCCTCGAAAATCGGCAAAAGTAGCAGTTTTCAAGATGTTTTCGCCATTATCTCTGGAACGGAAGGTCCAATCTGCTCAGTTCAAAGCTTGTTAGAGGCGTGACTTTGAGGACATTAAGCACATAACAACACCTTTATGGGGGTTTCGGGTTTTTGGGCCTAAATATATGGTAATTGTTCGGGCCGGCCCAGTAGGGCCCAGTTAGGGCCGGGCCTTAATTTTCAGGCCCGTTGAGAACTCTTAGACAGACACACTGTGTGTGTGTGTGTGTGTGTGTGTGTGTGTGTGTGTGTGTGTGTGTGTGTGTGTGTGCGTGTGCGTGTGTGTGTGCGCGCAAGTGTTTTCTTGTATTACCATTCTTCCCAAATGTCAGGGAGGGAGGCTGTGTGTGTGTGTGTAACTTTAAAAGCAGTGATAAGGAACATGGGAAGAGGTCTACTGTAGGAGGAGATGAGTTTCAGGGGAGTGAGTGACTTGAAGCAAAGGACGTCAGGATGAGGACTCGAGCTTGTCAGGCTACATTGTAGCTTACTGTAGGTGCCCTGACCGCTACACAAGCGGTCCGGGCCACCAGTGTTTTAACGTGAAATACCCCTTAAATGCTTTAGTTTGTTTCTTTATTCTTTCACTTCACTCTCCTTCCATCACATTTTGAGAAACACGTTAACATCACAAGACCCGTCAGATCTGTTCATTAACATTAAAACCTTAACACCTTCTCAACTCCTAACACTCCTGATTCTCACCGCAACACCACCGCTTCCACTAGCACTAACTACTCCTACCTGCCATTGGCCCGCTGTGGTCTGAACAATACCAGGGTGTTCTTGTCTTGTAAGACAACAGCATTGATGACACACAAAGAAGGTGTAGGTGTCTCACGGTTGAGACTCAAATGTACTTGGGGAATTAATAGGTTGAATACTGGACAGGGCAAATCACGCAGTAAAGGACGAGTTGGTCCTGTTCTCCAAATTAATGACTGACGGGGTGTAACTTCTAATGTATCTTTCAAATTAAATATGAATGACAACCTGGTACAATGTGTGACAACTCCCTACCCATGTATTCATACTAGAAATTTGGGACCTTACGCGGCCCGAACCTCTAGAGTACATGCCACTGCCGATGTGACAGATATGGCCTTATATGGAGATGTGTGTGTCTGTCAGGCCTTGTCCCTTTAATGGCCATATATGGATATCTCTGTATTTGTCAGCACTTGTCCCTTTTATTTCGCAAATGGACCCCAAGCGAATGCTTCGCGGGGGTCCCCGCGAATGCTTCCCTCCGTGACATTGTGTGTAATGTTGGGTTGGAACCACCTAAAAAGTTTGGTGTGACCGCACCCTAAGTGTACAAATCAAATGGAAAACTATTTTTCTCATTTGAAACATTCAAATACTACAAATACTACTAGGTACATACAGTATATTTCCTTGGCCATAAGACTGTCTGCCAAGCTGTCTTACACAATAATGTTAAAGATGTTTTTACTGCAGATCATTCACATGTGGAATGTATCCATTTTCTTAGAGTGCTTCCAAAGCTGTTGATCCTGGAAGCTCAGAGATGAAGGATGGCAAAGATGACAAGTCTTCAAAGACCAGCAGCACTGTTCCTGCTACAAGGGAGACAGGTGAAAACATTTATTCATCATTTCAATACTTGAGTAATATTATTAGAAAAGTTAAAAACAAGCAAATTCTCATAACTCAACATATATTGAGTGCTTATTAAAACCAGTAATAACTCAACACATCACAGTTTATTATACTGATTATTATTCTGAGTTATCAGCACTGATACGCTTATTGTATTATGTGTAACCAGATGTTTTATTGATGCAAACAGGTACCAGTGATGACGATGGCACCAACAAAAATGACACGGTAAGATGACTGTTTATGGAGGCATAAGACCTTCAAAACTGTTTTGTCCACTGGTCTAAGTTGCATTATTTAAGTTAAACGGTTAATTGAAGACAGGTGTTGAACATTTAAAATCATTCAAGTGGTCATGTGACATATTTGACATATGTCACATGACATGTTTGTACACTGAAAGTGACAACATTCTACACAACAGTAAACACACAAGCACAACAAACTAATACTACAGTATGTTGCCCTAGTATTTGTCTTTACCTCTTAACACATTGAGTGCCAGGTACTATGCATCCAAATCATCCTCAGAGTGGCAGCTTTATTTACTACGTTTTGACGATCTTTGGACAGACGCAGAAGCCACAATGTGCACGCGGATGTACAAAAAAAAAGTGTCCGGGGCGTGGGGGAGGATCCCGTCTATCCACTGGAACAAAAAACATTTCCACCGCGATCTGCCATTTTGGAGCGATCGCCTGTTGAAAATGGCTGTTTTTCACCATAAATAAAATAATCTGAGCTAGGAGTGTTTTTCTACAAATCCTAATAAAGGAATGGACGGAAGTGATGTTTTATGGAATATAATTATATATATATATATATATATATATATATATATATATATATATATATATATATATATATATCTGTGTTGCCGTTCACTGATTTCCAAAAAAAAAGTTGCTCTGTTCCCATTGAAAAGCATTGTCAGAATCCGTCTTATGGACAGAATTAAAGTTTGGTGTGACCGCACCCTAAGTGTACAAATCAAATGGAATAATTTACTGATCAGATCATAATATGGAAAACTATTTTTCTCATTCCAAACATTCAAATACTGAGGCATATACAGTATATTTTCTTGGCCATAAGACTGTCTGCCAAGTTATCTTACACAATAATGTTAAAGATGTTTTTACTGCAGATCATTCACATGTGGAATGTATCCATTTTCTTAGAGTGCTTCCAAAGCTGTTGATCCTGGAAGCTCAGAGATGAAGGATGGAAAAGATGACAAGTCTTCAAAGACCAGCAGCACTGTTCCTGCTACAAGGGAGACAGGTGAAAACATTTATTCATCATTTCAATACTTGAGTAATATTATTAGAAAAGTTAAAAACAAGCAAATTCTCATAACTGAACATATATTGAGTGCTTATTAAAACCAGTAATAACTCAACACATCACAGTTTATTATACTGATTATTATTCTGAGTTATCAGCACTGATATGCTTATTGTATTATGTGTAACCAGATGTTTTATTGATGCAAACAGGTACCAGTGATGACGATGGCACCAACAAAAATGACACGGTAAGATGACTGTTTATGGAGGCATAAGACCTTCAAAACTGTTTTGTCCACTGGTCTAAGTTGCATTATTTAAGTTAAAATGTTAATTGAAGACAGGTGTTGAACATTTAAAATCATTCAAGTGGTCATGTGACATATTTGACATATGTCACATGACATGTTTGTACACTGAAAGTGACACCAATCTACACAACAGTAAACACACAAGCACAACAAACTAATACTACAGTATGTTGCCCTAGTATTTGTCTTTACCTCTTAACACATTGAGTGCCAGGTACTATGCATCCAAATCATCCTCAGAGTGGCAGCTTTTTTTACCATGTTTTGACGATCTTTGGACAGCCGCAGAAGCCACAAGGTGCACACGGATGTAAAAAAAAAAGTGTCCGGGGGGTGGGGGAGGGTCCCGTCTATCCACTGGAACAAAAACATTTCCACCGCGATCTGCCATTTAGGAGCAATCGCCCGTTGAAAATGGCTGTTTTTCACCGTAAATAAAATAATCTGAGCTAGGAGTGTTTTTCTACAAATCCTAATAAAGGAATGGACGGAAGTGATGTTTTATGGAATATAATTTATATATATATCATTCACATGTGAATATGTGTTGCCGTTCACTGATTTCCGAAAAAAGTCGCTCTGTTCCCATTGAAAAGCATTGTCAGAATCCGCCTTATGGACAGAATTAAAGTTTGGTGTGACCGCACCCTAAGTGTACAAATCAAATGGAATAATTTACTGATCAGATCATGATATGGAAAACTATTTTTCTCATTCCAAACATTCAAATACTACTAGGTACATACAGTATATTTCCTTGGCCATAAGACTGTCTGCCAAGTTATCTTACACAATAATGTTAAAGATGTTTTTACTGCAGATCATTCACATGTGGAATGTATCCATTTTCTTAGAGTGCTTCCAAAGTTGTTGATCCTGGAAGCTCAGAGATGAAGGATGGAAAAGATGACAAGTCTTCAAAGACCAGCAGCACTGTTCCTGCTACAAGGGAGACAGGTGAAAACATTTATTCATCATTTCAATACTTGAGTAATATTATTAGAAAAGTTAAAAACAAGCAAATTCTCATAACTGAACATATATTGAGTGCTTATTAAAACCAGTAATAACTCAACTCATCACAGTTTATTATACTGATTATTATTCTGAGTTATCAGCACTGATACGCTTATTGTATTATGTGTAACCAGATGTTTTATTGATGCAAACAGGTACCAGTGATGACGATGGCACCAACAAAAATGACACGGTAAGATGACTGTTTATGGAGGCATAAGACCTTCAAAACTGTTTTGTCCACTGGTCTAAGTTGCATTATTTAAGTTAAACTGCTAATTGAAGACAGGTGTTGAACATTTAAAATCATTCAAGTGGTCATGTGACATATTTGACATATGTCACATGACATGTTTGTACACTGAAAGTGACACCAATCTACACAACAGTAAACACACAAGCACAACAAACTAATACTACAGTATGTTGCCCTAGTATTTGTCTTTACCTCTTAACACATTGAGTGCCAGGTACTATGCATCCAAATCATCCTCAGAGTGGCAGCTTTTTTTACCATGTTTTGACGATCTTTGGACAGCCGCAGAAGCCACAATGTGCACGCGGATGTAAAAAAAAAAAGTGTCCGGGGGGTGGGGGAGGGTCCCGTCTATCCACTGGAACAAAAACATTTCCACCGCGATCTGCCATTTTGGAGCAATCGCCCGTTGAAAATGGCTGTTTTTCACCATAAATAAAATAATCTGAGCTAGGAGTGTTTTTCTACAAATCCTAATAAAGGAATGGACGGAAGTGATGTTTTTTGGAATATAATTTTTATATATATATATATATATATATATATATATATATATATATATATATATATATATATATATATATATATGTATATATATATATATATATATGTATATATATATATATATATATGTATATGTGTGTGTGTTGCCGTTCACTGATTTCCGAAAAAAAAGTCGCTCTGTTCCCATTAAAAAGCATTGTCAGAATCCGCCTCATGGACAGAATTCAAGTTTGGTGTGACCGCACCCTAAGTGTACAAATCAAATGGAATAATTTACTGATCAGATCATAATTATGGAAAACTATTTTTCTCATTCCAAACATTCAAATACTACAAATACTACTAGGTACATACAGTATATTTCCTTGGCCATAAGACTGTCTGCCAAGTTATCTTACACAATAATGTTAAAGATGTTTTTACTGCAGATCATTCACATGTGGAATGTATCCATTTTCTTAGAGTGCTTCCAAAGCTGTTTATCCTGGAAGCTCAGAGATGAAGGATGGAAAAGATGACAAGTCTTCAAAGACCAGCAGCACTGTTCCTGCTACAAGGGAGACAGGTGAAAACATTTATTCATCATTTCAATACTTGAGTAATATTATTAGAAAAGTTAAAAACAAGCAAATTCTCATAACTGAACATATATTGAGTGCTTATTAAAACCAGTAATAACTCAACACATCACAGTTTATTATACTGATTATTATTCTGAGTTATCAGCACTGATATGCTTATTGTATTATGTGTAACCAGATGTTTTATTGATGCAAACAGGTACCAGTGATGACGATGGCACCAACAAAAATGACACGGTAAGATGACTGTTTATGGAGGCATAAGACCTTCAAAACTGTTTTGTCCACTGGTCTAAGTTGCATTATTTAAGTTAAAATGTTAATTGAAGACAGGTGTTGAACATTTAAAATCATTCAAGTGGTCATGTGACATATTTGACATATGTCACATGCCATGTTTGTACACTGAAAGTGACACCAATCTACACAACAGTAAACACACAAGCACAACAAACTAATACTACAGTATGTTGCCCTAGTATTTGTCTTTACCTCTTAACACATTGAGTGCCAGGTACTATGCATCCAAATCATCCTCAGAGTGGCAACTTTTTTTACCATGTTTTGACGATCTTTGGACAGCCGCAGAAGGCACAAGGTGCACGCGGATGTAAAAAAAAAAGTGTCCGGGGGTGGTGGAGGGTCCCGTCTATCCACTGGAACAAAAACATTTCCACCGCGATCTGCCATTTAGGAGCAATCGTCCGTTGAAAATGGCTGTTTTTCACCATAAATAAAATAATCTGAGCTAGGAGTATTTTTCTACAAATCCTAATAAAGGAATGGACGGAAGTGATGTTTTTTGGAATATAATTTATATATATATATATATATATATATATATATATATGTTGCCGTTCACTGATTTCCGAAAAAAAGTCGCTCTGTTCCCATTGAAAAGCAATGTCAGAATCCGCCTTATGGACAGAATTAAAGTTTGGTGTGACCGCACCCTAAGTGTACATATCAAATGGAATAATTTACTGATCAGATCATAATATGGAAAACTATTTTTCTCATTCCAAACATTCAAATACTGAGGTACATACAGTATATTTCCTTGGCCATAAGACTGTCTGCCAAGTTGTCTTACACAATAATGTTAAAGATGTTTTTACTGCAGATCATTCAAATGTGGAATGTATCCATTTTCTTAGAGTGCTTCCAAAGCTGTTGATCCTGGAAGCTCAGAGATGAAGGATGGAAAAGATGACAAGTGTTCAAAGACCAGCAGCACTGTTCCTGCTACAAGTGAGACAGGTGAAAACATTTATTCATCATTTCAATACTTGAATAATATTATTAGAAAAGTTCAAAACAAGCAAATTCTCATAACTGAACATATATTGAGTGCTTATTAAAACCAATAATAACTCAACTCATCACAGTTTATTATACTGATTATTATTCTGAGTTATCAGCACTGATACGCTTATTGTATTATGTGTAACCAGATGTTTTATTGATGCAAACAGGTACCAGTGATGACGATGGCACCAACAAAAATGACACGGTAAGATGACTGTTTATGGAGGCATAAGACCTTCAAAACTATTTTGTCCACTGGTCTAAGTTGCATTATTTAAGTTAAAATGTTAATTGAAGACAGGTGTTGAACATTTAAAATCATTCAAGTGGTCATTTGACATGTTTGTACACTTAAAGTGACAACATTCTACACAACAGTAAACACACAAGCACAACAAACTAATACTACAGTATGTTGCCCTAGTATTTGTCTTTACCTCTTAACACATTGAGTGCCAGGTACTATGCATCCAAATCATCCTCAGAGTGCCAGCACTTTTTTACCATGTTTTGATGATCTTTGGACAGCCGCAGAAGCCACAAGGTGCCACGGATGTAAAAAAAAAAGTGTCCGGGGGGTGGGGGTGGGTCCCGTCTATCCACTGGAACAAAAACATTTCCACCACAATCTGCCATTTTGGAGCAATTGCCCGTTGAAAATGGCTGTTTTTCACCATAAATAAAATTATCTGAGCTAGAAGTGTGTTTCTACAAATCCTAATAAAGGAATGGACGGAAGTGATGTTTTTTGGAATATAATTCATATATATATATATATATGTGTGTTGCCGTTCACTGATTTCCGAAAAAAGTTGCTCTGTTCCCATTGAAAACCATTGTCAGAATCCGCCTTATGGACAGAATTAAAGTTTGGTGTGACCGCACCCTAAGTGTACAAATCAAATGGAATAATATACTGATTAGATCATAATATGGAAAACTATTTTTCTCATTCCAAACATTCAAATACTGAGGCACATACAGTATATTTCCTTGGCCATAAGACTGTCTGCCAAGTTATCTTACACAATAATGTTAAAGATGTTTTTACTGCACATCATTCACATGTGGAATGTATCCATTTTCTTAGAGTGCTTCCAAAGCTGTTTATCCTGGAAGCTCAGAGATGAAGGATGGAAAAGATGACAAGTCTTCAAAGACCAGCAGCACTGTTCCTGCTACAAGTGAGACAGGTGAAAACATTTATTCATCATTTCAATACTTGAATAATATTATTAGAAAAGTTAAAAACAAGCAAATTCTCATAACTGAACATATATTGAGTGCTTATTAAAACCAATAATAACTCAACTCATCACAGTTTATTATACTGATTATTATTCTGAGTTATCAGCACTGATACGCTTATTGTATTATGTGTAACCAGATGTTTTATTGATGCAAACAGGTACCAGTGATGACGATGGCACCAACAAAAATGACACGGTAAGATGACTGTTTATGGAGGCATAAGACCTTCAAAACTGTTTTGTCCACTGGTCTACGTTGCATTATTTAAGTTAAACTGTTAATTGAAGACAGGTGTTGAACATTTAAAATCATTCAAGTGGTCATATGACATGTTTTTACACTTAAAGTGACAACATTCTACACAACAGTTAACACACAAGCACAACAAACTAATACTAGAGTATGTTGCCCTAGTATTTGTCTTTACCTCTTCACACATTGAGTGCCAGGTACTATGCATCCAAATCATCCTCAGAGTGCCAGCACTTTTTTACCATGTTTTGATGATCTTTGGACAGCCGCAGAAGCCACAAGGTGCCACGGATGTAAAAAAAAAAGTGTCCGGGGGGTGGGGGTGGGTCCCGTCTATCCACTGGAACAAAAACATTTCCACCACAATCTGCCATTTTGGAGCAATTGCCCGTTGAAAATGGCTGTTTTTCACCATAAATAAAATTATCTGAGCTAGAAGTGTGTTTCTACAAATCCTAATAAAGGAATGGACGGAAGTGATGTTTTTTGGAATATAATTCATATATATATATATATATGTGTGTTGCCGTTCACTGATTTCCGAAAAAAGTTGCTCTGTTCCCATTGAAAACCATTGTCAGAATCCGCCTTATGGACAGAATTAAAGTTTGGTGTGACCGCACCCTAAGTGTACAAATCAAATGGAATAATATACTGATTAGATCATAATATGGAAAACTATTTTTCTCATTCCAAACATTCAAATACTGAGGCACATACAGTATATTTCCTTGGCCATAAGACTGTCTGCCAAGTTATCTTACACAATAATGTTAAAGATGTTTTTACTGCACATCATTCACATGTGGAATGTATCCATTTTCTTAGAGTGCTTCCAAAGCTGTTTATCCTGGAAGCTCAGAGATGAAGGATGGAAAAGATGACAAGTCTTCAAAGACCAGCAGCACTGTTCCTGCTACAAGTGAGACAGGTGAAAACATTTATTCATCATTTCAATACTTGAATAATATTATTAGAAAAGTTAAAAACAAGCAAATTCTCATAACTGAACATATATTGAGTGCTTATTAAAACCAATAATAACTCAACTCATCACAGTTTATTATACTGATTATTATTCTGAGTTATCAGCACTGATACGCTTATTGTATTATGTGTAACCAGATGTTTTATTGATGCAAACAGGTACCAGTGATGACGATGGCACCAACAAAAATGACACGGTAAGATGACTGTTTATGGAGGCATAAGACCTTCAAAACTATTTTGTCCACTGGTCTACGTTGCATTATTTAAGTTAAACTGTTAATTGAAGACAGGTGTTGAACATTTAAAATCATTCAAGTGGTCATGTGACATGTTTTTACACTTAAAGTGACAACATTCTACACAACAGTTAACACACAAGCACAACAAACTAATACTAGAGTATGTTGCCCTAGTATTTGTCTTTACCTCTTCACACATTGAGTGCCAGGTACTATGCATCCAAATCATCCTCAGAGTGCCAGCACTTTTTTACCATGTTTTGATGATCTTTGGACAGCCGCAGAAGCCACAAGGTGCCACGGATGTAAAAAAAAAAGTGTCCGGGGGGTGGGGGAGGGTCCCGTCTATCCACTGGAACAAAAACATTTCCACCACAATCTGCCATTTTGGAGCAATTGCCCGTTGAAAATGGCTGTTTTTCACCATAAATAAAATTATCTGAGCTAGAAGTGTGTTTCTACAAATCCTAATAAAGGAATGGACGGAAGTGATGTTTTTTGGAATATAATTCATATATCTAACTATATAAATGGCGAGCGACTTCCGCACCCTAGGTGCGACACCCCACAGCTCTGTTATCGAATAAACAACGCACCGCCAGACCACATGTCGCCAACTGACTCGCCACGGCGGCCGCGCTGAATTTACGCGTCGCGTAGGGGACCTCTCATTGCTCACTACACCTTTTCCACCGCGCAACATAATTAATTCTACTCACCAAATGTCGGACAAAACGGAAGGGGAGGCAGCTTCGTACCGTTTACCGTGCACACCACCGACACCGCACGGCGACGGGTTTCGCCGAAACAACACGAGCGGCCGCCATTGCACTCTGCCCATGTCCTCCACAACAGCACACACACAGCTCCTTTGCTTCAACCCCCCCCCCCCCCTTCTTACGTACCTCCTTTGTTCCACCCAGGCCGTTACTTTCACTTCACTCATGTCTCGATCACAATATGTCCGTCCTTCACGTGCCATGTTCATCCCAAACACAAAAACAAACAGCCACCGCCACAGCACAGCACGCTGCCCAGGGTAATCTGGTAAACAGACCTGCCTAGGTTCATGACACCACAGGACTCGACAGTGATGTCATCATTATGCAACCCGGAAGTACAAATACCAAGGATAGGTCAGTGATGTCAGTCGGGTTGCCAGGTTTGCTGCCAGGTTTTAAAAAACAAGCGACAGAAACAAGCAAACCGTGCATGAAAAAAAAAAAAACTGCCGAAGGGGTCCGCCATGTTCCAGGGGGGTCCCCGGGGGTCCCAACACTCACAGGGGTCGGCGGACCACCAGGGGGTCCGCGGACCACCAAAGTAACAATCACTATTAACATTTTTTCCAAAATTTTTTAATTTTTTTTTTTTTTTTTTTTTCCTTTTTGGACACTTTTACTCCGGCGATTTGGGTACCCCAATATACACGCACCCACGCTGGGCCCCGTGCGCGGCTGGGGTTGAGGGGGGCGTAGCCCCCCGAAACTCTAGTATATATATATATGTGTGTTGCCGTTCACTGATTTCCGAAAAAAGTTGCTCTGTTCCCATTGAAAACCATTGTCAGAATCCGCCTTATGGACAGAATTAAAGTTTGGTGTGACCGCACCCTAAGTGTACAAATCAAATGGAATAATATACTGATTAGATCATAATATGGAAAACTATTTTTCTCATTCCAAACATTCAAATACTGAGGCACATACAGTATATTTCCTTGGCCATAAGACTGTCTGCCAAGTTATCTTACACAATCATGTTAAAGATGTTTTTACTGCAGATCATTCACATGTGGAATGTATCCATTTTCTTAGAGTGCTTCCAAAGCTGTTTATCCTGGAAGCTCAGAGATGAAGGATGGAAAAGATGACAAGTCTTCAAAGACCAGCAGCACTGTTCCTGCTACAAGTGAGACAGGTGAAAACATTTATTCATCATTTCAATACTTGAATAATATTATTAGAAAAGTTAAAAACAAGCAAATTCTCATAACTGAACATATATTGAGTGCTTATTAAAACCAGTAATAACTCAACACATCACAGTTTATTATACTGATTATTATTCTGAGTTATCAGCACTGATACGCTTATTGTATTATGTGTAACCAGATGTTTTACTGATGCAAACAGGTACCAGTGATGACGATGGCACCAACAAAAATGACACGGTAAGATGACTGTTTATGGAGGCATAAGACCTTCAAAACTGTTTTGTCCACTGGTCTATTTTGCATTATTTAAGTTAAATTTTAATTGAAGACAGGTGTTGAATATTTAAAATCATTCAAGTGATCATGTGAAATGTTTGTACACTTAAAGTGACAACATTCTACACAACAGTAAACACACAAGCACAACAAACTAATAATACAGTATGTTGCCCTAGTATTTGTCTTTACCTCAACACATTGAGTGCCAGGTACTATGCATCCAAATCATCCTCAGAGTGCCAGCACTTTTTTACCATGTTTTGATGATCTTTGGACAGCCGCAGAAGCCACAAGGTGCACGCGGATGTAAAAAAAAAAGAGTGTCCGGGGGGGTGGTGGAGGGTCCCGTCTATCCACTGGAACAAAAACATTTCCACCGCAATCTGCCATTTTGGAGCAATCGCCCGTTGAAAATGGCTGTTTTTCACCATAAATAAAATTATCTGAGCTAGAAGTGTGTTTCTACAAATCCTAATAAAGGAATGGACGGAAGTGATGTTTTTTGGAATATAATTCATATATATATATATATATATGTGTTGCCGTTCACTGATTTCCGAAAAAAGTTGCTCTGTTCCCATTGAAAACCATTGTCAGAATCCGCCTTATGGACAGAATTAAAGTTTGGTGTGACCGCACCCTAAGTGTACAAATCAAATGGAATAATATACTGATTAGATCATAATATGGAAAACTATTTTTCTCATTCCAAACATTCAAATACTGAGGCACATACGGTATATTTCCTTGGCCATAAGACTGTCTGCCAAGTTATCTTACACAATCATGTTAAAGATGTTTTTACTGCAGATCATTCACATGTGGAATGTATCCATTTTCTTAGAGTGCTTCCAAAGCTGTTTATCCTGGAAGCTCAGAGATGAAGGATGGAAAAGATGACAAGTCTTCAAAGACCAGCAGCACTGTTCCTGCTACAAGTGAGACAGGTGAAAACATTTATTCGTCATTTCAATACTTGAATAATATTATTAGAAAAGTTAAAAACAAGCAAATTGTCATAAGTCAACATATTGAGTGAGTTAAATCAGCACTGATACGCTTATTGTATTATTTATAACCAGATGTTTTATTGATACAAACAGGTACCAGTGATGACGATTGCACCAACAAAAATGATACGGTAAGATGACTGTTTATGGAGGCATAAGACCTTCAAAACTGTTTTGTCCACTGGTCTATGTTGCATTATTTATGTTAAAATGTTAATTGAAGACAGGTGTTGAATATTTCAAATCATTCAAGTGGTCACATGACAAGTTTGTACACTTAAAGTGAACACATTCTACACAACAGTAAACACACAAGTGTGAATAAATACTATGTTCTCATAGTATTTGTCTTTACCTTTTAAAGGGATATTTCACTTTCAAACATGTGTGGGGTCATTTTAACGTCTACTCAGGCTTTAGTGTTTAACCCCAGATAGTTTTTTTTTAAATAATTGATTTAGTATTTAGATATTTGATATTCATCTTATCAGACACTCTCCTTCCTATATAAACCCATTGTAACTGAACATAACATTTTAACATGATAGATTCAAACACACATCCTTGGTTCTGATGACTGATGTTGTCCTTCTAATACATGAGGGGCTGTGTTTTTTCAATTACTTTTTTCATTAATTTGATTTAATTTATGCTTTCTTCTTCAAAAATCTAAAAAGTAATTGAATAAACGCAGCCCCCTCACCTATTAAAAGGACAATATCAGTCACCAGAACCAAGGACGTGTGCTTTAAATGACTCTAACTTGGTTAAAATGGCATTTAAAGTTACAATGCGTTTATATAGGAAGGGGGCGTGTTTAATAAGACGAATATGAAAATATCTAAATACTAAATCAAACAATTTATAAACTATCTGGGGTGAAACACTAAAGCCTGAGTAGACGTTTAATTGACCCCAAACATGTTTGAAAGTGAAACATTCCTTTAAGTATTTACCTCATACCTCTACTTGCATCAAAGGAAGTAATCAAAGTAAATATTTACTCACAAATGATAAAAATAAAAAAAAACGGTATAAATACATCTTGATCTTATATGCATATAACTACGTAACAAGTGGAATGTTCTGCACAGTGTAGCCTTAGGATACAAAAATCACTCGTTTTCCATTGAAAAGCAATGTCAGAATCCGCCTCATTGACAGAATTAAAGTTGGGTGTGACCGCACCCTAAGTGTACAAATCAAATGGAATAGTATACTGATCAGATCATATCATGGAAAACTAATTTTCTCATTCTAAACATTCATATACTGAGGTCCATATAGTATATTTCCTTGGCCATAAGGCTGTCTGCCACGTTGTCTTACACAATAATGTTAAACATGTTTTATGTGGAATGTATCATTTTCTTAGAGTGTTTCCAAAGCTGTTGATCCTGGAAGCTCAGAGATGAAGGATGGAGAAGATGACAAGTCTTCAAAGACCAGCAGCACTATTCCTGATACAAGGGAGACAGGTGTTAAACATTTATTCATCATTTCAATACTTGAATATTAGAAAACAAGTAAATCCTCATAACTGAACACATTGAGTGTTTATTTAAACCAATAATAACTGAACACATCACAGTTTATTAAACAGATTTTCTGTAAAACAATGAGTTATCAGCACTGATACGCTTACTGCATTATGTTTAACCAGATGTTTTATTGATGCAAACAGGTTCCAGTGGTGACGATGGCACCAAGAACAATGATACGGTAAGATGACTGTTTATGGAGGCATAAGACCTTCAAAACTGTTTTGTCCACTGGTCTAAGTTGTATTATTTAAGTTAAAATGTTAATTGAAGACAGGTGCTGAATATTTAAAATCATTCAAGTGGTCATGTGACATATATGACATGCGTCACATGACAAGTTTGTACACTTGTTAAAGTGAACACATTCTACACAACCATAAACACACAAGTGTGAATAAATACTGTTTAGTATTTGTCTTAACTCTTTAAAGGGATATTTCACCCTCAAACATGTTTGGGGTCATTCAAACGTCTACTCAGGCTTTAGTGTTTCACCCCAGACAGTTTTTAAGTTGCTTGATTCAGTATTTCGATATTTGATATTCATTTTATCAGACACTCCCCCTTCCTATACAAACCCATTGGCCCTCATTTATCAACGCGGTGCAGACCAAATAATGGGCGTACGGCGAGATCACCGCAACTTTCGGCATTTATCAATATATCCTGACGTTGGTTTCATTCTACCGTACGCTGATATCTCACGTCTGAGAGCAGTTGTTGACTTTGGCTGCGCCCGTTTATTCCATTGTAGACCTGCGGAGCAGCATTGTCTGACTGTCTGACAGGCATCTGGACACATAATCCACTCATAAATGTATATCTACATTAATAAATAATCCCTGTGAAAATATAACATTTTATAAAGTAATTTAAACAAACTGCATTAACAGTCATTCGGTTAAGCTTGCAGATCTGCATGGCTGCATTGGCTATTTTAAAATAGCAGATCTGCAAGCTCACAACGGGTCGCATCGCGACGCGTTGTGAGCTTGTAGATCTGCTATTTTAAATTGCCATTTTCGGGACTCCCGAACATCTTTTCATGGACAGTGAGGTGTAAAAACTTACAGTAGCTTGTCCTATGGTATGGAGTTATGTCATAGAGAGTTATGAAGACTACAACCTGGCTGGGTTAAGGATATAAACCCGACGCTCCAATCTCTTATTAACGTGGCGGCACAGAATCACTCCCGCCCGTCCGAGTCTGACTGCTTTATTTTAGTGTAACTTGAACGCGCACTGCTCGGTATGGGGTAAATAAATTAATATGCAAACGTATTCCATGAATTGGTGTGATTGGTATCATAATACAGTATGTCATTCATGTAGGCTACAAGCCTACGTGACAAAGATTGTACCGCTACGGATTACATGAAAGACACAGTTGTGCGTGTGTGCGTGTGTGTGTGTGTGTGTGTGTGTGTGTGTGTGTGTGTGTGCGTGTGTGAGAGAGACAGAGAGGCGTGTGCGTGTGACTTGACAGTCAGCGAGGCGAGGCGAGCCGGCGAAACTCTTTCTTTTCGGTTCTTCATGTCGTAAAATCGGGGTGTTTCCAGAATATCTAAGGGCGTGTTATTTAAATGACGCTCGGTTTCAGCCGTGACATTTATCAAGGCTGGGACCAAATGTACGCTCGGATCGGCTGTGTAGGATTCGTTGATAAATGTGACTTCGACGTTGGCGTAAGGCCGAATATATGGAAAAATATACGCCGGTTTATACGCCCCATTGATAAATTAGGGCCACTGTAACAAAAATATTTATTTTAACATGATAGATTCAAACACACATCCTTGGTTCTGGTGACTGATGTCCTTCTAATACGTGAGGAGCTGTGTTTTCTTCAATTACTTTTTTCATTCATTTGATTTATATATGCTTATAATAGCATATGCAATATCAGACACCAGAACCAAGGACGTGTTCTTTAAATGAATCTAACATGGTTAAAATGTAGTTTGAAGTTACAATGGGTTTATATAAGAAGGGGGTGTTTCTAATAAAAATTAATATCAAATATCTAAATACTAAATCAAACAACTTCAAAACTATCTGGGATGAAACACAAAAGCCTGAGTAGACATTTAATTGCATCAAAGGAAGTAATCAAAGTAAATATTCACTCACAAATGATAAAAAACTAAAAAGGTATAAATATATTACATAGGCAGATATCTTATTGGCAGAATTGTCTACACTCCGGATGTCCCAGATTGTAGAAGATACAGTAAAGTCACGCTTTGATCTCGCCACAAAGCGGGCTGCTATGAGCTATAGTTCAAAACATTGGAACTATTTCATTGAGATAGACAGAGCACTTCCGCATTACATTCTTACAATGGGAGTCAACACTAGTGCCTTCCACTCACCCGATTGGACAGAGGGGCAAGGTGTGCGCGGCACACGGAAAGATGCGCAAGACCATGAATCCACGCATTTGCATTTACAAAGCATTGGCAGATTCCTCCCCATATAAAAAATAAAAGTGTGGTGTGACCGTGCCCTTAAGGGATATTTCACTTTCAAACATGCTTGGGGTCATCTTAACGTCTAATCAGGCTTTTGTGTTTCACCCCAGATTGCTTGATTCAGTATTTAGATATTAGTCCACTGGTCTAAGTTTCATTATTTAAGTTAGAATGTAAATTGAAGACAGGTGTTCAATATGTGTTCATGTGACATAATGTGTGTCTTTACCTCTTAAGGGTGCGGTCACACTGAACAGAGTTTCCTTTTTGCGGACAACTGCGAATGGCAAAAAAAAACGCTTTGTTCCCATTGAAAATCATTGTCAGCATCCGTCGCATAGGCAGAATTAAAGTTCGCTGCGACTGCACCCTAAGGGTACAGTCACACCGAAGTTTAATTCTACCTATGAGGGTGGAGTCTGCCAATGCTTTTCAATGGGAATGGAGTGGTTTATTGAAGAAATTCCGCAAATGGCAAGAAACCACTCCAATCCCATTGAAAAGCATTGGCAGAATCCACCCTCATAGGTAGAATTAAACTTCGGTGTTACCACACCCTAAAGGGATATTTCACTTTCAAACATGCGTGGGATCATTTCAACATCTAATCAGGCTTTCTTGTTTCACCCCAGATAGTTTTTAAGTTGTTTGATTTAGTATTTAGATCTTTGACATTCATTTTATCAGACACTCCCCCTTGATATACAAACCCATTGTAACTTCAAACTACATTTTCACCATGATAGATTCATTGAAGACATGCATCTTTGGTTCTGATGACTGATATTGTCCTTCTAGTGCGTGAGGGTTTGTATTTATTTATTTAATTGAATTAATGTGTTTTTTTTTCCTTTTCCATTTAGTTTTTTCATAAATGAAAAAAGTTATTTAAAAAACACGGCCCCTTGCGCATTAGAAGGACAATATCAGTCACCAGAACCAAGGATGGGTGTTTTCATTGAATCTACCAATTTTCATCATATCTGATTGTATCAACATCACATATGGATATGTATTAACTTTGTTTTCTACATGTGTGATTGCTCATTTTAAAGGTTGGCAAAGGACACACATCTGTGAAGAATTCAGAAGAGATCAGCCCAGAGTCAGACGACACCAAACATCAAAGAGAAGTCAATGAACTGTTTTCTAGACTTAACCTCAAACACAACGATCAAGATAAGTTGACAACTGCTGACTTTCTGAAAATCCTCCCTTCTATAAAGAAGCACTATGAGATAACTGAGAAAGACGTAGCGCATACATTCCTTCAGAAGTTGTTGATGCTAGACCATAGTGCCAGGTACATCCCAGTAACAGTGGACAGTACAGAAGACACAACAGTTACTCCAAACACTGCTGAGGTTGATACAGACGACAGTGACTGTGATGATCTGTTCAGCCCCCCTGTCGTCACTAGTCAGAGCGAGAAGCAGAGCCATGTCCATCCAATGGATGTTCAGATGGCTGTGTTTCACTGCTCAGATAGCTTCCTCAGGCAGAACATGATTTCCAAACTATCACAGTGTCAGTATGCCTTACCTTTGCTAGTGCCTGACCCGTTCACAAGGGACATTTGGTGTCCTTTATGGACTTTTAGACAAATAAGAAAAGCCTGGAAGGTAACTGATAGATCAGGTACCATCACAAGTAATAACATGCCTATCTGCGAAGCTGAGACAGCTATGGTGTCATTTTTCCGCCTTGGCACAGTGACATCTAAATCTCAGCTGATGAATACCATAATCAATGACCGTCACAGCACGTTCTTCCATAGGAACTGTCCAGGTGCCAGCAAATCTCACTACCTGATAGATGGTATGGCAGAGATCGCCTGGTACTGCCCTGCTGGCAAAGACAAGGATGCTTTCTCTAAATGTGTTGCCTTCTGCAATCTTCATGGAGATGCTGTATCACACAAAAAACAGCGGGAAATACTGGTCAAAAACGCTTCAGTCAATGTTGTCCTTGTATCTACTCTGAAAAAAGGTGATGAAGGTAGGAAAATTCTGTCAGACCTTCGCAAGGGTCCAGAACCTCTCATTTGTCTCCTAGCTGATGATGACTCTGTAGCAGTTGAGACAAGACCAGGAAAATATAAAATGGGTCTGAAGGATAGAAGTCAGTCAGATGTAGCTGCAGAATTGAAAAAAGTTATTGGAAAGCTTTTGTCAACACCATATACATCCTTCCAACTTGAAAGCATGGCAAGAGTCTCTGGAATCAGAATAGATGAAGATGACCCTGCATGCAAAAGAGGGTATTCTGCTGCTAAGCAGATTCTGGAATTGCTTAAAAGAAATAAGCTTTCAAAGACGGATATCAAAGACACATTTCTTCCATGTCAAGGCAAGAAATTGTGGCATGAGTGGTGCAGAATAAATAAAGACAAAGACAGAGGAAACAAGACAGAGAAAGACAAAGGTAAAATAGAAAGTGAAATGGAGCAAAAAAGGAGTGAACAACGTAACAAATCCTCCAGTGAGCTGATGAAGTTGTTTATTAAAAACCTGCAGTCTCTGCAACAGGATGAAAGACATTTCTTCCTAAAATGGATTGGAAGCTTACTGGATAACTTCTTCACAAATGAGCTGTCTGAAATCAACCAGGCATATGATGCAAAGTGGTCTGAGGTCTTGGCTTTAAAAAATAGCCCTGACAAACCAGATCAGCTGAAGGAGAAGCAACAGCAATTGGAGAAACCATTTGAGCAACTGCCAAACAAATCGGATCAGTTGGAGGAAAAGCAAAAGGAGTTGGAGAAACTTTCAGAACAAGTGCAGTCAGCAACAGTTGGATTTGAGCACATCTTGAGAGAACTAGGACAAATGTATGAAGCCCATGCATCTTTGAAGAAGACAAGAGACAGATCTCAACACCCCAAGCTGAAGAAGGAAACAGACTGGTCTCAATACCCTAAGCTGGCTGCAGAGCTTATGATAGCAGGACATCCAATGGAGCTGATGGATGGAGATGCAGCACATGTGCCTTTAACATGGATCACTAGTGTTCTAGATGAGGTCATCGAGACACTCGGAGACAAGAGAGTCTTTGTCTTGTCAGTTTTAGGCATCCAGAGCAGTGGCAAATCTACCATGCTGAATGTAATGTTTGGATTGCAGTTTGCAGTAAGTGCCGGCAGGTGCACTAGAGGAGCCTTCATGCAGCTAGTGAAAGTGTCAGAGGAGAAACAAAAAGACTTCCAGTTTGACTATGTCCTGGTTGTGGACACTGAAGGACTGCGTGCTCTTGAGCTGGCAGGGAAGGACACTTATCACCATGACAATGAATTGGCAACATTTGTCATTGGCCTGGGAAACATGACTTTGATCAACATCTTTGGAGAGAATACATCTGAGATTCAAGACGTTCTTCATATTGCTGTTCAGGCCTTCATGAGGATGAAGAAGGTTCAAATATCTCCAAATTGTCTGTTCGTTCATCAGAATGTTACAGATATTGAAGCTGGTGTCAAAAACAATGTGGGAAAGAGACGCCTACAAGAGGTTCTTGATGAGATGACCAAGTTAGCAGCTGAAGAGGAAGTGTTTGATGCAAAGTGCTTCAGTGATGTCATTGAATTTAATGTGGAAACAGATGTGAAATACTTTGCCCAGCTGTGGGAAGGCAGTCCACCCATGGCTCCTCCAAACCCAGGTTATAGTGAGAGCGTCCAAGAGCTGAAGGACACGATCCTCTCAAAAGCATCACAGTCTCATGGAATTCCACTGTCAGATTTCAAAATAAAAATTAAAGACCTTTGGAATGCCCTGCTGAAAGAAAACTTTGTTTTCAGTTTCAAAAACACAAGGGAAATTTCGTTGTACAGAACACTTGAAGAAGAGTATGGAAAATGGACCTGGGCTTTAAGGAAAACCATGTTGGATATTGAAGACAAACTTCACAACAGAATTGTCAATGACAAAAACTTGAACAGGATTGAGAATAATCATTTCGAAGAGATGGATAACACTCATAAAGACGTGAAAGAAAAAATGAAAAAGCACTTTGATGATGTTAAAGTTAAAGATGTATTGGTTCAGTGGAGAGGACGATTTGAAACCAAAATTAAGGAGTTCCATGATGAACTGGTGAAAGGAGCAAAACAGAAGCTAGAGGAAATTATTCTGCAGAGCGATGCTCGAAAGAAGCTGGATGATAAGAAGACAGTCTATGAGAACAACCTCCTACAGAAGAGCAAAGAGCTTGCCGGCAAGTTAAAAGACAAGGCAAAGGATGAAAAGCAACTCAAAAGGGAGTTTGATTATGTTTGGGAAGGTTGGGTTAAGGACTTCACTGCAGATATTCCTTCCATAAAGGGGATCAATATTCAAGAGGATGTGGATTCTATCCTTAAGGATATAGGCATTGAGGGTTCTCTTATCGTCGACCGCAGAAACTGCGGTATGTACAAAAACATACCGTACAAATCAAAAGGGGATTATTCTGACTATGTAGTAATGTCTAAAGGGGTGTTCAGAGCTGTCACAGACCTGGTTGGGATTACTAAACGACTTCCCTCTGAAACGGCTAAACAGATAGAAACCTTCATTGACGATGTTAAGGAAAAGTCCATCGCCTTAATTAAGGGCAAACCTGTTAAAGATACAGGCTACAAAACCATTTACTTGCATGAAGTAGCAAATGAGGTCAACCTCCAAGTGAAGGGATTTTCATTAGGCAAGAAATACGCCCTTAAACCTGAGTTTAGAGTTGATGTTTTACTTCTTGTATTTCGAAATGCGGAGACATGGCTTTCGAATTCTCACAAAGAATTCAAGAAGATCAATGATCCACTCACTTATTTGGAAAACAAAAAGGATCAATACTACAACGTGTTCAAAGGCCATTGTAAAGGAAACTCTTCGGCCGCTGTTCTTGGTGAATGGCTTTGTAGCGAACTGAAGGAGTCTGCAGCTCAGACTGTCTATAACAAGACTGCCATTCACTTGGCTGATGAGATGAAATGTAATTCCCCTCCCTTCAGTGGGAATAGGGTCAACTTGGAGAAACATGTTCTACAATCACTGGCAGAGCAAGAGGACTTTGGCAGTTACATGAAATACATCAGACATCCAAGAGAACAAGTAGAGCAGTTTATAAAAGAAACTGTTAAGAAATACATCTCCACCAACAAGGATAAGGTACTCAGTATCATGCAGAATCATGTGGAGAATATATGCATGCTTCTGAATCAAGCAGTGCATGTGGCGACAGAAAAAGTCACAACTCAGAATGGAGACACCAACATGTGGCTGGAGGAGTTTTCCAGTCTGTTAAAAGATGATCTAAGATTTGACCCCAAGAGCAAAGAAAACTACAATGACATAAAGCACTTTGACTTTCTTAAAGATGAGATTAAGAAAGGCCTGTCTTCCATGAAGGTGGATTTGAGCCGCCTCCCAATCAATATGGAAGATGTCAGAGCGAAGCCAGATCAAATTCTAATCGATCACTTGTGCAAGTGTTGCTGGGTGAAGTGTCCTTTCTGTAGTGCAACTTGTACCAACACCGTAGAGGATCACAGTCCTGATAAACACAATGTCCGTTTTCATCGTTGTTCTGGAATTAGTGGGCAATCCATTAAAGACAAACCAATACTTTGTGTTACTTTCTGTACAACAAAGGTTGCAAGTGATCGATCTTTCTACCCTACAGGTGAAGATGAGTCCATTCCATACAAAGAGTATGGAAAAGCTAGTGAAAAGTATGCCAGCTGGACAATTACCCCTGATGAATCAAAATTGGCATACTGGAAATGGTTTGCCTGGCGATTTCAAGAGAAACTGGAGGAGCACTATGGAAAAAAGTTTACGGAGGGTGAAGAGATTCCCGAAGAATGGAAAAATATCACCAAAGACGAAGCTATTGAAAGTTTGGAGGAGATCCAGAGAGTCAGAAATCCACAACCCTAGTCAAAGTCACACATCCGATACTATCGTTTGATTTGCTCTTAAAGGAAGCTCACAGCAAAATATTCAGACAGGGTGGCTTCCATGTGGATCTCAGATTGTATGTGACACGTCTATGACAGCAATTATCTATACAAAAAAAAGAAAAAAAAATCCCAATTGGTGAAAATAAATACATTTCCATTGCCTACTGTTAGTGCGCAAAAAAATGTGGTGCTGATCATTCCACCGATTTGCGAGATTAGCCCAGGACAGACAGACACACAGACTAACAGACACACAGACAGACTCACAGACCCTAGGTGACTCTGCCCCTGGAGTGCCATGCCAGCTGTGGCTTATGGCTTTCCATTTTTTAAAGTAGGTTTCTATTGTGAAAATCGTTTAGAAGACCTGCCTGATTGAGTTTAGTTTTGAGATTTCCAAATGTGACATTTCATTATATTGGAGATCTATCTTCTCCTGTAGAATAAGTGTAATGAAATGTTTTTTTATTGATTCTTTAGTTTTTCCCAAAAGGATGACAAAGTATTTAGTCGTGAGGTAATCTCATGCTTTGTTCCTGACAATTACATATTGGAGGCAACATCTTAAATATTTTACATCTGAAATATGCAGTTTTTCCTTTATCTTTGTAATGAAAGAGGTAATCATTTACTGACACAGACTCTGTAAAACAAATAATTTAAAAGGTGTCATTAAATGTGTGTTTTGAGAGTTAATTCCTGAAATGTGAAAGATGCTGAAATAAAAGAAATACTGTATGCCACATGTTCATGTAATCACACTTATTTTGAAATAATAATGGAGAATCTATGATTGACTTTAAAAAATATGACTGCACAAATTATTGATGGAAGACATCTGGCAACTTTCACAGAACATTATATAAGTGATACATGGATTTGATTAGTTGATTGAGCTATTTTGCTGACTGTCATTTACTGTAAATCATCAAATAAATCGTTATTGACCAAACGTCTCTTTTTTGTATAACCTAGTAGTGAAAGCAGAAGCATTTTATTATTAGAATTAATATCCATTATTAGATTGTATTGTTTAAACTTTAATGGACAGTTGACAATAAGAACACACACAGTTCATGTATGTGTTACAGTAGTGCAGATGTTTGATCAAAGCTGTGATATAGAAATAAGATACAATCAGATCAGATAAATGAAGATAAAACGTTCCTGACAACCAAAGGTACATTTAGTTGTCATACATTTAGCAGCATCAGCAGTTATATAATGCATATAATACATATAATGTTGCAATGTGACATAGCTTTGTTTAACACAATGCTGAACCCCCTCCAACAGTACATACTTTCACCTTGTTTTACTTTGTTTTTATGATGTTTTGACACTTGTTTTGGCGATGTAAACGTATGTTTTCCCATGCATGCCAATAAAGCTCCTTTGAATTGAATTGAATGTAATTGAATTGAAATACAGGAGTGGACAGAGTAAGAGTCAATAACCAAACTAGGATAAATAAGAATAAGAATAGAATAAAAATCAAACAGTATGGAATAGAATAGAATACAAATAAAATAGAATAAATACAGATTCTGATACTAGTATATCTGCACTCTGGGTCTCTGAATGAATGAGTTAAAGGTACTGTAAGCGATAATTTGTTTGTTTGTTAAACAGATATTTCACTTTAAAAAATGTTTGGGGTCATTTCAAAATCTACTCAGGCTTTTGGTGAATTTAGTCGACTAAAACTATGACAAAAAAAATGTTGGTCGACTACCTTTTTTCACTGATGAAAAGTCAATAAAAGCTAAGCTATGATGAATAAAACTATGACTAATATATTGACAATTTTGTCAATAAATATAAACGAGGGAGGAACTAGTGGAGAAGAGATCCAGTAGAAATAATGTAACAGGAATCATTTAATCTTTATTTTATTTGATATGAAGTTCCTCAAAATACAGTTAATTGACAACAGAATGTACTTTTTATTTCCTTCCTAGTTATTTTCTGAGTAATAAGTTGTTTGACCAACAGCGCCCTCCTCTGGTGGAATGTGTGAGCAACAGCATGTATGCTGGCTCCTTTTCTATGATATAAAGTATTATAATCCTATAGTAACCGTTATCTGTACATGGTATCAACACATTTGTTGACGCCCTGCCTCATGGAGGGGCTTCCTAAACTGTTAAAAATATGTATTGAATTTATTTTTCTAATAGGAGGCCATGTAGATCACAATCCCACTTTTATATGACTATATTTACATTAGGAATAGCCTACTGTACGAATAACACTGAACACCTATAGGCTACATCTTTTTAATGGGTTAAAACTTAAAACATAGTATGTAAAATGAGCTCCTTTCAGTATTGATATTCTAAAGAGACGCCTCGTTCTTAGGCTAATACTTTCAGCAGAAAAACGAGCACAATTCTACTCAATTCAACTTTAAATGAATTAAGTGCCAATCAGGACTGAGTGAAAACAGCTTTGTATTAAATAGGGCATGAAACACTGGGTTTCGCTGTATTGCTCAGGCTGCGCTGCAGCCAGTGTCTATTCACAGGCGAGAACCGTGAATGGAAAGAGAATTGTGGTGGAAACGAGAATTGCCAGTATTGAAAGGTTTTTTGACAGATGTGAGAAAATATGTATACTTTCTCATTTAAATGGAAAATCAGTCGACATGTTGCTCTTATAAATTCCAGTTTAAAGTGCTTCTTATGTTCCAGTTTAAAGTGCAGTCTAGGCTTAATTGTGAAACACTATAACACTGTACTGACGGACAAAGCAGGCTACACAACCCCAAATAAATACTAATATTACTCTATTCAATAGAGTAACCTTTTGGATTAAAACGTCCAATCCTAATAACATGCATGTAGCTACAACACAATGCATGTGTTATAGCTACATGCATGTTATTTGGACGTTTTAATCCAAAAGGTTACTTTTGGCAGCACCAAAAAGGTTGGTGCCAAGGCAAACCTGGCATGGCCAAAAGATCCCACGGCACACCTAGATATACGGTGTGTTGCACCCATCCATAGTTTACCTAGGAAAGTGATAAATATCAAGTATGTTACCCCTCTGTTCGAACACAATCCCACACGTTTATATGACATAGGTACTGTATGAATAACGCTGAGGACACCCAAAAATCTGTGGTCACCAGCAAACTTTTTTATTTTTAATTGATGCATTAGTGTTCCTTGTTGACTTAAAGTTCAACCTCTTTTTACAGTAGGCTATGTTTTCAGTATTGATATTGTAAAGAGAGGCCAATGTTTTCAAGCAGAAAAATGAGCTAATTGTAACCTCAAAGGGTCAGAACTAAGAGGTAAGGTTATTGCCAGACTGGAGAAAATATGTTCTCATTGGAATGGAAAACTAACTGTGCAAATCAATCGATATGTCCCTCTTGACAATTCCAGTTTAAAGTGCAGTGCTTCCACTAGACTACACCACTGTCTATAACACTGTAGTGGTGGACAAAGCAGCAAGGGCGCCGATACTGTGGGTGCCTCGGGGCTAAAGCATCCAGGGGAAATGAAGAGCACCCATCACAAACTCATCACAAACTCATCACAAAAAAAGAAAAAGAAAAAAACACAGACATCTTCACTTCAAGGAGTACATTTTTGGTACAAAATTAACCGAATTAACCGCATTTAAGTAACAAAAAAAACCCAAAAAGGTAACAAACCTGCGCACCCAGAAGCGCGGACAAACATCAGCGCCCCCTGCAAAGCAGGCTACACAACCCTATACTCCTGGTCAAATATTACTCCACTGCAGGCGCGCGGGAAGTACTTAATAGCCAGGGGGGCTGAGCGTCGGGGGGAATCTGCTTGACGTATGCCCGCGCACGCAGCGCGGGCATACTTTATTTCGGTTTTAGGGTTAGGGTTAGGTTAGGGTTACGTTATTTAATTCTCGTTCTCATAAATAAAATTTAAAAAAATCAAAAAATCTAATAAAAAAAAAAAAAAAAAAAATCCCTTCCCATCACCAGGGGGGCTGCAGCCCCCGTAGCCCCCCCCTTCCCGCGCCACTGCTCCACTGACTCTCTCAAGTGAAAGTTCCTAAATTTGTAAAGGTATTATGATTGACACATTGCTTTTTGCACTGAAACCACCTGATCTAGACTGCACAACACCCAGACTCCATAGACACAATTTGTCTCTCCTACACTGTCTCCCTCTCAGCCGTCATACTGCATGTCTCTCCAAACAGTCTCCTCTCTTGGCTACCCTTCTGACTAAACAAATAAAGGAAAAACAGGACAGTTAATACAATCTGTTTTTGACTTACAGTAGATTCTCTCGAGACAGTGGCTAAGTAGAAATCAGCACAGACACACTGAGTACTTAAATAAACTTTATTCATTTAAAAAGGTCAACAACCTTTATGTTTGACAAACCAAGCAAACAGATGACATCTGGATTTAGGGTATGTAGTCATAGTAAAGTGCTGACAGCTTTCATTATGCCATCTTGTAAAACAGTAATCAACGGGTCAACCTTAGAAGATTGATTGCATCACATCAATAATACCAGAAAATCAGTAACCATTGCAATTCTATTAAGTCAACTGACATCCAATGAGCTTGACCTTATTCCAAATGTTTTTTTTATACTTGAACCACTATATTTATTTAATTTAAAAGTCCAGTGCAATGAGAATTGCATTTCTCAATTTCGTTGTGTAATTAGTTCTTACTGCAAAACATTGTAGGCTGCCTGCATGTCTGTCTGTCATTCTGTCCATAAATTAGCTGATGTATATTTGTTGTTTATTTGTTGAGGTTAGAGGTCCACTCATCGAACCGTTGTCAAATCCTGAACAAAATGATGCTCATTGTGTTCGAAATCAATATCAAACATTTCCTGACTGAGTAACTTTACCCATTTTAACTCCCAAACTGAAAAGGAACCATATCAGGGTACGTGGGGAACTAGAGTAGAAAAATAGCACTTTTGAAGTCAAAAAAAAAAACGTAAGTCTAATTTAAAGAATAATTACACTCCACACGCGTTCAGTGGTACATTTACCTGTGAAAACCAGACTTGCTACAGCATTTCTCTCCACGTAAAGCTTTCATCAAGTACATCACTTTACAAACGTCAGAGAGACTTAACTGTTACGTTGACGTAGATATTGATCTGTCCAAGTAATCTGGAAAGTTTGTATGTTTTTTTTATGCAAGAGTTGACTTGATATCCTCTGTAATACTTACATTTTATGCCAACAATTGCAGATATACATGCTTGTAGATCTGCAATTTTCGACATATAAATGAAGCATTACTCTATGTTTGGAGGAGGACGGATCTATTTGCCCACAGTGAACGACTGTAGTCCAGTGATGGCTCTGCCCAGGATCAGAGCATGGATGTCATGTGTACCTGGAAAACAACAGAATCAATGACACATTGGTACAACATACAGCATGTGCAGAGTCATATTGGAATGAAATTGGGCCTCTTCCTTACTTCCTTCACAGGTGTTACCAATGGTTCTAATGAAGGCTCTGTTCCATTTAGTGTAGCACAGTGGTTCTCAAACCTTTTAATTTCAAGGACGCCCATAACTCTGAGAGTGTACAAATGGAACCAAATGGACCCTTACGGCGTAAGGGTCCATTTGGTTCAATTTGTACACTCTCAGAGTTACACACATGTAAGGGGCCATTTATAACCCCCTCAAAGAACCATGAGGGACCCGGGACCACACTTTGAGACCCATTGGTGTGTGAGCCAACATGCACAATATCAGCACCCTGACTCTGTTGGACCAGAATGGAACAGAGCCTTCATTAGTGTCATTGGTAACACCTGTGAAGGAAGTAAGAAGAGGCCCAATTTCTTTCCAATATGGCTGCTGTGCATAGAGCCTATTATAATCATAAATAAATACTGTAAATGGATTAAGCATGTTTTTGCAGCATGGCTCTATAGGAGACCGAGTCGTTCTGTCTGTCGGTGTATCCAGAGCTAATCTCGCAACCCGCTGGACTGATCATTTCTTGTGCACAATGACAGTAGGCAAAAAAAAAGTACCTCCATGCATTTTCTTGATTTTTTTAAATATTTAACTTACTGTAATGTTATAATGGAATTCCATTAGGCTCGGATCGGGCTGAAACCTGGCCCAAATATGGAATCGTGCGTCATGGATATGTCATAGATGACTGACGTCTTAGATGACTCTGGGACATCACAGGTTGGCCACATATTGCTCCAATGAACCTAACCAACAGCTAATGCGGCCTCTACGTTTGTATGTACATAAGTATTCTTTATACTGTATGCTCAGTTGCAGATCTCGCCCAGCCAGCATTTGAACAGTAGCTTTGTTTTGTGCGCACACAACACATGTTGTGGACTTGTAGATTGGCTGGCTGCATGACTCCCTGGCTCCCTACCTTCGTAGGTGTTGACGGCTTCCAGGTTCATGACGTGACGGATGATGTGGTATTCGTCGGCGATGCCGTTTCCTCCCAGCATGTCCCTGGCCTGCCTGGCTATGTCTAGCGCCTTGCCACAGCTGTTCCTTTTCAGCATGGAGATCATCTCTGGGGCCGCTCTGGTGGGAGACGCACGCACATAGTGTCATATACCGTTATCCGTCATTTCTTTGGCCCAATGCAGAGTGGAGGGAAGGCAACACCTGGATAATAATTAACCCCCAATCTGATACAGACTCGGAGGAGTTAGAACTGTATTTACTTCTTGTCGTCGATGAGTCTCCCCAGTTGCAGACAGGCCTGTAGGCCGATGGTAATCTCCGTCAGCATGTCAGCCATCTTCTTCTGCATCAGCTGGTTCCTGGCTAGCGGCACGCCGAACTGGATTCTAAAACCCATTTTAAAAAAAACAGCAATTAGAGTCCATTACTTTTAAAGCTGAAAACGCTACAGCCAAAGGCCGGCATCATTTTCTGCCATACAAGAACAGCGTAGACATAGACTTACAAGTCCAATCTCGCACTTGTAAGTCGCTGTGGCTAAGAACATCTGCTAAATGCCTAACTTGCAATTGTAGCTGGACGATAAGTCTTTATCACATGAACCCTCGCGTCCCTATTCTGAGCATGTCATAATAGGCGAACATTCGGCAAAAATAGGCGGACATTCATCGAAAATATTTAGTTTTATGAAAATATGTTTTCGGTGAAGAGATTTGGTGTAGAGGGAAAAAAGAGGAGGGGACAAAGTCCTGGGGGGACCCCTGGTCAATGAAGTATCTACAGTAAGGTTTAAGAGGTTAAACACGTGGTATGGAAAACGTATCCACCCTGGCTGCTTACCTGTCTAGCGTGTACTGGCGAGCGGCGTGGAAGCAGAACTCGGCGGCTCCCAGGGCGCCCCACGCGATGCCGTAGCGAGCGTTGTTGAGACAGCCGAAGGGACCCTGGCACCGGACAGAAGGATTATAGCACTTAGTTCACACGCACATGAAGCAGAAACCGCATTTTTAATCTATGGCAGTGGTTCTCAAAGTGGGGTCTGGGGACCCACAGGGGTCCTTGAGAGGGGGTTCCAGGGGGTCCCCAGCAATTGAACTATTTAAGTCCTATTTTAGCCTAGCAATAGATCCGCTATTGAAGCTGTTCGAACATTTAAGAACTTTTTTTTATTTTTGATGACAGAGTTACAATTAATTCCATAAATTCGAGGCCTAACTATTTAATAAAAAGGTTCTACTGGAAGCTACAACGGTGTGCAGACTTCCCCTCTTTCCCTAATTCCATAAATTCACCAGCAAGAAGTTAGTCCAAAGAGAGAATGTATAACTCGCGGAATCAAATGAACATTCAGGATTTGACGCGGTCGGGCGCGCTCACCGCCAGGCCGGACACTTTGGGCAGCAGGTTCTCCTCCGGCACCTCCACCTCGTCCATGAGGATCATGCCGGTGGCCGAGGCCCTCAGGGAGAACTTGCCCTCGATCTTGGGCATGGAGAGACCCTTCATGCCGCTCTCTAGGATGAAGCCACGGATTTTGCCGTCTTCGCACTTAGCCCAGACCACAGCGATGTCGGCTACCGGGGAGTTGGTGATCCTGTAAAAAAGGAAACGTGTTTTTTTTTTAACCCTTTAAGACCGGGAAAGAATGTGTTTTTTGTTTTTTTTCTTTGGCTGTTCATTTTTTTTGAAAAATCTTAAAAATTTGAGCAAATCTTTGAATATATATATTTTTTTAAAGCAAACATTTTTAACTCAAATCTTTGCTTCTGGGGGGATTCTACAAATGTCTTCTAAATCCTATAAAAAAAACTGAAAAAAATGTTGCTATAATCAGTGGTTCTCAAACTTTTTCATGTCAAAAATGACCCCCAAAATGATATGAATTTTGGCCACGGCCATCTCAAAATATTTTGTTCCACGGACCCCCCAAAGTTGTAACAGGGTTTAAAATGTGCCCTACAGAAAAAAAAGATATTCAAAGATTTGCACACATTTTTCAAAAAAAAAATGCAGATCTACAAGCTTGTAAGATTTATATCCCAGGGTCTACTGCACAGGAAATGTTATTTCTACCGAAAAGATGGAATGCCCCCTTGTCCAGGGGAGATGTTGGGGCTTTGAGCTTCAGGCAGGGCTGTGACCCTGTGGTCCTACCCGGCACCATCTAAATGTCTCAATGGGAGAGTAGGGAGACCACCTCCAACCGCTGCAGATGTACTAGTTATATTGTATAAAAGGTACTACAGATTGGTCAAGTAATGTTTTATTCACTAAAATAATTCCAGAGTCGAGCTTTAAGCAGAAGACTTTGAACACGTTATGGTGGGAGACTTGAATGTGACCGGTAATGTATGTCGGTGACAGCTGTTCAATAAAATATACAAAAGAATTTGAAGCTGCTAGAAAACATGCTATAACTTTTTTTAACGTATTTTATCTGGTTAACACGTGTGCATCTGTTTAATGCACAGATACACATGTTTTAATTCAGAGAGTAAAAAGACACTTGAAAATTATGTCAGATTGGGGTTTGGCAAATATGGCTAAAGGGCTCCCCCATGTGGACAACTAAGTCTTAAACAATGGCACAGTTAAAGGTGCTTTCAGTGAACATAAGAGTGCTTTTAGTTCCAAAACGTAACCCTACCCCTAAACAAGGAAGCGGGACAACGACACAAAAGCCTAATCATTGTCCAAGCCAAAACATTTTGCACTCACGCCTGAATTATGCTTGTTTATTGAATTTAGAAAATATCTACAAGCTCCCACTAATGGGATCTTGTAGGACACTGCCACGGCTCCTTCGTTCTGATCTTGTAAACATATGAATCTAAGAAATGTAAGCTTATTCTACAGTTACAGTTGTAATATACTCAATTCTGAAATATGATAGATATATTTTATTAGCAAAGATCTCACTATAAAATTCACTCTATTCTTCTGCATGAGGGAAAACAACATTCTACAGTATTTCGCCATAACAGTATTATTTAGGACAGTGGTTCTCAAAGTGGGGTCCAGGGACCATCAGCCAGGGTTCCTTGAAGGGGTTCCAAATGGAAGCTTACAGGTCTGTGACTGAGAGTTATGGGGGTCCTTGAAATTAAAACGTTTGAGGACCACTGATTTAGGAGCCTGATTTAATAAAAAAGGAGGTATATTGTTCATTAAAGACCTTACATGTAATGGCATGGTCACATTAGACATTCTACGTATTCCAAGGCATTTTTTGGGGTCCTAGATTTTAAAAAGAGAGTGTTTTATGTATTTTTGATGCACATTGTTAGCTTGTAGAGCAGCTATTTTCACAATTTGTACTTGTTGTTTTTAAACCGTTTGCCTATAATGACATGCCCAAAATAGGAATAAAGTATTAATTGATTATTTCATTCAAATGATTTTCTTATAATCTATTAATCTGATTAGTTCGATTAACTGCTGCACTACTATTGTGTTTACCAGGTCTTTGATCCAGTGAGGGAGTATGTGCGGCTGGAGGGGTTGTATTTGGCTCTGGTCTCCATGCCACTGGGGTCGCTGCCATGGTTGGGCTCCGTCAGCCCAAAGCAGCCCAGGATCTCCCCACGGGCTGGAGGGACAGAGGATTGTACAAAGACCTTAAAAGGAGTAGTTCACCCGAGAAATAACTTATTTTCTATCAATTACACAACGCATGGAGCCTTGAATTCATGGAGATGTTTTTTTTCTCAGGGTAGAAGACTCAACTCTTTGAGTCTCCTACCGGTCATCAATTATTGGCTTAGGACAAAAGCCAATAAAAAAGCGACAAATACTAAAACATCTCCATGAATTCAAGGCTTCATGGGGTGTGTAATTGATGTAAAATAAGTACGTTTTTGGGTGAACTACTCCTTTAAGGCACATCACACCCCACAAGCATTTCAGACACACTTTTTTAACTTGTCCTGCGATTGAATGCTGCCGTCTACACTGGATACACATGGGTCCGCTCAGGCTCGCGACAAACATTGTATAGAAAGAGTATTGACATTTTCTTTTAATCATTTTAATTCGCAACACTTGCCAGTACATTAGACGGACATTGCTCTGCAAATGTCTATCATTTGATGTTCAGTCATTACCTGCTGATCCTTGATGACTGCAGTCATCAAGTCAATAACATATACATACATGATGTTAGGCTCACATGAACATACAGTAATTCAGTTCACAATCTCAACTTTGCACATCCCCCCCAGTCTGTTTACCTTTGCAAATGAGTTCTAAGAACGTCCTCACTTGAGGAACCTGTCTCCTTACCCAGCCTGGGGAGGTATTTCTCCTTCTGCTCCTCTGTGCCGTAGGCATTGATGGGGTGCATGACCAGCGAGGACTGGACACTCATCACAGAGCGGTAGCCACTGTCCACTCTCTCCACCTCTCGGGCAATCAAGCCGTAAGCCACGTAGCTGACCCCAGCACAGCCATAGCCTTTACGTCGCGTAAGGGGGGGGAAAGGAAAGGTAGACAACAATGGTGGAACGTCAATTTTAAACACTTAAACCCTATATACATATTCTTAGTTGACCAGGTCCTCCAGGGCTCTATACTAGGTCTGCTCCTTTGCTGAAAATAGCCAATCTACAAGCTCACAACATGTCACAACGCGATGCACTGTGAGCTTGTAGATAGGCTATTTGTGACGGGCGTTTGCAGGCAGAATAGGGATGCTGGTTAAATTCATCAGGATCATCATTGTACACAGAGCTGGTCAATATACTGAATTACAATATAATATATTTTACTGGGGGTACAAAAAGAAATTGATATGAAAAATACTGAGTATTAATGAGGCTGTATGTATTGTAACTGTCTGCATATTTGGCCATTAGAGAGTGCTGATGTGAAGGAAATATTGAATAGTATTGTCTTTTAGAGCATTAGAACGAAATGTGTCTCCAATCTGGCATTGCTGTGACAAACACGTTCCTTCTTACCTCAGAACCATTTAGTACAACTATGCCACAGGCTCTGAGGCTTGTCTGCTGCCAGTTCTTGCTATGGAATGGGATCCGCTTCTGGAAGTGTTGTATTTTTTGTCTTGGAGCAACACAAAACAGGGTCTCAAACCTTTCCTTTGTTATTTTATGACAGTCAGTTAACATGGAACGACCCCACCTGGCCAACAAGCTGGGTATATATATACACACCGGGACCAGCTTCTCTGTGTCAAAGGTCTTGGCGGCGGTAGAGAGTAGCACAGGGAGGGAGAGAGAACATGGGCCGAGCCTGGTTGGCATATAGCCTATGCTACTGTTTGTTTCATGCTCTGATCTCCTTATAATAAAACTACCTCTATTTCACCCTGAGTAGAAATATATTTATTTTCCATAATACTCAAAGCGTGGCTCAACTATGCACACTTCTTTCTACCTTGCCTTGTTTTATTTTATTTTTCAACACTGTAGGAAAATAATTCAACAACAATAATCTCCTCTGTCTGCTGCTTCCCCTTAGTTTAACCTGTCATAAATCATAAAGTGATAAATATTGTGGTAATTATGTATGATCCAGCCCTCATTATAGGCTTATATTTTAGTAATCTGGCATGCTGTGGTATGAAAAAACAACCCTTTATCCCACATTGTGACAAAGTGTTCTAAGTTCACCACACTGTGTGCAAAAGTGACCAAAGTCCATCCCAGGCTGTTACTTTGTTCTAGATTTTGGGAATATTGTCAAAAATAGTCAAAATAGCCGATCTACAAGCTTGTAGATCGGCTATTTTGGTATTTATCATGCAACGAAGTATACAGGGCTTAACAGTTTGAACCCTAATAGCGTCCATATTTAGTGTAGAGGGGATCCCGGTCAACCAAGTATAATATAGTGAACTGAACACTGAACACTCACCTCTGATGGTGGGACCCAGGACACCAAGCTCTCCCATCTCTGACACTATCTCCCTGTGGAACACTGGCAGACATTTACATCACAGAGGAAATCAGGTCAGGTTCAAATTCACTTTCATCAGGATGAATGTAGTAAGTACTCAACTATAAAGTCCATTCCATTTCACACCAAGTCAGCTTATTTTTGCAAATGATCATTCTTGTGTCAGAGATTTGTATTTGTGACAAATGAAACGCCACATTAAAAGGGATAGTTCACCCCCAAAATTACTTTTTTCTATCGATTAGTCACCCCATGGTGACTTGAACTCATGGATATTTTTTTGTTTTTGTCGCATTCCTAAGCCAATAATTTGATGGCCGGCAGCAGTTCCGGACCCGCTGCTTTTCCGGTCCGCTGGTCCTTCTTTAAATGAAACGTAATGAGAGAACATCGCTGAAAAGCTGGGGCACATTGATGGCGAGCGTTTTTTCCAGTTCAAAATGCTGTGACCTTCTTTAAGCTTTGGTTCTTGTCATCTGCTGAGAGACCACATGCAGATATATCACGGACCCAATCGTAAACTGTTTCAACAACAGCTGTACTAAAACTCTATATCACTTCGGACTTGGTGTGAATCTGTGAAAGGTTTGAGTGCGTTAAGCCACATCTGTATCGCTTCAGATTTTTGTACTGCATATTCATATCTGACTTGAGGTGAAAATGTGCTTAGGTCAGTGGTTCTCAACGTGGGGTCCGGGGGGGGGTCCTTGAGGGGGTACCAGGAGGTCCCCAGCAACTGATTGATCATTAGGAACCAAATGGACCTGTAACTCCAACAGTGGAGTTACATGAATGAATCGACTGGGGTTTCCGTGACCTAATACATATGAAATTTAAAAAGGTTGAGAAGACTACAGTTCATGATGTATACAGGACCATGGTGATACTGAATGTCAATGTAGGCCCAGAGAATTTTGCACGTGGGCCCCCAAATAATTGGCAAAACACTAGGATTTTAATAGCATTAATATTAAAAAGTGACACCAACAAATAAGAACTTAAAGTGTACTAGGTTAGTTCCCTTGATCCGAGGTGGAACACAATCGGTTGATTGATCACTAAAATAAACATGCTCTGAAAAATGTACACGGCCACACATCTGACCACTTAAGGGTTAAGTGGTCAGATGGGTGGGCCGCAGACGCTTTCATGATTTTCCAGGTGGGGGGGCCCCGATTCAGAAAAGGCTGTGAGAAACCACTGCAGCATGTCACAGCAGTGTTCTATACCTTCGTTTCTGTTGG
This sequence comes from Gymnoscopelus microlampas, assembly GCF_963454915.1. Classification (NCBI taxonomy): domain Eukaryota; kingdom Metazoa; phylum Chordata; class Actinopteri; order Myctophiformes; family Myctophidae; genus Gymnoscopelus; species Gymnoscopelus microlampas. The sequence continues at coordinate 11,208,831 of NC_139948.1, forward strand.
CCATCAGGATGCGGGGCATGAGTTTCTCTTGGCAGTAGTCGCGGAAAGTGTCTCTGATCATGATTTCATCCTCCGTCAGCTGACCGTCTAGCTCCAGGGCATCGCGCCAGTTGAACTGCACCTTGGCTAGTGTGGTCACATAATTATGAGAACAATGATCATATCATAGTAAGACTTTATTCAGTGTCACAGTCTGTTCAACAGACACAATACAACACAACACCAAGACAATACATGAAGTCCCAAGGTTACACAAAACCGCAGTCTGTTTAGTGCAGAAATGGCTAAATGGACAAAACTCCTACTATAACAAACTTTTTGGTTCTCACAGTGTGGTCCGTGGACAACCCAGGGGTCCTTGACTGGGGTTTCAGGGGCTCTCCAGTTAAATCAGTGAGCATCGAAATCAGTTTAACCACTACCTTAAACTCTAACTCTTTGGCTATTAAAAAATAGCCGATCTACAAGCTGACAACGTGATCACAACCGTGACGTGTTGTGAGCTTGTAGATCTGCTATTTTCTTTATACGTTTCTTACACTACTAAATCGCTGGCACAAAATGTTTTCGGATAGGGGGTCTGCGGCCAAAAACATATTCATTTGGGGGTCTTTGACGTGAAAATGTTTGAGAACCCCTAAATGTGCACAATACCTGTGTTTTATCCTTTTGATACATACGTGCAAATATATGTTCATGTATATGTATTTTCGACAATAAAAACATCAATCAATAAAAGGCAAGTGTGTGTTATCGTGTAACAGAATAGTCCAGGGCAACACCTACGTGCTTTGGGCTTCTGCTCGAACTTGTCCAAATCTGTGGAATTACAACCCAGATATTAGTTGTCAGAAATATACACTACACTTTGTCATTTTAAGATTTGACACATGGTAATTACTAGTAAGCAATTTTCAGTACAACAGGTGTTCAGGGTAAAGAATCAATTCCTCCTAAATTCCATTGTTTAACAGTCACGTTTTTCCAATACCAGTATTGGAAATGCCTTTGACACCAAACGTATGGCACTAGTGGAGGAGGCAACACTAGTCAGAGCTAGCTAAATGTCATTGTCAAAATGTCCTTCATTCTATGTATTTGTTCATGTTTTACAAAAGGGTTTAACCATACAACAATGATAGCAATCATATTGCATCAATACAGGGATAGTAGTATGATACATATAATTTTAATGCACTGGTATCGCATTGGAACTTACTACTGACCGATATGCAAGTTCAGTTATCGGTACCAGGAAGGGGGAAATTATACCAGAACATCTGAATTACATAGAAGGACAACGTTGCTCTATTATTAATTATCAAACTCCCATCCCCCCAGTTATAGGTAGCCAATATTATTAGAGGAGAGAGTCACACCTTAACAGCAAGCGACGTGGACCAAATCTCTGGAACACATTTAACCAGGCATATTTATACAATTCTTAAGAGTGAGGAGGAGGAGTATATATGAGAGATCTGCACTGGGGGACTGACAAGCTCTTGTAGTTGTATGTATGGGCAAATTCTATATGTAGCATGCTTACACTCTAGCATCAATAGTTTTGCTGACAGGTTAAAATGAGAATAGGAGGTGTAGAGCAGTGCTTGTATGGAGACATAATGAATCGTTACAAAGTTACACAGGGGGGGGGGGGGGGGGGGGGGGGGGGGCTCACAATATGACAGCTCATAACAGCTTATAATAGCAGTATGAAAGGCTTACAAGTAAATGAAATATTATACAAATTAAGAGTCAATGCCACATAAAAATACCGGGTCTAGTAGCAGGTGCTGCAGTTCCCTGGGCTCTGGAAGCGGCGATGAAGGCACACCTCTGTGGGTTGAGTAACAGCCGACACACAGCGCTCCGCAATGCCATGGTGGACATCTGTCTATGAGATTGCATGGGAGACATAGAAAGATTTGTGGCAACTTCGTGTTGTTCAAATCAAAACGGTGTAACCGACATTAAAATGACATCAATAAAGTTTCACACACACACACACACACACACACCTATATCTTTACATGCCACCACAAGTTACATTAGTGACATTACATGTAGTATAAAAGCAGCGGTTCTCAAATGTTTTCATTTCAAGGACCCTTTGGTATGCCTATTAAGACCACACAGACCCCAATAACTCAAGAGTTTACAAATGGAACCAAATGGACCCTTGTGGGGTGGTTCCATTTGTTCACTCTCTGATGTACAGACTTGTTTAAGACCTGGAACGCATCTGTGTCACTTTAGATTTCTTTGGCTATTCAAATATAGCAGATATACAAGCTCATAGCGCGGCACAGAGTGCCGCGCTATGAGCTTGTAGATCTGCTATTTTTGAAAAATCTTGAAAAAACATTATTCGATTTTTTTTCAGGATAGGTTTAGGATTTAGAAAACATTTTTAAGAATCGCCTATTGGGTCCAATTTGGTTCCTCAGCTATCAATCATTTAGCTGGGGACCCCCTGTAACCCCTCCCCATCACCCCTGGGGGTCCCTGGACCCCACTTTGAGAATCACTGATATAAGGACTGCCAATACGTCTATACAGTGAAGTGTAGACCTCGTCTTGCTGTAGCTTCATAGAATGATCTGTTGTCTATTTTTTATTTTTTTTTGTCTCACGTATTCCAGCGCCTGGGTTTGGAGCACTCTGATCGGTTAGGAGATAACAAGGTCCTAAGACCAGCGTTCCTGCAAGGTTCTCCCAGGCTTTTTTTCTTTTGAAACAAAAAAAAAGGCATGGGTTTCCGAGGCTACAGGGAGAGAGCTTGCATTTTAGTACAGGACAAACTGACCCGTCTCGTTTCAACAAGAGACCGGTGGTGGAAAGTAACTAAGTACATCTACTCAAGTATTGTACGTACAATGTTTACTTTACTGGAGTATTTCCAATGTTCATCACAGAGACAAATATTGTACTTTTACTCCACTACAATTATTTGAAAACTTGAGTTACTAGTTACTGTGTAGATTTAGATTATTATTGCAAAACACATATTAAAAGGTAGGGTAAGTGATATTTTTTGGTTAAAACACAAAGTATTTTGTTAAAAGGTTAAAGCACTACTATATTCTGATAGTAATCATTGCTATAGAGTGTTTGTTGTCTCTCCAGCTCTTTAATAAACAGAAAATACATTTTCAGGTAGGTGTCAAAATCTCAGCCAATCAGGAGAAAGTACCAATTTTTAAGCTTCATTTTTATAGTGTTCCAGTTCCAATGTTGCCTGCTCATTTCTTAGTGTCATCACTTCCAATTTCACTTGTTTAATCTATATCCTGATTGAGTTCTCTATCCTGATTGGATAAAATTGGAAATGAAACTGAAACAAAAATGCATTTTCTGTTTTATAAAGAGCTGGAGAGACAAGGAGACTCCTTTTACTGAACAAACACTCTATAGCAATGAGTACTATCAGAATATAGAGCTATTTAACACTTATTTACCTTTTACCTTTAACCACTTAGGTCTTCAGCCCATTACATTTAGGTTTTCTATACATTTTATACATTAAATGGGGCGTTTTGCATAACGAGTACTTTCTACTTTTGGTACTTAAAAGTATTTTGATACCAATACTTTTGAACTTTTACTCAAGTACATTTAGAATTCAGGACTTGTAACAGACTATTTCTACATTGCAGAATTGATACTTTTACTTAAGTAAAACAATTTAGTACTCTTTCCACCACTGAAGAGAATATAGCATTGCGTCTAAACAGCCAGCTAAGCTTTATGTAACGTAATGGTCTCTTAATGGTTAGCTTAGCAAGTCAAAGTGTCCACTATAGCGGATCACCTGCCAACATAAAACCCACATCCACACTTTAAAAGGACATCCAGTGCACTTTCAACAATCTGAAGAGTCATAAGAACAGTTAAAAGCACTTACTCGTGTTATAATGGACAATGTCACGTTTATTCACCTCTCAGGTTGTTGACACAGAGCAGTGGCCGCGTTGCCAGGTTTTGTGAGAGAAACAAGCAACCAGGTCTATGAAAACAAGCCCAAAATAATGGAGCCCTTCGCCCTTTAAACATTGGATATTTGAAAATAACAACAGGTCTACGATGCGACGCGTCGTAGTCCTTGACATGAAAATGTTTGAGAAATACTGATTTAACAACTTTAGGATACAAGCCCAAATAAAAAAAAAGGCAACCCGCAAATATCAATATTTACAAGCAACTACGCAGAAAAACGAGCCCAACGTCTCTTATAATAAGCGGACATGGCAACACTGAAGCGAACGTACAAATAGGCGTCGTCGTCTACGTCATGACGTCAACGTGTCGTGACGTAGACATGTCATGTCGAGGATAAAATGAATAAAATGAGTTCACGCCTTGTTATTTCAGATCCGTGTATTTCATGTTGTCTAACTTATTTTATTAAAAAATTAAAAAGAGGACAATTTAAAATATTAAATAATTTCTTCTTTTGTTAAAAAAAAAACACATCTGTGAAGCTGGTCACTACTGGAAGCCTGAACCAAGCCCAAGTGGATTTGTTCTTATATGAGAAACAAAACATTTGCCTTTCCTTTGAGACGTTTGTCAAGTTAACTGTTCTGCTTGTCATTAATTTGCTCAGAAGAACCAACTGAAAATGAACCCCAATGCTCCCAGTTACCCCATGGCCTCCCTGTATGTCGGGGACCTGCACCAGGATGTGACAGAGGCCATGCTGTACGAGAAATTCAGCCCGGTCGGAGCCATCCTCTCCATTCGGGTGTGCAGAGACATGATCATACGGAGATCACTTGGATACGCCTATGTGAACTACCAGCAACCGGCCGACGCTGAGCGTGCGATGGACACAATGAACTTTGAAGTGATCAAGGGACGGCCTGTACGCATAATGTGGTCCCAGCGTGACCCCTCGCTGAGAAAGAGTGGCGTTGGAAATATTTTCATTAAGAACCTAGATAAGTCCATCGACAACAAGGCCCTGTACAACACCTTCTCTAATTTTGGCACCATCTTGTCCTGCAAGGTGGTTTGTGATGAGAATGGCTCTAAAGGCTATGGCTTTGTCCATTTTGCGACACAGGAGGCAGCCGAACTGGCCATTGAGAAAATGAATGGCATGCTACTCAATGACCGGAAAGTATTTGTGGGCAGCTTCAAATCTCGCAAAGAGCGCGAGGCTGAGCTAGGTGCCCGAGCCAAGGAGTTCACAAACATCTACATTAAGAACTTTGGCGAGAACATGGATGATGACAATCTGCGGGAGGTCTTCAATAAATATGGCAGTGCAATGAGTATTCGTGTCATGAAGGACGAAAGTGGCAAGTCGCGAGGCTTTGGCTTTGTGAGCTTTGAGAGGCACGAAGATGCTCAGAAGGCAGTGGATGAGATGAATGGGAGGGAGCTGAATGGCAAGCTGCTATATGTGGGACGTGCCCAGAAGAAAGTGGAGCGGCTGACTGAGCTCAAGCGCAAATTTGAACAAATGAGCCAGGACCGCGTGACTCGCTACCAGGGCGTAAACCTGTATGTGAAGAACCTAGATGACAGCATTGACGATGAACGCTTGCGCAAGGAATTCACACCGTTCGGCAGCATCACCAGTGCCAAGGTCATGATGGACGGCGAGCACAGCAAAGGCTTCGGCTTCGTCTGCTTCTCGTCTGCGGAGGAGGCCACCAAAGCGATGGCAGAGATGAACGCGCGCATCGTGGCCGGCAAGCCTCTGTACGTGGCCCTGGCTCAGCGGAAGGAGGAGCGCCAGGCTCACCTGATGCAGCGCATGCCCAGCATGTGTGCCGTACCCAACTCGGTCATCAATCCCTACCAGCCAGTCCCTCCCTACTTCATGACCATACCGCAGGCTGCCACCTACTACCCGGCCGCTGGCCAGATGACCCAGCTCCGCCCCAACCCACACCGGGCCACCCAAAGGGTGCGGACTCAACACCTACAAAACATGGCAGGTGCCATACGTCCCTCTGCCCCACGCCGTCAGGTGTCCAGCACCATGAAGCCTGCGTCACAAGTTCCCCGCATATTAACCTCTCAGTTAACCGCTGTCACTACGAATATGTACAAATATGCCACAGCAGTCGTCCACAATCACCGAACCCAACTGCACATGAACACACAGAACCAAGGTACTATTGAGCAGCAGCCTGCTGTATACGTGCAGGGTCAAGAGCCTCTGTCGGCGTCCATGCTAGCTACTGCTCCTGTTGTGTACGTGCAGGCTCAAGAGCCCCTGACTGCTTCCATGCTGGCTGCTGCTACTACGCAGGAACAGAAAGAGATGCTGGGCAATCGTCTGTACCTCCTGATCGAGAAAATTCATCCCAAACTTGTACAGAAGATCACCGGCATGCTGCTGGAGATGGACAATTCAGAGCTGCTCCCCATGTTGGAGTCGCCAGAGTCTCTCCGCTCCAAGGTGGACGAGGCGGTGGCCGTATTACAGGTGCACCAGGCTCACCAGGCTAATGAGGCTGCCCAGAAGAAGAAGAAGAATTGGTCACAGACCAAAGCAACAGGTGTCCCGAGTATCGACACCCAAGGAAAGGGAAGCCTTGAGACTAGCTTCACCGATGGGGAAGAAGTGGGAGGCCTAAGCAATGAAAAACATGAAAATACATACAACAAAATAGATATAAATATAATAAATTGAAATAATAATAAAAAAGAAAAAAAGAAATACCTCAATCCAACCAGGCCTAGCGAAGAGAATGTTAGGTCTTGTTAATTCAAGTAAAACAAAAAACAAACAAAAAATGTAAAACATGCAAAAGGAAGAAAAAGTTACGTGTGTGTGAGTGTGTGTGTGTGTGTGTGTGTGTTAGGGGGTGGGGGTAGAAGAGAATTCCCTGAATCACGCCCAGGTGAGAAAACAACTAAATGCTCCTATCTCTTTTTTTTTAAATAAATGTTTTTCCCTCTTTTATATTATTATAAACCTTAGCCTGAATCTATGCTATGGGGTGGACTGCCCCTGCCAGAGACACCCAAGGGAATTATTCTAGCCCTAGTCGTAAATGGGTGCCTTCAACTCCCACTGTTAGCCCATTACCAGCTTGCTGTCCTGTGGTTTTGCTCTCCGGGATACTGGACTGGTCCTCTCGACTAGTGCTGCGGGAATCAACGGACGTGACTCCGGTTGTGGTCTGGGTGTGGATCGGTCCTTGCATGGTGGAGGCAATGGGCAAGAACCTGTGGTAATAATTGCCTTGAATAATGGCCTTGACCGTGTTAGCAACTGGATGAGTCTCTTGGTGGAATCCCTCTGGCACCAGGAAGACACATTTGCCCCTCAGATACATTCCTGCTGCTGGGACTGTACCTAATACCTATAGTGCCACCCCTAGGTTCTGCAAATATCTAGTAACTGGCATCATCGTCAGTCACCAGAATATAATCTACCCACACAACCTGTTTTGTAGATGGTGTTCTGGAATATGCCTGGGGCCGATGATGACACTCCATTGGGTAAAGCCCGATGTCCTCAAACAGACCATGTTCATTGGTGTGAACTTGGATTCCTCAGCATGGATGGCATAAACCTTTCCCCCACACTCACCCAGGAAGATTCCTCGCTGCTGCACTTCATGTAGTTTTGTTAGCCACAAAATAGAAGTCCGGACACTCCTGTTTGCTTGAATAAAATGTATTAAAAAATAAAAACAAACAAACAAGCGTGAAGGCTGTAACGAAGGCTTTCACATCCTCTAGTAGTTTGTTTTGTTATAGGTCACCATAGTTACCCATAAAGTTGAATTAGTCCGAGTTGACATGGTTTACTAAGCCTGACATCATGGATACCAGTGGCGGCCATTTTGTGGTGCCACAGATAGAAAACCCATGTGTTTTTCACAGAGATATTTCCGAAAGTATTTACATAAAAATCATTCTAAGCCTGGAACCAAGCCATCCAGGCTCCGGGTGAATCATGACCATAAAACATTTGATTCTGTGCAAAAACATTATTTTAAAACTGCAAAAAAATAAATAAATAAGGGTATTTATTAGATATAGTATATAATATAATTAAATATTCAAATGATAGTTTTATGGCCATGATTCACCAGGAGCCTGAGTGGCTTGGTTCCAGGCTTAACATTATTTATATACATATTTTTGGACATCTCTATGGGAAAAAAATTCTATCTGTGGCACCACAAAATGGCCGCCACTGCTATGCCCTACCTATAGCTCCATATGTGGAGCTGACCAGCAAATTTACATCCGACATCATGGATTCTATATTCGGGCAAGGCTGACCTTGAGAGTCCATATATGGGATTCATCGTGACATCACCAAGTTGACTGGAATGCCTCAACGGGACAGTATGAAAGACACTTCAGTGTCTGTCATTCGAAGGCGACAGCCAAGTACCTGTTCAGAGCTATGATGGCATTTTGATCACGTCCATCATCTCCATATTTGTGTGTAACCTGCAGATAGACAGACACAACAAGGTTCCTGGATTTCAAAGATGATATAGAGAAGATAGATGGCCTGTTACTATGCGGACCAACTGCAAAGTTCCTCAAGCGAAATTGGATTTGTTGGATTCCGGTGGTAAGTTTTGTGTCCTTGTTGGCGTGACCGGTAGTGTCGCAGCACTGAAGCTGCCTCTTTTGGTCTCCCAGCTCCTTGAAGTACCCGGCGTGGATGTACGAGTGGTCACAACAGAGCATGCCGGGCACTTCTTTGACCCCGCTGAGGTCCCTGTGAAACTCTACTGTGACAAGGACGAGTGGGAGCTGTGGACGCAACCCTCGGACCCGATCCTACACATCGAACTGAGGCGCTGGGCAGATGTATTTGTCATCTCCCCGCTAGATGCCAACACCCTGGGCAAGATCGCCAGTGGCATCTGCGACAATCTGCTGACATGTGTGGTACGAGCCTGGGACACCGCTCGGCCTCTCCTGTTCTGCCCCGCTATGAACACGGCCATGTGGCAGCACCCCATAACAGCACGGCAGGTTTCCAGCCTCAAAGACTTTGGATATGTGGAGATCCCCTGCATTGCCAAGAAGCTAGTGTGTGGCGATGAAGGTGAAGGGGCCATGGCGGAGGTGTCAACCATCATTAATGCCATCAAGCAACATCTTAAAAAACGTGAAGGGAACATATGAGCATCTCATGGTGTGCTGTGAAGAATGTGATGTGAAGCAAACCCTGTTCAGTGTCTTGGAGTAACTTAAAGGACGACTTCAGTCATTTTCAGCCTTTCTTCATATAATCGGTCCTTACTGATTCTCATTATAAACTGGTACAATTTTTGTCTACTCACTCTGTCTCAGAGGAGGGTTGTAGACATTTCAGAAACCCATCATCACTGGGGAATCCAAGCTAATAGAAACGGCAGGCTTTCTATTCCTGGAAAGTTTAGCATGCTATAATAGAAGCCATTGTTCTTGCATTAATGAAAAATAAGATAATTGTTTTTAAATCTTGTTTGCGATGTCCAAACCTGCCTATCAATGATGTCACTGGTAGGCAGGTGTCTGAACTGTCCACAGCCCTCCTCTGAGACATAGGCAGAGTAGACAAAAATGGTACCATGTTATAGTGAGGACCAATTATGAAGATATGTTGAAAATGGGTGAAGTGGTCCTTTGATGATATTAACGTAAAGAAAAATTACATTGGATGAGAAGTGGCCAAAAAGTAACACTTTTGAAGTTTTTTTCTTTCGTTTTTCTCTTGTTTTACCTATTTTGCTCCAAATGTAGTTGATTTGGCAATTCCCACTTCCCCTTGTACTGCTGTGCTGACCCCTACTCAATGGTTAGGGAGACGAGCAAGACATAGTGAAGTCGGCAGCCACTTTTCTCCTGACAGTGAGGAGTTTCACTGGGAGGACGTAATGTGTGTCTTTTTTTTTTTTTTTTTTTTAAAGATGTTATGGTTGTTAAAAACTTAAACAGGCACCTATGCAAACAAGGGCAGCTAATAAAGCAAAACCACTTCACTGGCTCTCGTTGCAGAACTGATTTCAAAGTGCTAATTGTTTCGAAGGCTCGTAATTGCGGCAGACATTCTCTGCCTAAAACCAATCTCACTATAGTGGTGCAAGTAAAAGTTAATAAACAGTTATTAAGCCATGGGGCATTTTAGACCCTTTTTAGGGGTAGGCGGCGGCCTACTCAAGTACCCCTACATTTCATATTAGCACCACAAAAAACAGGGGGGAAAAGTATGGCTGCAAGTACATTTTCATTCTGATCATTGTATTTATTTATTTTTTTACAGTTTGGCATGTCCAAAGATAACATCTGTTGTGATTCAGGCATGGTCAGATATCCTCATCAGTAGTTTCGTTTTGATACTAGTTTTGATTAAAAGACCCTTTCATTTTCTCTGCTTGAGGCTGAAAATGTTCATTACATAAATGTCCATAAACATTTCTCCTTCAGTGCAGTTTTGTTTTGAGACACTTTCATTTAGGCTACTAACGCTCCTTAATGTGGTAGCAGGGGCTCAAGTGGAAGTATATGTATTAATGCACTCTATGTTGTAATAATTGATGTAATGTATTAATTATTATCCATTGGCTAAGGGGCTGAGACCCGCCACCCCTCCATCAACCTGGTTTATACTTTATAGCAGATCTACGGAATCTGTGATGTGTTGTGAGCTTGTATATCTCTTTTCAGTGTGCGACACTGTCATATGACATTGAATGAAGTTACACACAGTGGTGTAAAGTAACTAAGTACATGTACTCAAGTTAAGTACTGTACTTAAGTCAAATGTTGAGGTACTTTTACTTTACTGGAGTAGTTCCAATTTTCAATACTTTTACTTCTACTCCGCTACCACTTCATTTCAGAGGCAAATATTGCACTTTTACTCGACTACAATTATTTACTTTTAGTTACTAGTTACTTTGATATACATTATTACATTATTAAACATACATTAACCAGTTTAGCCCTATTTTATACATAGGCTATTTGAAAATAGGCAGCCGTTCTACAACGCGACGCCTTAGCTTTTCAAACATTTTAGTAGGCCTACTTTTATTTTTGGTTACATTTTGATACCAATACCTTTGTACTTTTAATCAAATCGATTTTGTTCCGGACTTTTACTTGTAACAGAGTACTTCTACATTGCAGTATTGATACTTAAACTAAGTAAAACATTTGAGTAGGCCTACTACTTGTTCCACTGGTTACACATCATGGTACAGGCAATGTACAAGCATCTGGCCTTTGTGAGGCCATAAAAGCATGAGTCAAACAGAGTGCAGTCTGTCAGCAGTCAGCACCTGTTATTGGCTGAATTGTGAATTATTAAATAGGTGATATTAATATTTAATATATTGAATTGTATCTGGACATCTATTTATCTATCTATCTATCTATCTATCTATCTATCTATCTATCTATCTATCTATCTATCTATCTATCTGTCTATCTATCTATCTATCTATCTATCTAATTATTGTTGTCTAAACATGAGAAATATAATTATAGAGTGTATCAGTCTGTGTTTACATATCTCTGTGTTTCCCCTGTTTAGAATAAAGGAACAGCGTCCCGTTAGAGAGCATTCCGTTGAGTGCGTAAACTCCCGCCCACGTTCTGGGATTGGTCTAGCTCTGGCCAATAGCCTAGAAGCGGTTCTCCTTAACGCTATGTTACTTTTCAGTCATTGCCCGCATAACGCCGCTAGCGCAGCCTCCCGTCTGTAGTAAAAAAAGATAAAGAGTACACTTTCGCTACTCACCAAAACAAAGATGGTTTTAAGATGTAGAAAGCCTACTCTCTTTAGTGGGAACATTCTGAGCCCTCCACCTCACGTTTAAAATACACTTTTTGGACAGGAAATAAAATATTTCACCGGATGGGGAAAGAAAGTATTCCACTGCGCTCCCTACAGATTTGGTCAATAGAATTCTTCTATTGACAATATCTGTAGGGGACGCAGTTGAGCACCAAAAACATTTTTCCATCCGGTGGAATATTTTATTTGTTGGCCAAAAAGTGCATTTTAGACGTAAGGTTGGGGGCTCCGAGTGTTCCCACTAAAAAAAGTAGGCTTTCAATCTTTTAAAACCTTCTTTGTTTAGGTGAGTAGCGAAAGTGTACTTTATTTTTTACTACAGACGAGAGGCTGCGCTACCGGGGGTGTGCGGGCAACGGCTGAAAAGTCATATAGCGGAGAACTCCCTCTGACGCTATGGACGAACCAGCGCTAGTTTAACATACTGTCAATCATAGGGTTTAAGCACGTTCATTGGCTGTTGCTCGCCCCCCTCCGAGGAATTTCTCGAAATGTTTTGAGGCCAGTTCAGATTTAGAGAGCGGACTTCAGCCAAGTGTTCAACCAGCCTACTGTCTGACAGACGGGACGATCAGTAATCTCTATCAAAACTGGAAATTATGGTCTAGCCTTCCTTTTTGGGGGTTTACTTGTAAACAGAAGACACACCGTCCCGATCACCATGGAACTGGAGGAGAAACCGAAATATGGTAATTATTTAAAGCCCAAATGATCCGACCATGACCATATGCTTCGCTGCATCTGTCTGTCCTGTCCTGTCCTGGCTGGGAAAATCAGTAGTATTAGTTTCCCTTTCTTTTTTTATTGCGATTGTGTAAGATTATGATCTTCCTTCTCTGTTTCCCCATCGAGCTGACTTTGCTGCTTTTAAGTTTTACTGTAAACTCACTGTGTGTGCAGTGTAGCAGTGGTGGAAAGTAACTAAGTACATGTACTTAAGTACTGTACTTTCTTCGGTATTTCCAATTTTCAGTAATTTTACATCTACTCCACTAGCCTAGTTCCCAGAGGCAAACATTGTACTTTTTACTGCACTACAATTATTTGACAGTTACTTTGTGATCATTACAAAACATACACCCACTTCAACCCTATATACATTTCGCCCATTTGAAAATGAGTTGCGATGCAACACATTGTGAGCTTGTAGATCTGCTATTTTCAAAACATTGTTATACATTTTATACATTTGAAAACAGGTGAAAGGGGACATTCTGCCTAATGAGTACGTTCTACTTTTGGTACTTTAATTACATTTTCATATACTTTTGGACTTTTACTCAAGTCAATTTTGAATTCCAGACTTTTACTTGTAACAGAGTATTTCTACATTGCAGTATCATACTTTTACCTAAGTCAAAAATGTGAGTACTTTTCCCACCACTGCTATAATATATGCCTTCCACTTCTAATTGACTGTGGCAGCTGCATAAAAAAACATTCAGTAGTTCTGGGAGTGGTGCAATGGACTTTAGATCCACACACACACACACACACACACACACACACACACACACACACACACACACACACACACACACACACACACACACACACACACACACACACACACACACACACACACACACACACACACACACAGTATGGGTAGCCTATATGACTTCCATGACATATGCATGTGGTTGAATGCTTGTTATAGCCTACGAAGCTGAGTTATATTGCCAGGGTGTACAATGTCCCTGCTAAGCCTGTTATGTGCAGTTGCTACATTCCACAGACTGCTATGACAGACAAGAGAGAACACTGTTACCGGGTTATTTCAGACACAAGTACGACATCAGTCTATGTATAGAGCATAATTAGAAAATGCCTCAAACATAACAGTGCAAAATCCAATGGTTGATTTCAGTGCAATGTGTTTACTGTGTACTTAAAACAAAAGTCTTTGCTATATTCTGAGGTTTCCGACTGAAGTGAACTCTAACTTATAATACATTATATATATATATATATGTGTGTGTGTGTGTGTGTGTGTGTGTGTGTGTGTGTGTGTGTGTGTGTGTGTGTGTGTGTGTGTGTGTGTGTGTGTGTGTGTGTGTGTGTGTGTGTGCGTGCGTGCGTGCGTGCGTGCGTGCGTGCGTGCGTGCGGGTGGGTGGGTGGGTGGGTGGGTGGGTGCGTGTGTGTGTGTGCATGCATGTGCATTCAACTCTTGTAATTTTAGCTTAAGCTTTAGTTTCATTTGTAATCTCTAGGGTGTTGTCAGACCTGGCATGGTCCTCCTCTCCTCTCCCTCTCCCTCTCCCTCTCCCTCTTCCTCTCCTCTCCTCTGCCAGCCATAATGAATCCTTAATGCTTGTTTTCCTCTTCCGCACACACCCCCTTTCTCCCTCATGATCACTAATTTGTTTTCAGTTGTTGATACCCATTTGAAACCCTTTTGCGCTGAACATTACAAAAGTGCATTGTTTTCAATAGGCCAGTGTCATGTCACATGTGTACCTTTCAAGCACATGAGCGGAATACAATGATGATGATGATGATGACAAATAGGAAGAATGGAGGGAGTAGCGTAATTGCGTTTAGGCCCAAGGGACTCACCGATGGTGACACACTTGAGGTCAGCCGCGAAGTTGCTCATGCCTCAAGAACACTATGATTAACCTTTGTCATCTACTTTAAATTACATAATGTGTCCGATCACACTAGACGAAGTCACATGAAAAGGATCGAAGATGATATTGTGTGGGATGTGTGGGATTGTGTGGGATCTTTTTTCCACCTCATGTGGGTGATGACTGCTGCTGTTATTGTTTTTCACATTACACGTTTTCACCTCAAGGTAACCTTCAACGGGTGAACTGAAGGAGATGGTCAGATGAATAGAACTGCAGTGGTGCTTTTCCTGGATACATATACAGAACAAAGAACATGCAGTGATAACCTGTTTCGATTTCATTTCTCCACCGTGATATCAATGTTTCATTGTCCGCACAATGAACAGTGGTGGAAAAAGTACTCAAATGTTTTACTTAAGTAAAAGTATCAATACTGCATTGTAGAAGTACTCCGTTACAAGTAAAAGTCCAGAATTCAAAATTTACTTGTGTAAAAGTACAAAAGTATTGATATTAAAATGTACTTAAAGTAACAAAAGTAAAAGTACAAAAATGTTTGAAAATAGCAGATCTACAAGCTCACAGCGTGTCGCAGTAAATGTACTTACTTACTTTAAACCACTGACAATGAATCAGTGTTGCACTGCATTTGATTCAACCAGAGTGTAGAAAAGAGAGTAACGACACGCTTTGATCTCGCCACAAAGCGGGCTCCTATGGGCTATAGTTCCAAACATTGGAACTATCTCATTGAGATAGACAGAGCACTTCCGCATTCCATTCTTACAATGGGAGTCGACGCTAGTGTCAGAACTCTCTTTATGGCTCTGGATTCAACTTTATCGCGTTCACATTTTCCCATGCCGTCGTAGATATTGTATTTGCAGGGTTTATACTGAGTATTTCAGAAACAAGAGAGTGTCTCTGCTACTTCCCATAATGCACTCCACAATCCTACTATTTAACATGTTGGAGTAATTTCAGGCTGTAGTATCGGGAAACCTCAATGACAGGGATCTGAGCTTGCCTACAGCCATGCCCAGTGGTACATAGAGGGTCATTATGGGCCCGATTTAGGAGGGTGGTTTCAAACCTGATGCTCTCTCATCTCTGTTTTACAGTACATACATCAAGTTAGCTAAATTGAAGGGTTACTTTTTTCTTTCAGCTACTCTAATTAGACCTTTACATTTTGGGCTGCTCCATCTTTTTTTTCCTATTGACTTGCTACCATGCTATCCTCTTGATACAGTCGTGTTGAGCAGACAGCCATGCCCTGGCCCAGAAATACAGTTCGCTTTTCCCATTTTGATGGGAATGTGTGATAATGCCTGTGAAACACAGTCGTACACACTTAGCCAACATGCTTTTGATTCTGCCAGTTAGCCCACGGTCTGAAGTTGAATGGCAAGTTCAGTGCTGCCAGAGATTTAAAAGCTACAATATGTATGTTTCATATCCGTTGCCTCTCCAGACAGAGAGAGGTACTGTAGTTACGATGTCACTGACATTGTCAACTAGTCTGTGTCCTCCTAATTGACCGTTTAAATTTCTCAGTGGAATCGGGAGACGACCTCCAACCACTGCGGATAAAGGGCGAGTCTGAATCTGGGCCCACCCAGATTGATACGTTTCCTGGGGTCTTGCCTATGTTCCCTCAGCCCTGTGTTAGGTACGCTCCCGCTTTCCCCACCGTATGAGATCCATGTAAACTTCGGATTTCCCTGGGCACGATAGTGTTGCGTTCCAGGCATTTTTCCAGGCCCAGTCATTATCTGCCACTGCTGCAGATGTGTTTGTTATATTGTATTAACATACTGTACCATATAAAGGTTGTTAAAATAACATTTTATGAATTAAAATAAGTCCTGGATTGTAGCTTTAAGGCTTATTGAGGTCAGGTAGCATTTGTATGTAGAGGTGAAGCATACTTTCTGTGGTGAGTTAAAGGGCCAGGGCCACCCTTAAAGACCCATGGGAACTTCCTGTCTATTTTTGTACGGGGCATTGGCCTTCCTTTTCCCGACCAGTAGCTTTGGCTTGTTGACCTTGGCCGATCTCGCAGCCTTTCCTCAGCAAAGCTGTCACTCCTTGTTAATGAGAAAACATGCATTCTTGGCCTTCTGCCGGCCCCGTCTGTTCCATTGGGTGTTCCCAAACAATATGTTCTTAAAGTCTATGACATTTGGGTAAAGACTGTGCATACTTTAAGCACTTACAAAACAGGGTTTTGGTTATGAACACCGATGCCACTTTGATATCATTTTCAGACTGGAGAATACAATCATGTTTCCCCCTTCCTACTTCATTTGCTGTCGTCAGTAAACAGCCTTGCTAATTAGATTGATTCTTGATCCGTTATGAAGCGCTACTGCAGACTGCTGATAACATGCTGCGCTGCGTGTTCTGTCGAGACAGCAAAGGTTCCGTTTCCAGGGGTTGCACTAAAAATAGTGGACGCTACCATCTTTGACTTATCACACAATGCACAGGGATGTTTGTGATTTCTTAATTCTGTGTTGGTGCAGTGGGTTAATGTCGGTGTCGTCATTCCCAAGTTCACCTTTCATTAATACAGAGTGGAGGACAGTTCTTTAGCAATGCTCTGTGCTCTAGTCTAGTGTAGTCCTCCTAACCACAGTATCAGCAAGGGCTGTGTTATCTCCAGCAGGTAGCCCTTTGGCTCACTAGATGTGAACTCCATGTAGTCATCGCTGTAACACAATGTACACTTCACAATGTGTCAGGGTGGTAGCTTTTTATGAATTCGCAAAAATGTTCCCTCTTTTGGCTGAAATGTGATGGTGTGATTGGTGTATCTTTTGCTGTGTCAGATACAGTAGTGTCGAAGCTTCCCACAGGAAGCTGGCCATTAGCGCACTGCCACGCCCACTTAGAGGTTACTGTAATGAGAGACATGTGGGGGGGAGAGGCAGAAAGTGTCTTCCAGATCGTATTATGGTCTGCCTACTGTACTGGCTGGCTGGCAATGACATTGGTAACCTCACACAGTGCTAGCTGATAGATAGATAGATAGATAGATAGATAGATAGATAGATAGATAGATAGATAGATAGACCATTCAGACCACGCATTTTAACCAACCCAGGAGTCCCTATTTTGGGTACTGTATGTCATTATATTGAAAACTTGATGCAAGATGCAACATGTTGTGAGTTTGTAGAATATTTTTTTAACATGACCTTTTTTCTAGCTTTTTTTGTTTCGTTTCGCTTTACTTTCGTTTATAGTATAGTGGTGATTGGTCCACTTGTGCGATTGGTTGTGTTTTTAGCTCCTTTTACACATAATGCGTCGACTTATGTCTTGAAACATACCCCAACTGTGACAATACAGTTTATATTATTATCTCAAAATGTATACAAATGAATGATAGGAGGTAAGGTGATGGAGTCTGAAGAGGTGAGTTTGCAGTTCTGACTGCAGAGGGGAGTTTATTCCACAGTCTTGGAGCCAGGAGAGAGAAGAGTCTATGACGTATCTGTGTACAGAATTGTTTGGGGAAACAGCAAGGCATCTCATAATTCAATAAAAAACAAATTGTATTTGTCTTTGTAATGATTTTAGTGGATGCAGCGGAGCATGAATGCCACACACAGCGTAGGTTTTGAGAATTGGATTAGACCCCTCAATGAGAATGCTTTTAACAGATTAAAACTGCCGCCCATTACTACTCACTGTGTGGGTTCCAGAAAATATGCTTTGGATTGGCATATGATTTTAAATATAATAATTACTTAATAACCCCTTCTCTACTCAACACAAACAATGAGTTCTTCCAATATTTGTGACCGCTTAACAAAAAAAAAGGAAGATGTAGCTGAATAAACAACACAGGAACAATGCAGTGAGTGTCTTATGTCTAGTATCATGCAGCAGCAGCAACAACAACAACTCGTGGATGCAACAATTACATTTGTAGAAAACGGCAGTAGTTTGTTTTTCCACACACATATGTTTTTGTGGGTGGAAAATAGGCCAATGGCAGATGGGCCTGCCCTTTTTTCAGTTGGCCATAACAACAGGCTGGATGGAAAGTTTCAGTCAGTTTCAGTTGAATCCTCTGTTTCCCTCAGCGTGTTTTTCGTAAGAGTTTGAAACACATAGACCATAGACACAGGGAGGTTGTCTGCTGTCGGAATACTGGCCTCTTGTAGAGCTGCTTGAGTGAAAGCTACACATGCTCTCTAATTGCTTTTGACCAGAGAATGTGATGAATCGCATCCAATAACTCCCATGCATGCGAGCAGCAACAGTGAAGGCAGTTGTGAGACAAAAAATGGGGTCAGTCACTACTGTAGCAAGAACCCTAAAAGTTGGTTTGGAACTGGAACCAAAAAATATTTGTTTTTTTCTTGCCCTGAAGTGGGAACCAAAGTGGGCGTGTCACTATTCTACAGGTTGGAAGATGTAGATGCGATATAAACAATGGCAAAAGCAAGCGAAAAATCATCATCAAAAAAACGAAAAGAAAAGTGAAACTGTAACTGCCAGACGATTGAATTTCCCCCATTAAATGAACACTTTGGCTGGTTATATTCAACGCATTGCTGGCCAGGCCTAGAATCGAACCTGGGGCAACTGGGGGACTCCTGCTCTTAATTGCAATGGTTCTGCTTTAAACTGGAACGGAACCAGTTCTAGAACCAAAGTTCTTTTGGTGGAAAAGGGGCCTCTGTGAATTTGTGTGAGAAAAATGCAATACTACAGTATGCCCACAAGATGGCAGTAAACACCTGCTTTACTGAGCAGGGGACACTGGGGCCATGTGAGGTCATCACCTGTTTTGTCAACATTAACATAGAAGTGAGTGATGCATTTTATTTGGCTGGTTCAGGAAGTGTACACCTGGCTGGGCAACCACCTTTTTATGATTATTAGGATATATTATTAACCATTATTGTTTGATGTGCATGCTGCAACCTTTCTCTCCAGTCCAGATAGTCAAAAGTCAGTCTTTACTTTTATTACTGTACCTTGTTGTAGGAAAATAGCCTAATCTACAAGCTCACAGCGTATGACGTTGTGTGACACATTGTGATCTTGTATATATCTGCTATTTTGATG
Organism: Gymnoscopelus microlampas; assembly: GCF_963454915.1. NCBI lineage: Eukaryota > Metazoa > Chordata > Actinopteri > Myctophiformes > Myctophidae > Gymnoscopelus > Gymnoscopelus microlampas. Next base: position 11,228,275 of record NC_139948.1, read on the forward strand.
CCTGCCTGGCAATACTTTAACCACTTTCCACCTGGCTTTGCCTGGCTTTGCCAGGTGGAAATGGATTCATTTGCAAGTCAAATAGCCATTGCCTTCCTTAGAATAAACACATTGAGATGCACAGGCTGCACAGTGCACACCTGGCTGAATGTCGTCCAAAGCCTGCCACCACCACACCCCTTGAACCCACAGCCAGCCATGTCAGGCAATTCCTCTGTGGGTTTTCTATAAACACATGTTTCTGATAACAGAAACATGACTGGTATTCTACCAAATATCCAACATTCTTTCTCTCCCAATTCCAATTCAATGGGGCCTTATTGTCAAAGTATTGTTTACATTGCCAAATCAAGGCTGAAATTAAAAAAACAAACAGTGTATATAGACTGTATACTATGTAGGCCTACAGTTAAACCATAGGCCTAAAAATAAAGAAATAAACATAGGTGTGTAAAATAAATGACACACATAGCTAGCTTCTCTCTCTCTCTCTCTCTCTCTCTCTCTCTCTCTCTCTCTCTCTCTCTCTCCCCCTCCCCCGTCGGGGTCGGGGTCGTCAGTGCCAAACTAGTGTCTACATGCCTCTCTCTCGGCCCCCTCCCCTCCACCGCTCTATCTATCAGTGGTGGAAAAAGTACTCAAATGTTTTAAGTAAATTTATCAATACAACATTCTAAAAATACTCTGTTACAAGTAAAAGTATGTTATTCAAAATTAACTTGAGTAAAAGTACAAACGTTTTGGCATCAAAATATACTTAAAATACCAAGTATGGCTAATGTATGTTTTGTAATAATAATCAAAGTAACTAGTAACTAAAGTTTTCATATAATTGTAGTGGAGTAATACAGCATTTGCCTCTGAGATGTAGTGGAGTAGACGTAAAAGTATTGAAAATTGGAAACACTCCAGTAAAGTAAAACTCCCTCAAAAGTGTACATTGCAGTACTTGAGTACATGTACGTTGTTACCTTACACCACTGGTGTTTGGTAGCCTACCTATCCGGGGAGAAACAAAAGAAACAGAGGGAGTGAAAGAAGGGACATTGAAGCAGAGAAGGGGGGGGGGGCAGATGAGACAAAACCAGCTGTGTGGGAGAAAGAAGACTCAGAAGAGAAGGGGTGGGGGTGGCGAGAGAGAGAGAGTGAAACAGGTGGAGGAGATTTCCAGTGGTTTTTATTTTACTAGAGTATTTCCAATTTTCAGTACTTTTACTTGTACTTCACTACATCTCAGAGGCAAATAATGCACTTTTTACTCCACTACAATTATTAAAAAACTTAAGTTACTAGTTACCTTGTAGATTTTGAAACTTGTGAAATGGGAGTACTTTCTACTTTTGGTACTTTAAAGTACATTTTGATACCAATGCTTTTGTACTTTTACTCAAGTAAATGTTCAATATGGGACGGGACTGTCGAGAGAGAGAGAGAGAGAGAGAGAGAGAGAGAGAGAGAGAGAGAGAGAGAGAGAGAGAGAGAGAGAGAGAGAGAGAGAGAGAGAGCCCGCGAGCGCACACAGGTGGAGGAGGCACCGGCTTCGAATCAGGTGGTGGAGGAGATTTCACAGCAGACTCCTGTTAGAGCAGGGTGCGTGCGCCACACACTACTACCGCCATTCTCTGACCGGTTGAGCAGGTTTTACCTGTGGGCTCCCTCCTCCTATAGTCCCTCTCCATTAGGTCAGAACATGAGTGGACAGTAGCCCAAAGTGAAGCCAACAAAAGAAGGAAGGGTGTGTGAATAGGAGGAAGACTCGACGGTTATTTTAACATTGTTGTGACCTAGAGAGGAGTCTGAAGATGCCGGAGGAGGAAGGTTATTACGGAAAGCATGGTAACTATCTACCGTCTGACTGCTAATACTCCTACTGACTGCGCTAGTGCACTATTTCATGTTGACTTTGAGCATTTGTTATTGTTTTATTTAAAGCGTAGAAACTGCACCTCACTCGAGTTGAGCTTTACTTTCTCACTGCAGAAAAAAATAAGTTTGTCAGCTCAACGTGTGGTTCTTTTCCCCCCGGTTATTTTCGGGTGAAACAATGCGCCTATGCGCGTAGCCTCATGTATTGACTTGATAGTGTGAGAGCTTGCAGACTGGGTGTAAGAGAGCTTGTAGGCTCTATGCATAGCAGCCATACTGTGAAGACATTCACATCACAGGTGTTACCAATGATACTAATGAAGCCTCTGTTCCATTTAGTGTAGCACAGTGGTTCTCAGATTTTTCATTTCCACGACCCCCATAACTCTTAGAGTGTACACATGGAACCAAATACTCTCAGAGTTACACATTCGTAAGGGGCCATTTGGAAACCTCTTAAGGAACCATGAGGGTCCCTGGGCCCCAATTTTAGACCCACTGGTGTAGCAGAGTGTTTCCAGTGAGCCAACATGCACAGTATCAGCATCAGCACCTTGACTCTGTTTGACCAGAATGGAACAGAGCCTTCATTAGTATCATTGGTAACACCTGTGAATGTCTTCATAATATGGCTGCTTAGCTGTGCAGAGCCTGTACTGTTCGAAATTGTTGAACAAAAATGTAATCTGAATTTGTATGGCGACATTTTCACTCAGAAAATGTTCATGCACCCGTGTTTGGAATGTGAAGTCACAGTTACATAACTGCAATGGCAGGTGCAAACTTATAAAAGCATACAGTACATTGTTTTGTTTTTTATTTTGTTTTTTAGTAAATTTTCCAGTCGGTAGTTTTGTGGAGCGCTCATTTTGGTTCAGTCAACATCATAGAGTTAAAAGGTCAACATCCCATCCTGCATAAGTGCAAGATGTTAACCACTTGTTCTACAAGCTCACAACACAATGCAAAGCATTGTGAGCTTAAAGGTCAGCTGTTCAGGGTGTAGAGATTTGGTGTAGAAGATGGAAAAAAGCAGTCCAAGTACAGATACAACTCAGGTCCAGTTTACCTAGAGGGTTTAAGTAGTTAAAGGACCACTTCACCCGTTTTGAACCTATCTTCATATAATTGGTCCTCACTCACTTATGCTCATTATAACATGGCACCATTTTCTTCTACTCGGTCTGTGTCTGAGGAGGACTGTGGAGAGTTCAGAAACCCACCTACCAGTGACATCATCGGTAGGCAGGTTTGGTCATTTCAAGCAAGATTTTTTAAAATCATTATTAATGCAAGAACAACGGCTTCTATTAGGCTATTACATTAACTTTTGAGGAAGAGATAGCCTGCTGTTTCTATCAGCTTGGATTCCCCACCGATGTTGTCACCGGTAGGCAGGTTTCTGACCTGTCCACCGCCCTGCCCCTTCCACAATGGTGCCAATGTATATTATAATGAGCATTAGTGAGGACCAATTATATGAAAATGGGTGAAGTGGTCCTTTAACAAATGCATTACTTTTCTAATCACTTGAAATTAAGGCAGGTGTGCTGGCAGTGAGGAAGAGGCTTATGATGCGTGCCCAAGCGAGCCGCTAGGCGAGCGAGTGTCTGCACCGAGCAGCCAATGGCCTTGCATGTGGATGAGAGTGCTGTTTGATTTGGCAAGCTGTGTGTGATTCACGGTACAAGTTATCACGTGAACCAAAACGACCGCTCCCCCTCCTTGTCTCAGCCAATCACAGTGATAGGTGGTGAGGTTTTGAGGATGAAATCGCTTACATGTGGCTAGCCTAGCCGGCGCTGTCCTGCACAGGTGTTTTTTTGTATATATTTCTAGCACCAATAATCTAGGTGGGTGCCAGTTTGTATATGTATATCTGCTATTTTTGAATAGCCAAAGTATAAAATATGGATAAATGCGTTCCCGGTCTTAATGGGTTAAGTCTACAAGTTGTGTGCTGTTTGTGTCTCTGCCCGTGCTGTTGTTGACAGTAGAGGTGTGTTGGAGTTGCAGCTATTTTGTTATCAACATTTTATCTTAGATAAATGTCACCACTCTGTGTTGATACGGGCCGGCTGATACATCAGAACACGTGGGAATAAAATCAACACTTAGTTTATTATAAAAATGGGTACTGGCAAATGTTTGTGTGAATTTGTACCGTATTCAGCTCCCCACCCTGAGGGTAGTCATTGGAATGCATTGTATGGTAGAACAACCCATATCATGTTGCTTGGTAAACAATAAACATGGCTTAGTTCAACTATGTTGTTGCCATATTGCAAAGGGTGCCTGGGGTCATCCCTAGGTACGCTCCCGGGTGCCTCAGTGTGATAATTCTTATTCAACACCACATTATATATAGCCTGGCCAGTGCTGGATTTTTGGCACTGATCCCCATTTTAGGTTGATTGATTGAGTACTTTATTAGTCAGGAATGTAAACGGCACGAGGTACAGTCAGACATTTAGGCCAGGGGTCTTCAACAGGGGGTCCGGGACCCCTAGGGGGTCCTCAGAGCTACTACAGGGGGTCCGCCAAATCTTTGTGTGATATTTCTTTTTTTTTTACCTTAACCACTAGCATCCCCTTTTCTGAGGAGAACTTTAGCCAAAAATAGCAGATCTACAAGCTCAACGCCTCGCGCTGCGAGGCGTTGAGCTTGTAGATCTGCTATTTTTGGCAAAAAGGCTATAGGTGTAGAGAGAAAAAAGAGCAGACCACGTAAAAAAACAAAACTTTCACCTGAAACAATATAATGTATACAATATAGAGTAGGGGGTCCCTGCTTTATCTCTCTCTCAGCTAAGGGGTCCTTGGCCTGAAAACGTTGAAGACCCCTGATTTAGGCTATTCAATCAACAAATATAAAACACTATGTACAAAGGAGAGAAGGGTCTCATTTCTATGGGAGAGTCCTTGGCTACCCATTACTGATGTTTTTTGACCCACATTTCGTCTAAATTAAAATGTATATTTCAGAAAGTTTAATGTATAAGCAAATAAATATATAATACAAATTAAAAAATAGATAAAAATAATACCAAATTAGGGACCGGGTTGAAAGTGGTTACAAATCGGGACACATCGGCTGCATAACTACCGATGCCATCAAAAAAGTCAAGCTCATTATTGAGTCTGGCTGTACTCCACATACCCCCCAACACTGATTATTTCCCCTAATTGGAACCTGTGTTTGGTGGATGTATGTCTGTCAAGAGAGCTTTGTCTGGTAAATGAGTGCAGCAGCATTAGTGTCTTGACCACATACATTATTAATGAGCCGAGACGCCACTGAGAATATTATAGTCCTTGGTCTAGACCCGGTGGTTCGGGTGTCAGGAGGACGTGGGTTTCATGGATTCATGGTGCTGCAGCGCTGGGGGGTATTTACTTATTGTATCTCTCCTCCTCAGTCACTACTCTTAACACTTTGGCTTTGGATAAACCTGCGTTTGTCTCAATGAATGTATGAGACTGAATCGTATCAGAACATGATGCTGAGACTGAAGCTCCTTTTGTAATCCTTTGGAGTCGCATGTCTTGATTGAGTGCTTGAGCAGAGAAAAAGTGGAAAACAATAGTGCCCCCCCCCCCCCCTCCCCCCCCCCCCCCCCACACACACACACACACACACACACACACACACACACACACACACACACACACACAGCAAAGTGAATTATTGATGTTCCACTTAGCAAGTTGCCATGGGTTTGTTGGTGGTACTATTGTCAGACAGAGAGCAAGCGGAATGCCTATGATTCACAGATTTGTTATTTCACTCCATCATGACCCCTTGCATTTTAGCTGAACATCAAAATGCATATATATACAAGCTTATACTTTGGTGTGTTTGAAAGGAGCAAGGTGTCCGTGTGGCAGTCTATATAATCTGACATCCATGGTCTTGACATAAAGTATTGTAACAACCCTAACGTTTTCCAATTAATAATTTTAAAAGGTAAAACTATGGCATAGTTGTGGCAGGTGTTATCTTACCCCCTGTTGCGGCCTTGGCAAGTTCATTTTGCATGACAGAGGTTTGCGAGTCACCAGGGTGGAATTTATCAGGTTTCTAGGCGTGTCTACTTCTGCCTGTAGGGGAGACTGTGAGGCCGGAGGTGGAATCCTTCATAAACCCTTAAAATCTGCTGTCTGTCTGCGTAAAACAGTTTGATACACTGAGCTCTCCTCAATGACTCATGGTCTAGCACGGTGCAAGGTGCATGCTTAAAGCTTAAAGATAATTCTGTTTGTGTGTGTGTTTTGTAGGTGAACCAAGGAAATATGATCCCACCTTCAAGGGTCCCCTACATAACAGGTGAGTTGGCGGTTTGGTATTGTTCCGACTCGAGCTTTCACATAGCTGTCTTCTATGTTTTGTTAATATGAAATTTCATCACCATCCTGTTCTCTGTATTCCAGGGGCTGTACTGACATCGTGTGCTGCATACTCTTCATTGTTGCCATCGTGGCTTATGTCGGAGTGGGAATACTTGGTAAGGAAAACAGCGTTTTTACTTAGTGTGTGTCCCAATACTAACCTGGTTTTGATTATGTAGTGCGTTTACGCTGGGGAAAATGACTAAATGCCCATGTGCATACTAAACTAGCTTGTTTTGTGGACTTGCTTTAAGTGTAAACTTGATGGACACATTTGTCTCACAATGCAATGCATATCGGAAGGGGGAGGGCTATTACTGTGCTGTTAAGAGGAAACCAATTAACTCCAGGAAGAACTAAGACTCGAAATGGCACCTTTTATAGTGGTAATAACCTAAATATATATGTAAAACATTGTATTTGCTGAATGTCACTACCCTAGTCTCTCTCCATGCATACTCTACACTGCACATGTCAAACAATAGACCCCAAAAAAAGAAAACGCTTTTTTTTTTTTAAAGATAAAGGACTAACTATGGGAGCATGATTCAGGGTGCGGACACTATTTTTCTATTTAAATGTATTCTATCCAGCACCATGGGAGTTTATATTTTGGATGTGCATGCTTTGTAGATGTTTTGCATAACCAATCAACTCTCAGCATCGGTAACGTTGTATCTTTAGAACAATAAAAACAACAACCGAAAACTCATTTGGAAAAACATTTTGCAAGTTTTGTAATTATGGTTTCATAAGTCACAGCTTGATGACATCTGTGGTTGTCCTGTGTCATTTCATATTGGAACCAAAGGCCTAGTGGGACATTTTGTATTTAGTATCGTATATACTGTACAATATTAGTGTAGAATTGGGACACAAGTTTTAATTAGTTGAAGATGTACTGCTCAAAGTTTGGTTTTCTCCTTTGGGAATCGGTGAAGCGGTGCAATGTAGACTATGCTATCAAATGTTTTCTTAAATGTAAAGCAACTTTGGGTGCTTAAAAAAGTGCTATATAAATCTGAGCTATTATTATAAAGATCATATAGACTTATCTCTCCTTCTTTGTCTGTCTGTCTCTCTCTCTCTCTCCGCCCCCCTCTCCATCCTCCTAGCATGGTCCCAGGGTGACCCCAGGAAGGTGATCTACCCCACAGACAGCAGAGGACAATTCTGTGGGCACGCTGGCACTCCACAGGAGTAAGTTGTGTTTTCTATCAGAGCACTGACTGTTGCAACACTAGACTAGACATTTATTATGTTACCCGTTCCTTCCTTCCTTCCTTCCTGTGAGATCAGCTAGAGCAGACCAGCAAGCCTACAGATGTAAACGTTTAGTTTTTTTTAATCTTTGGTAGCCAAGGGCACGTGCACAAGTTGGTTGTGAGTGGCCGTCAAATGGCCGGCCTCGAGGGCCAAACAGTTAGCAAGGTACTGCTCAGTTATTTGAGCTATTATAGGAAGCCGCTCAATTTGGAGGAGGCGCGTTTCCTTTATCCACGATTGACGTCTGACAAGTGTGTTAACTGTATTGTATGTAACAATTTTCTGCTGTCTATGCACTTTGTAACTGTCCGTTTCCCTGTTGTCTGACTGCATTGGCAGTGTTTATGACCTTCATTTGTACAAGGCATTCTTGTACTTCTGTTTATGTGGACATAAATAAATATTTTGTGGACATAAATAAATTGTGTGTGTGTGTGTGTGTGTCCGTGTCCTGAACAGGAAGAAGCCTCTATTGTTCTACTTCAACATAATGAAGTGTGCCAGCCCCATGGTGCTCCTAGAGTTCCAGTGTCCAACCACACAGGTGAGGTCTTCGCTCTAAAAACGGAAAGAAATCACACATACGGTTTTATTTATTGGTCTTGTTTTAACTGGTATTGAAATGCTTGTCTCCTCCTCAGATATGCGTGGAGAAATGCCCTGATAAGTTCATGACGCTGTTTAAGTCCGCCCTTATCCCCCAGGAATTTGAATATTACAAGAACTTCTGCAAAGAGGGGGTGACTTACTCAATGGTGAGTAGAACGCAGGAAGTTGTAGTGACTGTTGTGATTGAACTGCACTGAGATGACACTTGAACCCCAACACGCCCTATTCTGGGGGGAGAAATTGCCAGAAATAGACGATCTGATCTAGATCTGCTATTTCTGGCAAAGAGATTTTGTATAGAAGGAAACGGCAGACTGTGCAGTTGCAACTCAGGTTTGTTTCACTAAGAATAGAGTTAACTACAGATTTGTTACTTCTCTTGCCATAGCTCAGTAACAGCATTATTGAACTGCTAGCACTTAGGCGGGTGGGTGTGAGGGTAAAGTGTTGGGGCGTCTCACATCGAATGACTTCAGTGCTCAATGGGTCAGTGTGGAGCGGCTGGAAATGAGGATCATCATCTCTAAAACTGAGGCCATGTTTCTCAGAACTGTGTGTTTGCCATCTCTACCCACCCCAGGGCTGTTAGAACAACATTACTGAGCGCTGTGTGGCTGGGAGTTCAAACCTAACACACACACACACACACACACACACACACACACACACACACACACACACACACACACACACACACACACACACACACACACACACACACACACACACACACACACACACACACACACACACACACACACAGAGAGAAAGTTGTTGCCCCTCCAGTTGGTCAGCCTTGTTGGAATTGTTGAAATGTCCAGAATATCTGTGACAAACTATGAAACACAGCACATACAACAACTATTCCCCCCCCCCCCCCCCGTGACACAGATCATACAGAAAGGTGTGCCACAGATCTTGAAGGAGGGTCTATGTCCTGCCATGCTGACACCTAGCAAGCCCTGTAAGTCAAACATCAAACCTTCCCTCCTTATTCACAGACTGTCTGTCTGGACACTGTGCATCATGTTGGGTCAAATATTCTTTCCTGACACTTAGTCATTGTCATTCCGTGTTAACTACCCATGTCTCATTTCACCTCGCTTACTTCATCATGACATTTAGACTTGTTGTAACCTATACGTTGTTATACCTTTCAATATGGGAGCCACCTCTGTGTCTCATATATATATATTTCTTTTTTTTTATATTTAAAAAATATATATTATTTTAAGAATTTGAACGTTTTCAGAAAACTTAGGTTAGGTCTGTGATACACTACCATGTGTGAAATGAAGTGAAAGCTGATAAATGGTTACTCTCTCCTGAAAATGCATTTTCTGTTCACTAAAGAGCTGGCCAGATAGGGAAGACCCCTGTTGCTGAACAAACACTCTATAGCAGAGTACTATCAGAGCGATTTAACACAGATATCCTCAAAGAAACACAGATAAAATCGAACTGTGGTGCCACTATATATGTCTATGAATTGAATACCAAGGCCCTCTTTGGAAACGAGTCCGCAAGGACTTTTATGAACGGACCTGTTAGACAAAGTATTTTGAATGTAACTGTGCTGTTTTACATTTTTTGCCTAATAAAATATCCAATCAAAGGAAAAAAACAACATAAAATCCACTCCTAAACTCTTGTTTGTCACTTCAGTCACTCGTCGATGCTTCCCAGCCCTGGGCGGGAAGGGAGGGGTGATCACGGTGGGGAATGAAACCAAGTTTGATGATGGAACCGGGATGAGAGATGCGAAGGACCTCATAGATGGAGTCAAGTGAGTTCATCACCTTGATGAATTATGTTATGTATTTCATACTGATGAATTCAGCGTTTCTTAAATGGCCTTTAAGTTAAATGAGTTTCTTTGTACAAAATATTCTTATGGGTGGCCTTTTTATGTCTTTCGGTGCACTTCCAAGTCCAAGTCACAAGTCCAGATTTTCAAGACATAAAGTCTGACTTGTGTCCCAAGTCTGCCCATCCTCATAATGGAATATCCGTGGCAAGTTTAGCAGTGCCTAGCCAGTTAAAGTTACTTCAAACAAATGCTACAGAAAGACAGGGCCGTGTGCAAAGCAATAGGCCAAACTAAACCTGCGATACTGATACGTTTTAAGTGGCTTTTGAATAAACTACGGCTCTGGGGGTTTGCTGGGTCAAATGCGATTTTGGAGGTTTGCTTTCATGTCTTAAAAGCAGTCAAGTCCTGATGTTCGTGATTTAAATCCTGAGCGGAGACTAAATCTCAGGTCTCTTTCTCTAATCTTTTTATACAGTACCAGAAAATGTCTATACTGTACTGCATCCTGCCACAACATGCCTAGCATAGACAGTGTAAACAGTAGCTCAACAGGCGCAATCCAGTTGAGCAGGTCTTAACCCATTAACACATCCACTGCCAGGCCCGTAGTCCTACGGGCCGTTAAATCCAACCGTTAACTGCCGTTCCCGTAGCCCGTAGTCCCGTAGTTTTCCCATGTTAAATCGTGCAGGTGCAGATTCCGGATTTTTTTTGCACTTCCGGTCTCGAAGTGGGTGGACCGGAAACGAAATAATACTGTTTCCGGTTTTTCTCCCGCCTCCGTTTCCTGTCTAGCGGTCAACTTTGGACGCCATTATCTCTGGCTTGTTGTTTTTCTCACCGCATCCACCATTTTAGCGTTTTCCTCTCGTTCTCCAGAATGCAGTGTCGGATCGCCGCACGGTTTTCAGCGTTTTGTTCGGTCGGGTCCCGTGTTAGTGTCGAACCAAATGAACGCGGATTTTAAACGGATTTAGCGGGGCCTATGACGGAATCAAAAAAACAAAAAAGGTAAGAAATTGCTTGGCACTACGATGGACGTTCTGAGATTAGCCGATGGCAGTCAATGTGTTAAGACCGGGAAAGCATCTGTCATTTTAGATTTTAACCACTTTAACCATTATCTTTTTAGCTATTCAAAAATAGCAGATATATTCGCTATCTAGCTAATAGCGAGCTTGTAGATCTGCTATTTATTTTTTTTAAACAATAATGAACATTTGCGCAAATCTTTGAATGTACATGTTTCTTAAAGCGAACATTTGTGACTCAAACTTTGCTTCTGGGGATTCTGTAAAAATAAATGTCTTCTAAATCCTTTTTGGGGAAAAAAATACTTATGGTGCTATAATATCAGTGGTTCTCAAACTTTTTTCATGTCAAGGACCCCCAAAATGATGCAATTGTCCGTCAACCCCCCCCCCCCCCCCGATTTGAGTTATAGATGTATTTATATATTCAAAGATTTGCACACATTTTCACAATGTTTCCCCCCCCCCCAAAAAATGGCAGATCTACAAGCTCGTAGCGCGGCACTCGATTCCGCGCCATGAGCTTGTATATCTGCTATTTTTCAATAGCCAAAGACATCTAAAGCGACACAGATGCGTTCCCGTCGGTCTTAATGGATTAATCACTGTTAAGGTATCATAACGGAAGCCTCTTCCTCTCTCACTTAATATCACCGGTTTATTTTTCCCACACAGGAATGCCACTGTGGTCATTGAGGCTCGTCAGGTGGTCATGAAGATCTTTGAGGATTACACACAGTCCTGGTACTGGATCCTCATGTAAGAACCATCCCACACATCCCTAAATCCTCTATCAGCAAATCACTCACACTGTTCCCATTGAACAGCAAAACAAACAAAACAACCAGTGGTGGAAAGTAACTAAGTACACGTACTGTATTTAAGTACAATTTTGAGGTATTTGTACTTTACTTGAGAATTTCCAATACTTTTACTTCTACTCCACTACATCTCAGAGGCAAATATTGCACTTTTACTCCACTACAATTATTTGAAAGCTTTAGTTACTAGTTACTTTGCATATATAAATGATCACATTATAAAACATACATTAACCATTTCAGCCCTATTTTATACCTATGCTATTTGAAAATAGACGTTCTACAAGCTCACAACGCGTCGCATCGGGACACGTTGTGAGCTTGTAGATCTATTTTGAAACATTTTAGTACTTTTACTTTTGGTACTTTTAAGTACATTTTCTTTGATACCAATATGTTTGTACTTTTACTCAAGTGAATTTACTAAAAGTATACTTTTACTTGAGTAAAACATTTGAGTACTTTTTCCACCACTGAAAACGACACCCTGCAAGCTACAATTTTGTCAGTAAAGTGTGAAATCATGTTTTCCTCTTTATTTGTGGTTTCCCCCCCTCCCAGAGGGCTGGTGATCGCCATGCTCACCAGCCTCCTCTTCATCGTCCTGCTTCGTTTCCTGGCAGGAATCATGGTGTGGGTGATCATCGTCATGGTGATACTGGTCATCGGCTACGGTAAGGACTTGCTTACGGGTAAACATGTGCCGCTTTTGTGTGACGCTGTAGTATGATCACGTAGGGCAGTGGTTCTCAAACTTTTCTGTGCCAAGGACCCCCAAATTGATATGTATTTGGCCGCGGACCCCCGCCTGAAAATATGTTGTGCCAGGAACCCCTCAGAAGCAAAGATTTGAGTTCAAAATGTTTGAAAAAAAAAGTCTGACTAAAATGATTGACGCAATATTAACTAATTTTACTGGGGACCCCCTGGTACCCATCCAAGGACCCCTGCGGGTCCCCGGACCCTACTTTAGAACCATTGACGTATTCATTCAGGAAAAAACACAGAAAGGTGCAACATGGAGAGTTTCTGCCCAACACCAACGATATACCACATGTGTGGTAACAGGAGTTGATTGGGCTTGATGTACCAGGACAGCTTGTGCACAACCTAAAACCTGTCTGGTATCATGTGGTGTGAGTGCGTTATCTGTTACCTGGAACAGTGGTTCCCAAACTGGGTCCCCAAATTATTTTGGGGGGTTCCCCAGATGATGGTTCCCCAGATGATTAGCTTAACCCATTGAGACCTGAAGCCGATTCTACATGTCTCCTAAATCCCAACAGTTTTCTGAAAAAACGCATGTTTCTATATCGGTGGTGCTCAAACTTTTTCATGTCAAGGACCCTAAAAAATTATATTTATTTGGCCGCCGACCCCCATCTCAAAACGTTTTGTTCCAGGGACTTAAACAACATATATTCAAAGATTTGCACACATTTTCACGATTGTTCAAAAATAGCAGATCTACAAGCTTGTAGCGCGGCACCGAGTGCCGCGCTACAAGCTTGTAGATCTGCTATTTTTTAATAGCCCAAAGTGTAAAATAATGCTTTTATCTCAAATTCATTTTTGTTTGGGTCAGTGGTAGTAATATGGGCTTGTGTCTCCCCCCGGTGGTGATGGATGGTGTGTGTGTGTGTGTGTGTGTCACAGGTATCTTCCACTGTTACATGGAGTACGCCTCCCTGAAGGGAGAGCCGGGTTCAAACGTCACCCTCCAGGACCTGGGCTTTCAGACGGACTTTGCCGTCTACCTGCAGATCAGACAGACCTGGCTGGCCTTCAGTGAGTACAGACAGTACACCCCCCCCCCATCCACTTATATACTGTGTACAGCAGTGGTGTAAAATAACTGAAGTACATTTATTTAAATTCCGTACATAAGTACAATTTTGAGGTTTTTGTACTTTACTTGAGTATTTCCAATTTCCAATACTTTTACTTCTCCACTACATCTCAGAGGCAAATATTGTACTTTTACTCCACTGCAATTATTTGAAAGCTTTAGTCGCTAGTTACTTTGCAGATTTTGGTTATTATTACAGAACATACATTAACCACTTCAGCCCCTATATACATTTCGTCCGTTTGAAAATAGCTGATCTACAAGCTATTTTTTGCTATTATCAAAAGATTTTTAAACATTTGAGAACTTGAAATGGGACATTCTGCATAATGAGTACTTTAAGTACATATCTATGCCAATACTTTAGTACTTTTACTCAAGAACATTTTGAGTTCTGGACTTTTACTTGTAACGGAGGTACCCATAGCATTATTTGTTTACAAACACAATAAGAGAGTAGCATTTGATAAATACTTTAATAGAGTAAATGACTGTCAACAAGAGCTGCCCCAGTGAATTGAATGCTTTCTCTCTCTCTCTCTCAGTGATCATCCTAGCCATCGTTGAAGTCATAATCATCCTGTTGCTCATCTTCCTCAGGAAGAGGATCCTCATTGCCATCGCTCTCATCAAAGAGGCCAGCAGGTTAGATTTGCTCTCAGGCCTTTTCCTTCTTGTATAGAATAACAGCACAGAGCTGGGAGGGGTTGCAGGCAAATCGATGGAGGAGAGGGAAAAAAAGTCAAATGAGGACAGATTGTGAATGGATTCTGTGAGTCATCATAATGGATTGAAATGTCAAGTTACCGGCGCAGCCAGAGATGATGTCACTCATTACTATGTCCTAATGGAACACGTGATGATGATAGATTATATTTGGGTTTGATTTGAATGCAGAAAATCACTCATTTGTATTCACAATTGTTTTTTTTTTTTTATCTCCGCTGGGAGGGCGGAGAGAGTATCACAATCAGGTGTGTGTGTGTGTGTGTGTGTGTGTGTGTGTGTGTGTGTGTGTGTCTATCCACAGCTAATTTCTAGGCCAATCATATTTCATGTGTACACCGCGAGCAGGCCATGGACCTCCCGAATATTCTTCAAATCAATCCCCGACAATTATCAATGTTTTTGTGAATGGACGAGTCACATACCTGACATAGCAGCCGGGCTGATTTGTTTATTTTGTGAGCACGGTTCTTATATGACGGGATCTTCTAAGACTTGCCTATGGGATTTCTAATACCAAAAAAATAACTGTAACCCAGTGGTAGCGGAGTGACTTCAGGACTTTGGTACTCTATGGCAGGGGTTTTCAACAGATTTTGACCCAGGGACCACCATCCTGACTTAAGAGCAACCTGGGGTCCACCACTATTGTGTCGGGTGGGTCCATCATAGACCCACCCCACACAATAGTTGTGGGAGGTTCATGCACCATTCCATGGGTTAAGATTAATTGTTTTCCCTTACTTGTTGTTACTCACTTATCACAGGCTACACCCAGGGTCAACTTCAGTAGCAAGTTGCAAGTTCACCTCCAAGTACAATACCACAGTCTGAATGAAGACGTTGTACACGCGTGTATGCTGGAAACTAATACACGCATACGTGTGTATGCTGGAAACTAATACACGCATACGTGTGTATGCTGGAAACTAAGCAGCAGATTTCCCTTACTTCTCTGCCACCCAATTTGGTCTTGACGTTTAGTACATCCTCAAGGGATTCATCAGGAAGTGCAAGCTAGGAATACTTAGTACATGCACGTAGAGCAGGGATTTTCAAAGAAAATGTCAATTCATTCAATTTAAAAATGTCAGGGAGGGGGAGGTAGGGCATGCCTACTTGCAGAGATTTACACTCTTACTGAGCCCACCAAAACTCTGTTGTTTTTGTTTTGCAGAGCTGTTGGACACGTGATGTCGTCCCTCTTTTACCCGCTGTTCACCTTTGCACTCCTGGCCATGGTCATTGCCTACTGGGCAGTCACTGCTGTGTATCCTTCATGTTCCAGTGAATGACTGTCGTCTATATTGACTGTATTGGGACGTTGCACAGATATGGTGTTGTGATTAAGAGTAAGACTGTTTCTGGAACCACATATCTACCCCTCTCAGCTTTTCCTGCATCTGTCACTCCTACACTGTCTCCCTCTCAGCATTCCTACTGCCCGTCTCCCTCTCGGCTTTCCACTGTCTGTTTCTCCTACGTTCTCTCGTCTTTCCTACCGTCTGTCTCTCCTACACTGTCTCCCTCTCAGCTTTGCTTTTGTCTCAAGATTAACAGGTGTCATCATAAGTGAATTTGATGGGTGAATCGTTTGCCGATTCTAGCTTTTACCCGAGGTGGTCTATTTAATGGAGTCATTGCTAATATTCTACACGCTACTCAGTGGGGAAATGTTGAGTCGTTCAAAGTCACGGTAGTCATTGTCCTTGACAGATTGATCAGCTTCCTGTCCACCTCTAATGAGCCCATCTATAAGGTGTTTAATGAAACGTTATGTGAGCACTCCAGGAAAACGTGTGAGCCAGCTGTAAGTTACCTTATGTTCTATCCTCTCTTTTAAGTGTAAATTCTGTAAAAAGACATCTTAAATGACCATACCAGTGTTAACTCTCTCAGTGCCAATGAAATAAAAATATATGTTCATACTGTGCCAGCAATCTTTTTTTTTTTTTTTCAAAGTAAAAAAAGTGCTTAGGAAGCGAGATACAGCCTTTTTCTATAATAAGTTAAACAAAGAGTGGATGGAGCTGCAAATCTTCAGATAATGATATCTTGGGTTCTTAAACTCAGGATTTCTCGTTTTGGCACTGAGGGCATTCAGAAAAAACTCGGGATATCCCGTTGTGTGGCACTGAGAGAGTTAAGTAGGTCAGAGTGGCTTATTATTGGTATCAGCTGAGCAACGAGGGTGTCTATCCCCTTCCCACAAATGCGCTAGACCAGGGACATGAATTGCTGAGGTGGGGCCGATCCAACCTTGGTGAATGGTGCATTTATATAGCGCTTTTATCCAAAGCGCTTTACATTGATTGTGCACAACCTTCTTAAAGATTCAAAGGCAAACACTCGTAAAGGGATATTTCACTTTCAAAAAAACTTTGGGTCATTTTATCGTCTACTCAGGCTTTTGTGAGCCCCCCAGACTGTTTTTAAGTTGCTTGATTCAGTATTTAGATATTTGATATTCATTTTATCAGACACGCCCTCTTCCTATACAAACCCATTATAACTTCAAACTCCATTTTAACCATGTTAGATTCATCAAAAACACCCGTCCTTGGTTCTGGTGACTCACCCTGCCCTCCTAATACGCGAGGGGGCCGTGTTTTTTCGATTACTTTTTTCATTTATTTTATTTAATTATTTTTATTTATTTTTTTCATTTTCCAAAATGTGTATAACAAGCAACTTAAAAACGGTCTGGGGGGCCCCCAAAAGCCTGAGTAGACGAAAAAATGACCCAACGTTTTTTTTTAAAGTGAAATATCCCTTTAACGACTGTGCTACTCAGACACGTGAGTAGCACCGCTTGGGTATCTAAGACAATGCAGTAAATACTCAGCTGATTCCAACAACAAGCCACTTGTCCACATTGCCACACACTTTACATAAATCTCGACAATTTCCCCCCAAATGTCTTTATTTTTCAGATGTCAAGTTTGTTTAAGTTTTGCCTATATTCAATCATTGACACTATTGCATTGGTTCCTAATCATTTTCGTGCCGTGGACCCCCAAATTGATATGTATTTGGCCACGGACCCCCTTCTGAAAATATTTTGTGCCAGGGACCCCCAGAAGAGAAGATTTGGGCTTCTTAAAAAATCTAAATTATTCAAAATGTTGCGAGCTTGAACATCTGCTATTTTTATTTTAATATAGAAATGGATAGTCGTTAAGATGATTGTAATGCTATGTTAACTACTTTTGCTGGGAACCCCCTCAAGGACCCCTGGGGGTCCCCGGACCCCACTTTTGAGAACCAAATGCTCTATCGTACCCTGTGTTCTGTGTCCCAGAACTTCACCACGTCCGAGATGAAGAGGGAATGCCCCGACGCCGAGTGCCTGTTTGCCTTCTACGGCGGCGAGACGGTCTACCACAAGTACCTGATCGGCCTGCAGTTCTACAACGTCTTCCTCTTCTTCTGGTGCGCCAACTTCGTCACGGCCCTGGGACAGATGACGCTGGCGGGGGCGTTCGCCTCGTACTACTGGGCCTTCGTGAAACCCGACGACATGCCCGCCTTCCCCATCTTCTCTTCCCTGGGGAGATCTCTCAGGTGTGTGTGTGTGTGTGTTTACGTGGTTGGCCATTTAGCTCAGCGGTTCTCTACCAATCAAATCAAATCAAAGTTTATTTATATAGCACATTTCACATGACAGAATCAAACAAAGTGCTGTTAAAGGGATTGTAGGCAAGTTCAGAGATAAACAAAGAAAAAACACCGCCCCCTCCAGGAGTTCGTTTCCCCGACCACCAGGGGGTGACGCAGGGGGGACTTCTGAATGGGCATGCCCAAAACAGGTTGCTTTATTCGGATACAATATGCGGAACTGGCCGCCCCTGCCGGTTCTCTGAATTTTTATTTTTAAATGGGCTCTTTCATGATAAATTGACCACATATATGAAGTTAAACAACTAAATTCTATCCAAACGCTATCTTAAAAGTAAACTCTGTGCCTCAAAAAAGACGTTTGAGAGCGTTTTAAAACCGAAAGTAAAAAGTTCACACGGACGCGCACATGTGTGCGTTAATTTACGTCCCGGACAAACATAAACAGTAGGGAAAATACGAATTTCAGAAAGAGGACTGTGTTTCAATGCAGGAAAACACCCCAGCATCATTATATAGTGACTGATAGAGGGGAAAAATGCAATATATATATATATATATATAAATAATATATAAATATTTTTTTTAATTTAGGCTTAATGTTGCCTAGAATCCCTTTAAAAACACACAACAAAGAGCAAACAATGCAAAGTAAACAGACGTAGGATACAAAATGAAGTGCAAATAAAAACAAAACGACCATTAGCACCAGTCAATGGAGAGACAGGGATACATCAGATGGCACTTCAGGCCAGGGAGAAAAAATGAGTCTTTAGTTGATATTTAAAGGTAGCTAGCGACTGGGCCGCTTTGATATGCAAGGGCAGGATATTCCAGAGCCTGGGGGCAGCCACTGCAAAGGCCCGGTCACCCCTGTTTTTTTCCCCCTGGGTGTTGCCGGCACCTCCAGCAGTAGCAGGTCAGTCGACCTCATCGCTCTGGGTGGAGAATGATCGGCAAGGGACGGGGGAGCCAACCCATTTCGAATTTTAAAAACGAACATTAAAAAAAAATAATAATCCAGTCTTGAAGAAATAAAAGCATGGATGACCCTCTCCAGGTCATTAATGTGATTCGGGGACCACCTGTGGCCCTCCAGCGAAATTAGTTAACATGGCGTCACAATCGTTTTAACCGCTTATCTTTGGCTATTCAAAAATAGCAGATATAGTGCCACGCTATGAGCTTGTAGATCTGCTATTTTTGAAAAATCTTGAAAATGTGTGCATATCTTTGAATATGTATATTTTTTAAAGCGAACATTTCAAACTCAAAAATTTTCTTCTGGGGGTCCTCGGCACAAAACATTTTCAGATGGGGGTCCGCGGCCAAATGTATATCGATTTAGGGGTGAAAAAGGGCATGAAAAAGGCATGAAAAAGGTTGAAAACTGATCTAGCTAACTCCCACTGGTACCACTTAACATGAGTAAGCAAGTTGCGGTATAGACCCCTTAACAGACGACGTCACACTGGTTGCAAGCGATAAGAACCAATATTGCGCGCGCAGGTCTGGCACCGAGGGTGCGTTCGGAAATTGCGCACCGGAGCGCACTCGCCTATTAGTTTGTATTGGCCAGTGCGCTCATTGCTGTATTTCCGAACGCACCCTATGTTGGGAATTGATTGCATGAAACAATCACCTGTGTGTTCAGTCTCAATGTTGGTAAACAAATAATTGGTCTATAGTGTCTTGATCAAGGATCCGTGTTTGTGTGCACTGCATGTGCACATTTGTATGCATTTCTCTATACAATACCATACTGTTCTAGGCTATATGTGTAGTGTGTGTGTAGTTCATTGTATAGTTTTGTTTTTAGCACTCATTTACTCAAACATTTACTCAAACGTGTGTTCGTCATACAATATGTAACCTGTTTGTGTCAGGTACCACACTGGGTCTCTGGCGTTCGGCTCTCTCATCCTGTCCATCGTTCAGATCATCAGGGTTTTCCTGGAGTACCTGGACCACAAACTCAAAGGTATGTTACCCTTGATTTTACTTGGCTGCACGACACCGCACACAACAAAGTATAAATCACCCTTTATGGTCTTTATAGTGTTCACCGTATTCACACAGCAGACATTTTGGACTTAACCCATTAAGACCTGAGGCCAAACTTATGTTAAACTTATGTTACTATGTCAGTGGTTAATAAACAAACAGCACTGTCAGCATGTAGCCTCCTGTCATTAGAGGGGAAAGGTCTGAGAGGATGTTGCGGG
Organism: Gymnoscopelus microlampas; assembly: GCF_963454915.1. Classification (NCBI taxonomy): domain Eukaryota; kingdom Metazoa; phylum Chordata; class Actinopteri; order Myctophiformes; family Myctophidae; genus Gymnoscopelus; species Gymnoscopelus microlampas. The sequence continues at coordinate 11,248,488 of NC_139948.1, forward strand.
TGATAGCCTTGGTTTTCTTGACATTAAACCCAAGACCAACAACCTTATCACACATCTCCACTCTGGTCAAGTGTACCTGTACCTGTTCCATATAGTCAGATAGTAGGCAGATGTCATCCACATGTCATCTAGACCAGGGGTTCTCAAGCTTTTTCATGTCAAGGAACCCCAAATTGACACTTATTAGCCCGCGGACCCCAATTTGAAAAGATATGCCAGGGACCCCCATAAGAGAAGATTTTTACGGCTCTAGCAGTGATTCTCAGTTATTTTAATTTCAAGGACCCCCAGTTTGACATGCATTAGGGCTACAGACCACCATTTAATGGCATTTCTATCTCTGGGACCCCAATTTATATTGTAAAATCAATGTTAATTTAACTCTGAGAGTACTTGCTTCCGTCCACCGATGGCCTGCCTAAGTGCATGGTCCAGGACCATATTGAAGAGGGTGACCCTGGCCTGGGTGTCCCGTTGCAACACCCCCGCCAGAATGTCAAACTCTTCACCGTTGCCATCTGGGGGTCACCACCTTGGCTCTTGTACAATGTACATGGTCCCTACGGCCCAGAATAGTTTGGGAGGGACAGTGTATCTTCATCATCGCTATGTGTAGCGAGTCAAATGCAAAAGTCGATCCTACTAAATAAATTACTTAATGTTTTACTGCATAGCTCCTGCACCAGTTTTGTCTTGTCTGTTGTTTTTTTTTGTAAATTGTTAAATCTTGTTGTGTGATCCCTCACAGGAGCCCAGAATAAGTGTGCCAAGTTCTGTCTCTGCTGCCTAAAGTGCTGCTTCTGGTGTCTGGAGAAATTTATCAAGTTCCTCAACAGAAATGCCTACATTATGGTGAGTGTTGGACACAAAGATACTCCGAATTTGAAGATGCGTTTGTATTGAATGTAACAAGATGTCTTTTGTCCCTAGGTGGCGATATATGGTAAAAACTTTTGCACTTCTGCCAAAGATGCCTTTTTCCTCCTCATGAGGAACATGATCAGGTGAGTGTGTGTGTGTGTGTGTGTGTGTGTGTGTGTGTGAGTGCATGCGTGTGTTCGTGTTTGCATTAGTGTCCCTTTAATTAATATGTTTAATTTACAAATCCAATCCAGGATATATTGTAATTAATAAATCCTTATTTTATACACATTATTGGTTTCCCATGGAGGAGACGCGTGTTTGAATCCAGGTGGCAACATTCAGGGCTCATGCTAGTTTGGGCGTCCTTTTGGGATGTATATTAAATAGGGTTGGATGTAGCAAAGTAGACCGAGTAGACCAGTGCCTGAAGACCAGAAGCCTAAAATCTCCCTTGGTCAAGGGGGGATTCCCCTTTGGTTGAGTGGTGGGTTTGGAACCATATTGTAACTGTAAAACTGGCACACATGCCGTTTTCTGCCGTGAAATGCTGATGGCGTTGTTATTTCGCATCCTTCCTATGGTGCTAGCAGTATACACATGCAATTGCTGGGAGCCCACATATCGCAATGTTTACATAATTGTAAGGCATTTATGTGACTACTTTCATCACTTGGCATTCATGTTTCCTGTTCATGTCACGTCCACTCCACTGGAAATGTGACATTAGATGCTCCACCATCTTTACGTAGCGCAAACATGATTTGTGTCCTCTCACTACCAGAGAGGCCAGTCATTTAATTTATGTTTCCCCACAGTTAATTAATACTGACTCTGTTTGATGTCACAGGGTAGCTGTCCTGGACAAAGTGACAGATTTCCTCTTATTTTTGGGCAAGCTCCTCATCGTAGGGCTCGTGGGTAAGTCAGCTGTTGACTGGTCCATCACATTCATCACCCATCTTTCAACTGTACACTTTGTTTCGATGCATAACCTTCTATCATAGAGCTTTCTGTTTGTGACGTGTCTTCCATTTTGCTGCCCCAGGAATCTTTGCTTTCTTCTTCTTCTCGGGGAGAGTGAAGGCCTTTGAGGACACGGCCCCAAATCTCCACTATTACTGGGTCCCCATCCTGGTAGGTGATGACGGGTGGTCAGGATTTCACTTTGATATTCAGGTGGCTCGGAACGGGCTTTTGGCGAGACTGATACATGCGTCCGTCTTGGCTACCCATCTTTGGGTGACCGTTTTGAATAGGCCGTTTGAATAGGCTCTATGCACAGCAGCCATTTTGGAAAGAAATTGGGCCTCTTCTTACTTCCTTAATAGTATTATTGGTGTTACCAATATTACTAATTAAGGCTCTGCTCCATTCTGGTCAAACAGAGTCAGGGGGCCGATGTTGTGCTTGTTGGCTCACTGGAAGCACTAGTGGGTCTCAAAGTGTGGTCCAGGTAGCCTCATGGTTCCTTGAGGGGGTTCCAAATGGCCCCTTACGGGTGTGTAACTCTGAGAGTTATGGGGGTCCTTGAAATGAAAAAGTTTGAGAACCACTGTGCTACATGAAATGGAACAGAGCCTTCATTAGTATCATTGGTAACACCTGTGAAGGAAGTAAGGAAGAGGCCCAATGTCCTTCCAATATGGCTGCTGTGCTTAGAGCCTATTGAATGTTTTAAACCTATACAGGGAGGTTTTTGTTTTTTCTGGTTGTTTTGGTCATGCTATTTCCATTCATTTATTATGTTAACTGTTTTATTTTAGCCATTCTTGTCATACTCGGATGTCAATGCTAAGGGCTAATTTCACTGTACGACCTTGTCACTTGACGAAAATAAGTGGCATGAAAACGTGATGCACGGCATCTTGTGTATCATAGTTGTGCAACAAAGGGTGCATTTGGCCTGAATGTGTGTATATTCTTCTTTTTGTCCTCTATTGTAGACTGTGGTGGTTGGCTCCTACCTCATTGCCCACGGCTTTTTCAGCGTTTATGCCATGTGTGTGGACACACTCTTCCTCTGCTTCTGTAAGTACTTATACATACACACACACACACACACACACACACACTACACCTGAATATTTTATTCACATTGGTAGTGTAAGTGCCAACCATTTATCCACAATCACACAACCGGAGCATTGTGAATATCTAGAGAACGGGGGAAAGGAATGGTGGTTTTATGGTGACTGACCACTCAACAGCGTAAGGAAATGCGATGCTCTGTGATGGACTGAATCAAATGCACTTCCACACTTTTTAAACACTTTTAAATTGCTTATGGTGTTGGGCTGCTACTAATTCTAAATTGCATGGTGTTGCTGATTGCCGAACGCACACATGTAACAAGCTGTGACTCATCTTCAGGGTAAGTTCAGTGATTTTAGACACATTATGTATATGTAATCAAATTCAGGCTCGAGCGTTAGCCGTTAGCTGACATGGTGCTCGGTGGGCGGTGTTCGGTACAATTTTACCGCTACTCCAGCAGCCCCTGGACAATATTTCTGTGCTAAAGTCCTATTTCATATCTGGCCAGGCGTTTGGTGCCACCCAGAGCTCGGTGCCCAGGCCTGCCGGCCCTAAAGCTTGTGCATTAAAGGGATAGTTCACCCAAAAGATTATTTACTTTCTATCGATTAGTCACCCCATGGAGACTTGAATTCATGGATTTTTTTTTTCGTATTCCTAAACCAATAATTTGATGACGGACCGGTAGGCAGCGGTTCTGGTAGGAGACACAAAGGAGACTCTTTGTGTCTCCTACCGGAACCATCAATCATCAAATTATTGGCTTAGGAATGTGACAGAAAACAAAAAAATCTCCATGAATTCAAGTCTCCATGGGGTTACTAATCGACAGGGAAAAAAAGTCATTTTGGGGGTGAACTATCCCTTTAAGCCGGGCCTGTCAATGACTCCTGGGGGTCCCTGGACCCCACTTTGAGAACCACTGATACAAACGTCTCTTAAAATCACCCAACGTAACCCTTTCTAACCTTTTTAATTGCCGGTACTGGGTGTGTAATGCATGCGGGTGCCTTTGGCTTGTGGTTCTGACTTTCTCTTTCTTTTCTCTTCTCTTCTTTCCTTCCCACCTCCCTCAATTCATCTTCTCCATCTCTCTTCCTACTGCTTCTCTGACCGTCAACCTTTCATCGCTACATCCCCTTAACCCTAAAAACACACAAACAAACAAACACGCACGCTACATTTACCCATGTAAAAAAAAAAAGGCGAGGACCTGGAGCGCAACGACGGCTCAGCCGAGAGGCCATATTACATGTCTTCCACCCTGCACGAGATCCTATGGGAGGACAAAGACGCAGTGAAGACAGAGGACCAGTTGTCTTCGGCTTCGCCTCAACCCCAGCCGGAGGAGGACGAGCACGTCCAGCTGAGAGAGCAGCCCGCTCTGACTCAGCAGGACCACTCTGTGTAGAGCCGGCCCAACCTCAAAACCCCTTTTTGCATTTCAAGGACAACCCCCAGTTTGATATCGTTGACTGTTGAGGCAGAAACCTCTTATCTCCATATTTTAACCCAATATATATTCAAAGATTTGCACACTTTCACGATTTTTCAAAAATAGCAGATCTACAAGCTCATAGCGCGGCACTCGGTGCCGCGCTATGAGCTTGTATATCTGCTATTTTTGAATAGCCAAAGTGTAAAATAATGCTTTTTTTTTTAGCTCAAATCGAAAAGTGACACAGATGCGTTCCCGCTTGATCATACCACAGCGTCACACGGAAGCATCAAAAGTAGCAGGTCGTTTCGAGCTTGTAGATCTGCTACTTTTTGCTATTTTTGAATTTGAATCCATGAAAAGTAACAGTTTCGAACATACAGTATGAGGTTTCCACCCAACAGACGATGCGCATTACGCCACGGACCCCCCCCACCCACCCGCCATTTGATAACGGTTGTTTTTAAATCTCTGGAACCACAATCTGCACTGAAGAATCCTCAGTTACAGACAGACCCGTGTAAGGGTCCATTTTGACCCTCGACCCCTCGTTGAGAACCAGTGTGTTTTTATGGACGAGTAGCACAGCAAGAGACGATGTCGGGCCATTAACCACTTAAAACCCCTCTAGTCTTAGAGAACTGGACTTGTGAGCTTGTAGATCAGCTATTTTTTTTGTCTAATGATCCCCCCCCCCCAGAATATGGACGCTGGGGTTCGAGTGGTTAAGGCTTTGTTCAGACGGCAGATAAATCCGATTTCATAAATACAATCTTCAGGACTGACTGACATACTTTGATTTGCAAGCCAAGTGATTGGATTCCAGATTGGATTTGTGTATGCAGACATCATCAGCGCCCTATCCGCATTGGTTACGGTGGTAACAATGCGACAACATAAGTATCCGAAAATAGCCGATCTACTGTACAAGCTCACACTCGTCACACGGGCAACACCATTGTACAGCAAAGTATTTAAAAAAAAGGCTTCCGTGTCTTGAGTGTCCAGACTGAGCCGCATCTTTAGAAATCAGATTAGATTTTTTTTTGTTTTAAACCAATGTGATTCCAATCTGGTTTCAGTGCTTCTCAAACTTTTTCATGTCAAGGACCCCCAAATTGACACTTAACACATCCACTGCCAGGCCCGTAGTCCTACGGGCCGTTAAATCCAACCGTTAACTGCCGTTCCCGTAGCCCGTAGTCCCGTAGTTTTCCCATGTTAAATCGTGCAGGTGCAGATTCCGGATTTTTTTTGCACTTCCGGTCTCGAAGTGGGCGGACCGGAAACTAAATAATACTGTTTCCGGTTTTTCTCCCGCCTCCGTTTCCTGTCTAGCGGTCAACTTTGGACGCCATTATCTCTGGCTTGTTGTTTTTCTCACCGCATCCACCATTTTAGCGTTTTCCTCTCGTTCTCCAGAATGCAGTGTCGGATCGCCGCACGGTTTTCAGCGTTTTGTTCGGTCGGGTCCCGTGTTTGTGTCGAACCAAATGAACGCGGATTTTAAACGGATTTAGCGGGGCCTATGACGGAATCAAAAAAACAAAAAAGGTAAGAAATTGCTTGGCACTACGATGGACGTTCTGAGATTAGCCGATGGCAGTCAATGTGTTAATAGCCCGCGGACCCCCATTTGAAAAGATACGCCAGACAGGGACCCCTAAGAGAAGATTTTTTTTTGCAGCTCTAATAGTGACTCAACCATTGTAATATCAAGGACCCCCAGTTTGACATGCATTAGAGGCTACGGACCTCATTTAATGGCATTTCTATCTCTGGGACCCCAATTTCTTTTGTAAAATCAATGTTAATTGGGTTCCTTACTATCATTTAGCTGTGGACCCCCTGGAACTCCCTCAAGGACCCCTTGAGGGACAAACTTGAGAATCAAGTTACATTTTTGCTTTTACATCCTATCAGTGGGCTCTTACTATCATGATGTAAGAGCAAAATGGCTGCTGTGTCAATATGGTCAATGATGTGACATTTCCCATCTCTTTACCCAAAGCAGTGGTTCTCAAACATCTTCATGTCAAAGACCCTCAAATTGATACAGTATGTATTTGGCGTGGACCCCCATCTGAAAAGATGTTTTGCCCATAAGAGTAGATTTGGCTTATATTTTTCGTCAAATAGCAGATCCGCAAGCTCACGTGTCGCATCGCGATGCATTGTGAACTTGCAGATCTGCCGTTTTTGAATAGCTGAAAATTTAAAGTGTTGTTTACACTGTTCCTTATTTTTCTGGGGACCCCCTGGAACCCCTTCCCAAGGGGCCCCCCGGGGATCCGTTGCGAACCACTGACTTAAGAGTATGTCTTCCATATCTGAGAAAAGAGCGTTTGAGTGAAGTCTCGTCCATCGATGGCGGTCAGGAGGTCTGGAATGTGGCAAATGAGTTGTTGATGTGCTGACCTTTCATGAGCATACATTAGTTTGTTTAAATCCAAATGCAATTAAACTCAAAAGGAGTAAGGGTCCTGGTCAACGATCAAGGTTGCCGTTTTGGAAAGTTCCCTTTGACAAGTGACTAATGATGACCTTTTTTATTTTGTATTAGTGTCCTATGGGGATCGTTTGCTGCTAATGACTTTAGCTGGATAAGAGTAGATTTGTACCGTGAGTGATTATCATAAGTTAAAGCTGCAATCCATTAACTTTGTTTGTGAATAAAATGTCATTTTGACCAATCTACAATGGTCAAATCTGTATGACTGTATGTCCAAAACCGTTCCTTTTTTATTATTTAATTTTTTTTTTTTAATTGTGAAAATAGTGATCTACAAGCTCACAACGCATGTGAGCTTGTAGATCAAGTAGAAGGGCATTCATTTTCGGGGGGGGGGGGTTGAAATATGGAGATACAAGGTTTCTGCCTGACGGCAACAATGAGTATGTTAAATGGGAGATCCGGACATGTTAAGTGTTATCTTTGATGTGTCGCTAATCACTCACCAACGTAGAAAGGGCCGTTGAGTTATTTCAGAGATTCCCCTATTGTCCAGTCTGGCGACCCCCTCCGTTGGCATAATGGGAGGCGCGTGGAAGGCTGAAAGTCGCCTAATATAACCGATGCAAAGTTAGACACTGTTTTCTTGTTTCTTCCATAGAACCTGGCGTCTATAAGAAACAAGCAAACAGCGTCATCTCGTTCTGAACTAACGGTGGCTCGTTTGCGACATTCAGTGCATGTTTGAGTATCATGAGACTCCACTATGAGCAGGAGTAGAGAAAAAACGAACTTTGCATCGGTTATATTAGGCGAATTTCAGCCTTCCACACGCCTCCCATTATGCCAACGGGGGGGGGGGGGGGTCTCCAGACTGGACAATAGGGGAATCTCTGGAATAACTCAACGTCCCTTTCTACGTTGGTGAGTGATTAGCGACACATCAGAGATAACACTTAACATGTCCGGATCTCTCCTTTAACACAATATAACTAGTCGTGCATCTGCAGAGGTACTCCTAAGTTCTATTGAGACATTTTTGGAGCCTGTGTTCGGGTAGCAACACTGGTCGACTGGTAGTAAAAGTACTAACAATAAGTACTAACTATCTCCCCTGCCCACGTGGGTGTCCTGTCTTCGCTCGGTCTTAGCTCGGCGGTAGACATTCCATCTCTTGTGCAGGAGACCCGAGTTCAAATCTCAAGAAGTACATACTGTATACATCTTACGGATTGCAGCTTTAAGGGAAGAGCTAAGCTAAACTAACAGTGAAAGCATTTTCTTTGTATTTGTGTTCCTACCACTGCCACTGGCCAAACTTGAAGTCACTTATGTGCCTAATTTACAGTGTTATTGTGGGTGGAATGTTTGCACTATAACCTAAACCCCTTTAAAGTTCTATTGTTTATGCTTGATGTGCTTAAATCCCTGTGTTTTACGGCTTGCGTTCCTGATGGCTATGTTTTTATTAGTTTTTACAACTCACTACCATCAATGCACTATTTGTGTTTACTATTCACTACCTTTACTAAGCTATAAGTAATTTACACCTAGTAAATACATATTAGTGTCCTCTTTTTGAGACTAAAAGCAGTATTAAGATGTGGGGCTTTATCATTATATAGCAACGTACTGTAATGCCTTTGTTACCTCTATGCCATGACGTGTGTGTGCCTGACCCGGCAGACTGTTTTGATACATGTTAACCCATTACATGTTAACCCATTAGCGCGGCACTCGGTGCCGTGCTACGAGCTTGTATATCTGCTATTTTTGAATAGCCATAAGAAATCTAAAATGACACGGATGCGTTCCCGGATTGAATGAGTTAACTGAAGTCAGTCTCTGCTGCATGAAGCTGAACATTTTTCAACTGCCCTAAAAATGCTGGACACGTATCTTATTCGCATGAAGGCAGTGATATGTCAATTATTATTGATTAAAGTTCCCAGTGTCTCTGACGCTGCCTTTTACATTTTAATGTTAGTTATTTTTTCTTCTAAATGTGAGGTTTGACGATATCTTGTCATACATCGTTGCTGTCGGGCAGAAAACTTTGTTTTGTTTCGTAAATGAATGCCCTACTTTATCATACTACAGCGTCACACAAAAGCATCAGAAGTTGCTGATCCACAGGCTCGAAAAAGTGGCGAGAAGCGGGCACGTTTTTGAGCGTCGATTTGCTATTTTTACCGTTTTTGTGAATTTGAATCCCGAAAAGTAACTTTTAGAGTAGACATAAGAGGTTTCCACCCGACAGACGATAATATACTGTATGAAAGGAATGCTCGTTTTGTGATGTTAGTTTCAAAATGTCGCAACATTAAATAACCCAGCTTACTGTACCTGTTTTAAACATTTTTGACCAATTCAGAAACCTTAGGTCTTAATAATTCAGCTCTAGTTGTCTGGAAGTTCTAAGCGCTCTGATTTGTTGCAACCTCCAGCCACCATGCAGTCTCACTATTTTTTGGCATGGTGAGGAGCCTACCATGGCCTGCCTGGGGCTCACCTCGCGTTTATCACAAAGTAAAAAAATATCAAACAAGGCAGTGCTGAATCAAGTTTCTGCATTGTCTATTTCTTGTCCAAATGCGTGACACGGTGACAGTGTTTTTTCCAATTACTTTTTTCAGTTATTATACTATGTATCATGTAACGGGTTCCTAACGCCAAATCAAATGGGTTCAGGTCTGAGCGAAGTCTCCAGACGTAAAAACGGATGATGATGATATACAAAAATGTAGACACAAAAGCCTGAGTATAGACGTTAAAATGACCCCGAACTGTTTTAAGGTGAAACCCTTTAAAACTGTTTTTTTTTCTTTTTGTAGTGGAGGATCTTGAGAGGAACGACGGCTCTGCAGAAAGGCCCTACCTGATGCCAGAGAGCCTCCGCCAAGTACTCAACAAGAAAAACAAGCCCGAGCCTGCACCTGCAGAGTAGAGCACCCCTGCTGTCATGGAGGTGCAAACAACTGGCAATGTTTGGAGTTTAAAAAATCCATAATTATATATTTGGAGTTTTTTTTGTACAGTGTAATATGCCTTTTAAATAACAGGGTTGAGTAAGGAGCTCAGTTCTGTTAAATCACCTAAGTGCCTATGATGTGATAATCAGAAGTGTCGTCCGTTGTGTTATGTAGGTTGACTGTGTCACTATTGCATCGGTTCTCAAATGTTTTATTTTCAAGGACCCCCAGTTTACTATGCATTAGGCCACCGACCCCAGACCCCATTTTGGCCCCCTTTCCACCAAATTAATGTTCTAGAACCGGTTCCGTTCTAGATTCTTGGAACCGTGGTGCTTTCTAGCGAACCGGCCTGCGTTTCCACCAGGTTGAAACAGAGCCATTGTAATCAAGGATACGTCATGAATCTGCATCTTCCAACCTGTAGAATATTTGACACGCCCACTTTGGTTCCCAGAAAAACCTGGTATTTCTTGCTTCCAGTTCCGAACCAACTCGTAGGGTTCTGAACCTCCAGAGGAAACACCCTGAACTGGTTCAAAATTGGGCGGGAAAATAACCACTTTGAGAACCACTGCTCTACTGAACACATGTCAGCTCACCTCAGGTCACAATAAGGGGCCACGCCCCCCAAAATTTGCGTTTTAATGCTGCATGTCTGCTTTTTTTTTATGAGCGAGACAAACGTGCTTTCATTGTTGTTAGGTAATAACATTTTATAGTTCTAGTGCATTTTCAAAAAGTATTTTCATTTTAAATACAGTCATAACCAAAAGATATTTTAAATGTTACACACCTTTTGGTTATCACAAAAGTCTGTATGCCAATATTAGGGATTTAGTATGGTTATATTTTTATATTTTGAAGTATGTTGCATGAAGGTGTGCTCAGAATGTGATAGTGAAGATATCTTAACTGTATACATAGCTTTTTTTTAAAGGGCTCTGTAACATTGAAATTAATGCCTAACATTGTTACCAAAGCAATTTTGTTCAAAACTGCCTCCCAAAGGTTGCTTGTTTGAAAGCATATCCAAACGACCCAGGCAGGAATCTGATGCAATATGTTTAGCATTTTAATCTGTGGAAGAAGTTTAGACTGAAGCTACAGAAATTAAACTGCCTTTTGAGGATACACTATCTGAGCAGTAAGTGTCATGTTTCTGGAGTTATCCTCCCTGTTTTGATAGTGTTTTGTTAATAAACATTGTTTTGTATTTATCTTTGTGTTAAGGTATTCCTACCTGTGTCACTTGTTACAAAAGCATTTATTGCACTATGTTGTTGCATGGTGTTCCACATTTGTCCACAGGATGACGACATTGAGCTAAATTCAAATCCCGGACTGGACAGCAAAAGCTGCTTCAAAATTAGCAGATCTTACAAGCCTTGTGAGATTGTATTGTAGTCAGAGCTGCTATTTTCGACGCGCGACACTGTCGTGCGCCAAAGTATAAACCGGGCTTAACATTATAATGTGAATCCCATCTGAGGTACTTTTACTTACTACTTATTTGACCACAGTGGCAATTAAACTGAGAAGAATTCGTGTTCTGAGTGCACAGCATGGATATCGAGAAAGGCCAGCAAACCTGGCTGCCCAGAGGACAGGCTGTGCTCTCACTGCAGTCAAGGAGTGGTGTAGATAGAGCGTCACTTGACCACATGTAATGATAAAGATACAAGAAACAGAAATAAAGCAGATAATAGGAACAAATGTTCATTTTGTGATACAAGCGTGACATTTGGCGTGAACATTCCTCTGGGTAACTCTTTTGACTTTTTAAACCTGGCCATCCAAAAATCCAATATGTCATTTTTCAAGATGGCCGCCAAATCAAAAAGTCATATTTATTGCACATTGTAGGAAATATTTCACCATTATAGATAGACAGATAGTTTTTTTTGTTTTATGTTTTGTTTAGTTTTTTCTATTATATATATATATATATATATATTTTTTTTACTGAAGTGGCTAGAATAATTATGTCTAAAATGTATCAGTCAAATTCACAGCTGCTCATTGTTGTACAAGAAAGAAACAAAAACCTGCCAGTACAGCTTTTTTTGCAGGAGCATTTTTAGTAGATAGATAGATGGATAGATAGGCGAAGTATGGACAGATACTGACTGACAGCGATTTGTGGAATTTATAGTTAGATGTTGCTACCTTGTTGTAGCCCAGCTCTCCCTTCTAAAAGAGATTGTTAATGTCAATGGGCAATGCCATGAGTTTTGGAGTTTTTTTGTTCTACCATTGGGTGGAGGAGAAATGGGGTAGGTATAATCCTAAAGGCTCAATCACGGCCACTGCCAACTCAGTGTGGCACCACAGCTTGAGTCCTTTGGTAACTGCTGGAAGCTGATGTTAGGTGTGTAGACAGAGAAAAGGATCAAAAGATAAAATGGTGGAAGATGAAGAAAGAACAATGCTGTGTGGAGCTCAGGGAGATTAGAAAGGCAGCCAGAGTTATGAAGAAAGTAGGCAGGAGTAAAAGGAGATGAGGGGTAAGGCGAAGAGAGAGGGCTAAGGAAAAGAGTATGAGGAGTTGTATGTGCAGTTGGACACCAAGGAGGGAGGAAAGGATTTGTACCCGATTGGCCAGACACAGCGGCACTGAGATGGAAAAGATGTAACAGGTTACGGTGATAAGGGTTAGAGATGGAAATGTTCTAGCAAGCGAAGCCAGTGTGTTGAGAAGATGGAAGGAGTACTGTACTTTGAGGGAACGTATGTGTTCGGGAGTTATTTGTGACAGAAGGGTACCAGTGAGAGGGAAGATCTATAAGACGGTAGCGAGACCAGCCATGCTGTAGGGCCTACGGCTTGGAAACAGTGGCTCTGATAAAAAGACAGGAGGTGGCAGAATTGAGGATGCTATGGTTCTCATTAGGAGTGACAAGAAAGGACATCATCAGAAATGACTAAATTAGAGGGTCAGCCCAGGTTAGAAGGTTTGGGGATAGAGCAAGAGAGGCAAGGTTGAGATGGAAAGAGAGGCAGACTCCTCTTGAACTCAGTGATGTCCTGCACTAAAGTAGGCTGCGGCAGGGACGGGGCTGGAGCCAGGTCGACATCATTCTGGGTAGGGAACTCGCCCACAATAGGATAATCCATCTCCTTAGAGAGAACATGCACGGACACTTTGTGTCTCTTGGGGGCATCTACTGCCAGCAGTTCTCTGTAGAACAACATTAGTTTTTCTTTTGTCAGAGTTTTCAGATAGGACACCGCAATGTTATCTCTGTCGAAATTATACAGCTGTGACGTTATCTCTTCCCAGTATGTTGCGCATTCTGCATACAGCATCTTGGGCTTGTCCAAATGGTGGATAGCCAGAGCCTGGATGTGCTTCTGGAAAGTCTCGTCGCTCATCTCCTCTATGGACGTCCCCATGGTGTGCAGGAAGGCCTCCACACGGCTCTCCAGGTAGTGTGGAGCCTTCTCTGACTGGATGATGAAGCAGAGGCCCTGGACATGATTGGTACGGCAGGGCACACTGCACACTATGTAGCCCAGCTGTTCTTTGGTGCGCAGTATATTGAAGCATGGCTCAGAAATTATCTGGCAGAATAACTCCAGCAGCATGCTCTCGTGAGTGTTCTCCATGCCCACCTGGTAGTAGATGTCAATGGCGCAGTTGTTGTGCACTTCGTTCCTCTGCTGGTACACGTACCAGCCACCGTCTGGAACCTGCACTTGCCTGTAGCGAATCAGCTCGCTGGGGAGGAGGGGTTTGGTGTGAGCGTGCTCAATAAGAGTGTTCTCCAGCATCTGTATAGTGTCAAGAGCACACTCCTTGGTTATGTTGCCATGGAGAAGGGCTTCAATATGCAATCGTGACAACAGCTGAGCTATGAAGACCTTGAGGCGTGGGATAGTGACATCATCCAGAGTGTCTATGAGCTCATCTTTGGTCCAAGCAACCTCACTCATTAGCAGTTGGAGGTAGGACCCGGCGTGCTGGTGAGGCTCCTCTGCCCTGAGGTTATTCAGAGAGCGCATGTAAGCTTCCTTGATGCTGTCAAAACGCTCCTTGTCAATCTCAAAACTGACCATCTTCTCAATGATTTTCTTCAGAAGGATTTGTTGCTTGTCGTTATAGCCACTCAAAGATAGACACATCCCATAGGTAATTTGGAGGTTATAGCTCAAGCCAGCTAGCGCAGCTGCATATGCATATTCGTTGAGGGAGTCCTTGAAGAGCTCCAGGTATAAATGTGTCATGTTAACATGCAAGGGGTTCACATACACAAACCGGCTGAAGAACACAAAGTTTAAAGAAGCCTTGGGCAAGAAGAACGTGTCATCCTGTTTGAACCACACCTTGCTCATGGCAGTGTCCTTGATTAAAGTGGGGAAGGCTGGGGAGTCTTTCTCCAGAGGGTAGATCTCAAATTCATTGGGAATGAACTCGTTCTTCATAGGTAACTTGAACTTGTCGTTGAGGTTGGCGTGTGCCCATTTCTGGATGACCTCATCAGAGATGGCCTCCTGTTTGTACTGTGTGCCATACCACTCTTCAATCCTGTCTGTCTGCCCTTCAAACGACTTTGACACCACCGCCACTCTGATATGCTCTGGTCTCAGCTTATCCAGCACCATCTCTATAAGATCAGGTTTGAAGTCCTCCAAAACATACTCCCCCGTCAGAATCTCCTCCAGAGGGTAGAAGTGCGTATAAACAGCCAGTTTGCAAGCGTAGCCGCCGGGCCACTGCTCTTGGTCCTTGAACCTGAAGGCCACTTTGTAGAAATCCTTACACTCCTGAAAGACCCACTCCTGAGGTCCCTCTGTGCGCAGTGTCTGGATGTACTGGAACATGTGAAAGATGATGTCCTCTACGTGCAAGAGCCCCTCCTCAGTTAAATCCACATTGATGCTGAAGAACATGGATCCTCTCGCTCCTGCTCCTTGTCCTCCAACCAGTGTGTTCACCCAACCTTTGGCTTTGAGCTCAGACAGCAGACTTCCTGGACCCATGTGACCGATCAGATGTCCTAAATAGTACCCTGGGTTAGATTTGTAGTACTTCCGCAGGTCTGGGATGGGGAAGGTCACACACAGGTTCCTGATGTCTTTGATAGGCACCACTTTGTAGAATTGTCTGAGATGTTCCTCCTGGAAGGGATGCTCAGGAAAGTCTGGGATATGCACGTTCTTGTTCTCCACCTTTCCAAACAGACCAACCGCCATGGAGGTCAACTCGTCAAGTGACTCTCTTCCCAACACACAGAGTCCCATTATGTTGGAGGAGTAGAATGTGGAGTGAAAGTTCAGCAGCTCCTGGCGCATGTCAATGCCATCTTTAGAAGGTATTGTCTCAAGGGTTAATTTGTTACCTGTTCCAAATTTACTAAAGGGGTGGTCAGGATTGCCAGTGGCCTTCATCAACTGAAGCAACCTACAGGCATCATTCATTAAGTTATTCTCATGCTCAGAGTCCACAGCGTTCACCTCCCGGTCCTTACAGCTCTCATCGAACAGCGGGCACAAGAAAAACTGGGCAAACCTATCCAGGGCTCCTTGCAAGTGCTCATGGGACACATTAAAGTGGTAGTTGGTGTGTTCTTCACTGGTGAAGGCATTGGAGCTGCCCCCGTGCTCGCTGAGGAACTGACTGTATTCATTTTCCTTGGGGTACTTCTCGGTGCCAAGGAACAGCATGTGCTCACAAAAGTGGGCCAGTCCCGAGATGTTCGCAGGGTCTGACGATGAACCTACGTGTACATCCAGGGCTGCTGCTGATATGTCTGTGGTTGGGTCACTGATCAGCACAGCCTTTAATCCGTTGGTGAACTCCAGGCCTCTGTATAGACGCTTGTCCTCAGGAGAGGGAATTATGTCACTCACCACCCTATTTACTACAGCTGGGTCGGTCATTCTGAAGGGCTAGACTTTAATTTTAAGTACGTATTCCTCGGCGGCCTTACAAATGGAGCAGTTTGCTATACTATTCCAGTGGAATATATATTATTAAGTAATATTACTAATTAGTATTATAATATATTATTATAAAGTTGTGTTTGTTTTGTAAGTTAATTGTTTGTTTCACAATCTCGCCGGGAACTCCGCAGGGTCTTAACGTTTTATATAAGTGCAGTTGAGCTCTTGACACTTGCCTCATCACTATGATGTCAGTCACGCCCAAATACGGAGTTCCATGTCAGTCTTGCCCAAATATAGAGATGCCCAAATGTGACTGTCACTTGCCTCATCACTATGTTATATCACTATGATGTCAGTCATGCCCAAATATGGAGTTCCATGTTAGTCTTGCCCAAATATAGAGATGCCCAAATGTGACTGTCACTCACCACCATATTTACTACCACCACCGAAGTCCCTTCTCTACCTTAAATTCTGTTAATTTAACCACTTAAACCCTCTATACTTGGTAAACCATTAACCAATCTTAAATAGCAGATCTACAAACTCACAACGCATCGTACGTGGTTGCAATACATTGCGAGTTTGTAGATTTGCCATGTTCTGCAAATGTTCCCCCGAGAATATGGATGCTAGGGTTCAAATGGTTAACATAATGTAGAAAATGATTGTTCAAACATATCTATGTTCAACAGCAATCAAATCAAAGCACTCCACACCAATCCTGTAGCAATCAGAAAACAGACAGGTCATATTCCCAGAATCAAGCATACAACAGAGTATAAACGTTTTGGGGGAATAAATGTCAGAAAGGACAGACAATTAACTAGGATAATTTACAACAAAGGCCGCCTAACACTAAATTATAACAAAAGCACTGAAATAAAAACCATCAACAAAACCCCAAACACAACATCAGTGGCAGTCAGTGTCTACAAAAGAAACAGATTGCCCAAATTAACACAGTAACTTAAGGCAATCTATACTGTAAAACAATCTATTATATAATCAAACATAACATTGACATTTACCTCTGTCTGATTATATTAACAGTACCCATATGGAGGCTCAACACTGGAAGGCGGGGATCACTATTGAGCAGGACCTAAAGTGTGACAAACACAAGGTCAAACACAGAAGAGCAGCTATACCTGTACAGCTGTGTACCTTCACCTGTAAACTAAAATATACACCTACCAGGCATTGCACAGGGCAGAGCAACCTGCCACACCAGGGGCCAAAAAGAGACATTCCCCATGGACGCCGGAAATAGCAAGACATGGCATCTCTGGTTTACTTCCCGTATCTGCGTGACGTATAGGTGGACGCCTTTTTAGGAGAGCGGAAGCATGTTTGAGTCTATTCATTCCAATAGAAGAGTGAACGTGAACACAGCTTCTGAACCATTCTTTAGTCTCATGGTCACTGAACTAAATATTGGACCTGATCGTCACAAGCCACACACTATTTACAAGATTTACATACTAAAACGGCTTCTTTTTTTTAGAGACACAAATCAGGAGGAAATTATTTATTAAAAATCTTCCATTGCTTATTGAGCATCTTCCAAGCAAACCACGCCTACTTAGGAGACCATTTGTAGGTTTTGTGTTCTATTTCGCCTATAGTAGCTCCAATTGGGATGGTGTATCTTCCTATATTGACCATCTTTGGTGTGGCTTTTATAGTGAACCAAACAATCTGGAAAACAGGAAGTGGGAGGGGAGGTAGGCTGTGGCCTGTCTACTGGCTACATTGTGTCCACCTTTGGTTGTTAGAATGCCATTTCTTCAGTAACGCTCTGAATAAACTACTACTGTATGATGCACATTGCACAATGAATACCAACTTTGAATATAACTGGTGTAACAAAACGTACAGTGACCACATAAGCACTATTTTATACTTTGTTTTATTAAAAGATAGTCGATCTACAAGTGTACAGCATGTTGCGGTGCAAGCTTGTATAGATTGGCTATGTATAAAACATTTGGAGAAATCGTAGCACTTTTTTTTTTACATTTTGTGAAATTAGTCATTGTGCACAAGTACTTTTACTTTGGTACTCAAGGTAGGCTATATTTTGATGCAAATACCTCTACTTAAGTAAAATGTTGAACAAAATGTTGGACTTTTACTTGTGTTTCTACATTGTGGTATAAAAAGCACTTCTACCACTACTGCCAATGACACATGTCAAAACTGTACTATCTGATTTATTTCTGAAAAGGTTTCTCAGATGGAGAAGACAGGGCTGCTCCACTTTCATTATTAGAAATACTCTATTACAAGTAAAAGTCCGGAATTCAAAATGTACTTGATTAAAAGTACAAAAGTATTGGTATCAAAAGTACCAAAAGTAAAAGTACTCATTATGCGGAAGGTCCCATTTCACAAGTTTTCAAATTTATAAAATGTATACAAATCTTTTGAAATAAGCAGATCTACAAGCTCACAATGCGTCGCATCGCGACGCATTGTGAGCTTGTAGATCGTCCATCTTCAAATGGACGAAATTTATATAGGGCTGAAGTGGTTGTATGTTTTTTTGTAATAATAATCAAAATCTACAAAGTAACTAGTAACTAAAGTTTCCAAATAATTGTAGTGGAGTAAAAGTATAATATTTGCTTGTGAGATGTAGTGGAGTAGAAGTAAAAGTATTGAAAATTGGATATACTCCAGTAAAGTAAAAGTACAGCACTTGAGTAAATGTACTTTACACCACTGGGTACAGGACATTGCTCTCTTGGGCAATGCAAGAAAATAGGACAGCATCATTCAATACACAAACCCAGCTTCTATGGTTTCATTTGGTGTTTAAGTTCTGCTTTGGCGACTTCATGGCAGTGACTGGGTGTGGAGCGTTGTATTACTGGAGAGGTGCTATGGAGTATCATCCTCTATAGTGTTGGCAGAGGCCCACGTCGTATTCAATCACTCTTGTGTACTCACTGTACCTTTTGTTGGTAACCTTAGAGAAGGGTCTGAATATCCCAATAGGAGTAGTGCTATGAGGTAAGATTATAGAAAACGTAAATTTAGAAGGAAATTTTGGGCCATGTTTCTCATTTTGACACAGATAATGATAGACTGATACAACCTGACATACTGTAGTCCAGTGTTTGTTGACACACCAAATCGCAAGTTAAGATCTCAAGGTGCACCTGTATTCATAAAATGTTTGAAACATATTTTTAGGGTAGAGCATTTGCCTCTATTGGTAAATCAGTGTGCTCAAAGTACTGTTATAGTATGCCAAAAAAAAAAAGGATTCCTAACGTTGAGTATATAGGCACAACGTTTGGGAACACCTGTAGTACCACACTTGAGTAAAAGTATTAATATCTCACTAGAAAATGACTCTGGTGAAAGTGAAAGTCACCCATTAAAATATAATTAGAATCTTAAAGTCTTTAAAGCATGTGACATTACCTGTAAAGTAAAAAAAAAAAAGTTATTTTCTGATATTAAATGTAGCTATACCCATTGCTGTAGGTATTGAAAATAAAAGTGTATGCTGTTTTGATGATGTTTGCCCCAAATTTGAGGACGAATGCTGGAATGTTAGTTCCTCTTGACAGACTTCAGCCAAAAGGAATCCCTCCTCACTTCAATGATGAACATACGGCACAGTATCTTACATTATGGTCCAGGGTGATGATTGTTGCATCTTCCTTGGTAGCAGTAACATACTAACCAGGCTGAACATTAATACCTATCTTCTTTGCAAAGGGATTTTTTTCCTATGGCTTATCAATGTAACAAGTACTTTGAGGGGCATGGGGGAATGTATTGCCGTAAAAGGTACATTTTGTTTAAAACTGTAGTGGAGTAACATGAAGGTAGACACATATAATGAAGTAGTTTTACTGAAGTACTTAGCAACTCTGAAAGAATTACCCTTAAATCACCCTCTTGCCTGCTCTCCTAACTCTCTCTCTCTCTCTCTCTCTCTCTCTCTCTCTCTCTCTCTCTCTCTCTCTCTCTCTCTCTCTCTCTCTCTCTCTCTCTCTCTCTCAGATCCTCTCCGTGACATTGGGGAATATTACTGGACACCATGGATGGAACAAACCGTCCACAGTGTCCAGCAGATAATATCCGGAGGTTTATTCTTGTCTCTAGCGGTTTTAAATCCATCACAGTAAATGGGATACCGGGGTGGGGCGAGCATCATCGGACAGATAAAGACTTCCACCCCTCCCCCCCATGGATCCGTATGGGTCCATTTGGTTCCTTTTGTGCACTCTTGAGTTACAAATGGGCATGTGTCCGTTTGGTTCCATTTAGACACGATAGCCGAGTTAAATTGCCATTGAGGATTTTACTGTGTGCACAGTGCTGAGGCCTGTTAAACATGGTCTTACATGGGGAAATAACTTTTGGGCCTTCATCTTTTGGGGTATGTGGCTTTCTGTGACTGATTGAGTCCCAAATGAGTAGGCTAGAGGAGATGGACTTTGCATTCTGAGTCTGCCTGCTGTGACAGAAGTACCCCACTACCCCTCATTGAATGAAGACTGATTCAAGACCCAAACCAAAGGGTGGTTGAGACCGAGACTGAGGTGGGGCAGAAATAATCCTAATATGGACTGAGTGTCAAACACCTTGCTACTGTTACCAATGGAATTAGCTCTACTATAGTTCATATCTCTGCTGTCAAACAAAAATGGAGTTAGGAGGTTTTTTTCATCATTGATAAGAACAGCTGAATGGACCTCCAAGCTCACAATGAGGTTGGAGGTCAAAAGGGGTTGGAGCCTGGAGTCAGCAAAACCAGCTAACTCCACCCCCCTTTGCTGGAGTTAGCTGGTTTAGCAGAAAGTTTGGTGTGCATTGTGATACTGTGTTATATTGGTGTGCAGTGTACTGGTTCCAACGCGTACTGTGTGCAGTGTTTCTATGACTATGTGTGCAAAGTTGGGGCACCCGGGGCCCTTGGGGGACACAGGTGGCCCCTTGTGTGACTATTGTTATGGCAGACCCCTGAACAGTGTTTTTGCCAAGTTTGGTGCGGTCTACAAGTGCGCTTGTAGACCTGATATTTATAAGATAGTTTGACAAATTTGAATAAATTAGAACAGGTTTAACACATTACATTACAGTCATTTAGCAGACGCTTTTATCCAAAGCGACTTACAATAAGTGCATTCATTATAGTTAGGGAACGAAACTACTAATCACCAGAAGTCTTAAGTGCATTCTCTTCTAAAACAAGCAACTAAGAGTATACCTAGCGCTGAGGTAAAAGTGCAATATATCAGCTACCTACTTTCTTAAACAGATGAGACAAATAGGAAAATCAAATGAGCAAGAGCTAAAGCAAATATGTTTATCGAATAAACAAGATCCAATAAAACAAGGGCTCGTACAACTAGTTAACAACAAGTAGGCAAGGCGAAGAGGATAACACAAATCTCTTCTGGGGGTCCCTGGCACAAAATATTTTCAGATGGGGTTCCGCCGTCAAATAGCCTACATATCAATGTGCGGTTCCTTGACATGAAAATGTTTGAGAAGCACATTATGTTGTGTGCAAGGCAAGCTAGACCGTCACACTTCAGGTGAACGGACGGGGGCTGGTTCAACTGTGCGTTTCATTTCAGCACCAAGGACAGTGACAGGAATAGCCCTGCAGCTTACAACAGGTAGGAGCATTCACTGCAAACCTCCACAATTGTCTACTACAGTGTTTACAGTGTTACAGTGTTTTAATAATGGCTTTAGAGCGAAGGCTTAGTTATATGCAATGGAATATTTTAAGCGGTTTGTGAATTAATAAGGTAGGCAAAGTACAATGAAAAGTCATTTTTAAATTGAGCGATTTTGCTTTGTACAAATTCATTTTGTTTTGTTTTTGACACAATCTTTGTGGATTTTCCCCCGTGACTTGTCGTTTTCTTTGCAGGCTATCGACTACTCCAATCAGGATTAGCAGTTCAGTTTGGGGGATAACATTACCTCGATGCTTCAGTCTTGAGTGGAACCTCGGGAGAGAGAGAGAGAGATCAGGCGAGTTGTCTTTCTCTGAAGGAATATCACGTTATTATTCCTCTAAACCATGAATAACTTCACGGTTGGAGTGCAGGCATTGATTTCTACGTCCATAGAAGAGCCCATATACAAGCAGTACAACAAGCCCGTGGCCAAGGAGCTGTTCCCTCTGCCTAAACCTGTGTTATATCTACTGATGGCTGCACTGGCCCTGGTTGGAGTTGCCTATGTTATTGTTGGACATCTCATCAAAGACCTGGCCGTTGACATCGCAGGTAATAGATCTGAGTTACTATGGTTTTTCATTAGTTTTCATTTTTATTTTGTGCATGTAATTTTTGTTAAATTCCATTAATTCAGTTATAGTTTCCAGAGTGGGTTTGCACAGCTTAGTTGTTATTGCTTACAAATGTTTAGAACTGTTATTTCAGTAATTTTTAGCTTATAATATATGGGTATTCCCAAAGGGCCAGATTTACGAACTTCAGAATAGCTACCACAATACAAACACCTCCCCACACCTAGTTTTAGTTTTTAGTTTAGTGAGCACTATGTCCTAATCAACCCACAATCAAGCTATTTAGAGTGAAATCTGAACTGCAACAAGGTTACTATCTCACTAGACACATGGACAAACAGAAATTATAGTTTTCATTTGCAATGCCTTTGTCTATTTTTGGAGCCAACATCCCTCATGAAAAACTGCTACTGAATTACTACACAAAAGCTACTTGTGTAGTAGTGGCTGTATAGTCACCTGTAGCAATTGTGTAGTAAATCTGTAATTTATTCACTATTCACAATACATCAGTAGAGTTTCTTAGTGAAACAGTAGTGTTCCCAGTAGTAATCAAGCCGAGTAGTGAAAAAGCTGTTAGAACATTACTGCTTTACTACAAGGGCATTTAAATAGAGATTGTGTAGAGATTTTACTACTGGCTTGTGTAGTGAATATGCAGTAACTACTATACAGAATCACTACAAATATTTAAAAAAGTGATCAAGTAGAGTTTTTACTACCTGCTAGTGTAGTGCATGTGTAGTAACAACACTACAGAATCCACTACAGTAGCCGAGTAGTGAAAAAGCTGTTAAAACATTACTGCTTTACTACAAGGGCATTCAAATAGTGATTATGTAGAGTTTGTACTACTAGGTTGTGTAGTGAATGTGTAGTAAAAACACTATATAATACTCTACAGAAGCTGAGTAGTGAAAAAGCTGTTAAACATTACTGCTTTACTACAAGGGCATTTAAATTGTGATTATGTAGAGTTTTTACTACTTGATTGTGTAGTGAAGATATAGTAAAAACACGACAATCCTCTACAGAAGTCGAGTAGTGAAAAAGCTATTAAAACATTACTGCTTTACTACGAAGCCATGTAATTGATCAAGTAGAGTTCTTACTCTACTTGATCTGGTCTTTGCTGGTCAAATGGGTGGACTGCCCAGCAAAGACCAGCTTACCAGCTAGACTTAGCTGGTCAGATGGCTGGACACTGGACAGACCAGCAAAGACCAGCTCAGCAGCTGGTCAGGTTTGGTTAGATCAGTGGTTCTCAACATGTGGATCGGGACTCCCAGGGGGGTCCCCACATGATTTGGGGGTGGTCCCCAGATGACAGTGAAGTGACAATTTAAGGACCTTTAAGACCTTTTTAATACCTAAAAAAACAAAACACCATTACTCCATCAAAAGTAACAAACTATAATATAAAAATGGTCAAACATTGGCCAAATTGTCTAACAATAATAATAATATAAGAAAACATTTTGAAAATAGCATCTACAAGCTCACAACACCTTCCTTGCGAGGCGTTGTGAGCTTGAAGATCTGCTATTTTCACAATAGAGTCAAACTAAACGTAAATGCATCAACTCCTACATTCCAAGTGCTTATCAGGGTGGGGGGTCCCCAGCTCAAATATGATTATTTTGGGACGTCGCGGCCTGAAAGGGTTGAGAACCACAGGGTTAGATCACTGTTTCCCAAACAGTGGGTCGGGGCCCATTTGTGGGTCATGGACACATCACAAGGAAAGATTGCTTTGTTTGTTTCTTACAAAAATATATTACTATATTATTTCAAAACATTTCCCACCCAAAAATCGAAAATCTTCATCAATAAAAAAATAAAAAAATACAAAATCTAAGAATCATACATCATACCTGCCAATAGACTGTGAAGTTTTTCTTCTGTTACAATACTGTTACAATACCCCCCCCCCCGTATATACAGTATACAGTAGGCCTATACAATATATTTTATTTTATTTTATTTTATTTTATTTTATTTTATTTTATTTTATTTTATTTTATATTTCTTGTCCTTTTCTTGTGATGTGACATAGATAATATATTTATTTTATCGCAATTGGCAAATAATATGCTAGTTTGATTCTAAATAACACTTTTTATTGCTATGGTTACCAAAATGAACAGATCTACAGATCTACATCTTGTCGCAATTCGATGCGTTGTGAGCTTGTACATCTATTCTTTTCTTTTTTTTTACAGAGAAGTGCATTATGGGCCCTGAGCAGTGTTGCCATATCTGCTTATTATAAGCGACTTTGGGCTTGTTTTTCTGTAAAGTTGCTTCAATTGCTTGTAAATATTAGTCTAAGATTTCACTTATTTTTGATAGTAGAAATAGCAGATCTACAAGTTCACAAAATGCATTGCAAATGCGACGCACTGTGAGCTTGTAGATCGGCTATTTTCAAATCTGCAAATGTCGCTTCTTTTGGGCTTAATTGTTTTCACAGACCTGGCTGCTTATTTCTCTCACAAAATCTGGCAACAATGTCTCAGCATGCTCGCGACTGCGCGGGGAGAATGAATGTTGTCTCGAGCCTGCAGCACTTCAATAGAAAGTTAGATAAATTGCGTTGCTTTGGATTCATCAAAAAGAATTATAAACCGGCTTCAGAGAAGATAAAAGGATGAAGAAGAAGCGGCGGACATTTTAGGTGAGTGTTGACACACAGAAATACTGTTTGTGTAGGCTTTTTAGCCTACTATTACTGTATTGATAATAAGTGCGTAGGCTGATGTTTTTGAAGTCAATGACCCAACTCTACACATTGTTTAGTTATTTAAATTGTCTTGATAACGGGATTATGACTAATTTATTAATTTAAAGAGAACTCTCAGCTGAGAAGCAGTATCTGCTCTTTGACAGTAAGTTCAAGTTATTTTAGCAATGCAGATTTTCAACAATAGTTCAACTCTTGAGAGCGTAAAATGAAACGTATCATTTTAGCATCTTAAGAGTTAAAAGGTATATAAGGGTCCATTAGTTTACCATAACCTTTCATTCACGGTACCCCTGAATTACATTTTTAGGATCTTGTATCATTTTACACTACGTAAATATCCCCATCTTTCCACAGCATGAAATGTCCATCAGTTTGCATCAGTACTGACTGCAAATAAATGTATACTTGACGTTCAACCACTTGAACCTTAGCATCCCTATTCTGGGGGAACATTCCCCAAAAAAGCCGATTTACAAGCTCACAATGTGACGCGTTGTGAGCTTGTAGATCTCGTGATCTGGTGTAGATGTCATCAGGTATTTAATTTTACTGAGCATTTAGGATCTAAGGTTAAACTTACAGAAGTGATATATATTGTTGAATTCCAAATATTCAGAAATGATTCTGATTTAAATTACATGATTTGTTTTTGTACATCTTTACAGATCTCCCAGAACTTCTGAGCCGAGTTGAAGCTCTCTCCGGGGCTTTAGACACAGGGGTCACCCTGAGGCCCTGTCAAAATCAAGCTGCACAAAAAGAGGTAGTTGTTACACAATATTATATTTACTTATTAATTTCAAGAACCCCCAATTTGATAGAAAATGTCCTAATCTACGTGGTCTAAAGCCAGTATTAATTTGACTGTTTTTGCCACGTGCCACTTCTCAGCTATCCAGCTCTAACCTTAGACATTTGTCAGTGTTGTCGATAACTACTATAACTTCTACCACTTTTTTTGGTCACATGATTGGATACTGGATTCTGATTGACTTAAAAAAAAAGGTTGTGGGCTAACAACCCTCTGTTTTTTTCCCCGCCCACTTTTGTGTTGCAAGGAGACATTCTGATTGGCTTATAGCAGTCACATGGGCAAGCCTACCCTACCATGCTGAGTGTATTCTGAAACAATTAAGGATTGTAACTCAATAGCCTTGCATGTTTTCTTTCATTTATATGGTCGAAGTGGTAGAAAAGCAATTTACCACTCGAGGGTCGTGTGTTATGGTCTGATAAAGCCACTGTTTCTGGGTTGTTTTGCACTCGCATAACCCACTCTCTCTCGTGGTAAATAGCTTACTACTACTAGTAATATTCAATAATTTCTGAAGTTATTCTGTACACTGTTCTGTTTCTTTTTCAGACTGACATTGGAGGAGGGGTTCTTGTGCCAGAGCACTCCCTCCGGTACATCGACCACTCCAAGCACTCAGCCTTAACAAACTCCTGACCCTCCTGTTCAGCAGAACTGAACTAGCACAATGCAGCATCACAGGTAGGGGTGTGCTCAATGGTCTCAATGGTTCATTTATATAGTGCCTTTAATCCAAGGCGCTTTACAAATATTGCATTACATTTACCCATTCACACACGCATCCATACACCAATGGTGGAGGAAACCATGCAAGGCACCAACCTGCTCACTGGGAGCAACCAGGGGTTCAGAGTCTTGCTCAAGGACTCTTCGACACTAACTCTGGGGGAGCCCGGGATTGGTTTAATGCCTTTATTGATACGACAGCATACTGACAGGAAACTGGTAGAGAGAGAGACAAAGGTCGCCCGGATCGGGAGTCGAACCGGCGACATCAGAGACATTTGTGATATGCGCAGTAGGCCAGCGGGAGCCCACAAAATGACCTTTTCTATTGATTATTCATGCCACAGAGAATTGAGTTCAATAATATGTTCTTGTATTTGTCGCATGTCTAAAACAATAATTTGACTTCAATTCTGGATGGGGACTATGTAATTAATACACTTTAGTGGAAATTATCTATTAGCAGCATATATCTCATTCCTATACTGAGTCGGCCTGTGTGTATAATTAGTAATCATAATACAATTAATCATTGTATGCCAATCATAATGATGATCATCCTAAAATAATAGCAAAAGTGATTGTGATAATTATGGTTATCCTGATAATTAGCTGAAAATGGTGATACAATGTTTGTCCATATTGCCCACCCCTAATTACAGGAAAGAAGTGCAACATCCAGAAAGACGTTGCCACCCCGAAGCCCATGCTTGACCCGCGGAAGCTTCAAGCTGTTGTTGGTGAGATTTTAAATTATTGTTTCTTGCTTCATGACCTGAAATGTTAACATTTGACACAACTTTAGGTCGACAGACAAGGGTCTGTCGTGATGTCCCTCCCACCCGGAAGGATATAGAGACACAGGGCGAGAGCACACAGTAGGATGGTTTTAAAAATCTTTGGGATCATAATGACTCTACATTAGAGGCATATCTATTGGGGCTGTCGCATTAATCGCATACCGCAATATTTCTGTTTCAAACCGCAATGGGGAGATATACCACACAAACCACGGCTCACACGAAATGGTCACAAAGCATTACAAAAGCATACACAGCAATGAAGACTAAGTGAACATTAAAATACAGTAAAAACTCATCTCTGCTGTGCTATTTAAAAAGCAACACTGTAAAGCTTATTCATTGTAGGTTATTTATATATAGTAATTCAAGTGTAAAATTGCTGTTAACCACCTGAACTCCATATGGTTGAGCGAAGTCCCTCAGAGCTCTATACTAGTGTATGTTCTGTCTTATATTATTGTGGGGAAAGCTTTTTGCTGAAAATAGCCGCTTGGCAAGCTTACAGCGCTTGTACAAGCTTACAACGCTTTAAACACATTTGCCTTCCCCACAAAAAGGATGAGGTTAAAAAAGGGTGGGGTGGGCCATTGCAATTTTTGTCGCATACCGTACTTCTGAGACACTTAATCACACCACGGTTAAATTGTGTCATCGGGACAGCCCTAATATCTATGTCTTATGGATCATACCCTCGGAGCCCAAACAATCCTAACCTGACAAAGGTGGGTGTGTTCCAGCGGTTGTTATCTCTCCCATTGGTCATTGAATGGCACTACTGGACGATGATGGTTCAGCATTGCTCTAGTCTGTTACCCAGAATTCAATTTTAATCATTAATCTGTTTTCTCTCCCTCATACAGCCTACGTGATGGAGAAATGCGGCGTTCCCAAAAAGAAAGTTCTTAAGGTGGTGACAGCAAAGCTTAACTACGAGGACAAGGTAGGGAAGCCAAAACGTCCCAAGAAGACCGGTGGGCCAAAAAAGAAGACATCACAGAAGACTGACCCTTCACCTCCAAATATACGTAATGAAGTCTAGACCTTAGCTGAAAAAAAAAAAAAGATAATCAGATCTGGGCCACATCCAGATTGGAATCCAAACGGTATTAACATCACGTGACCATTAAAACCAATCGGATTCCAATCTGGATGTGGCCCATGATCTGATTCAGACTGAGCTTGGCTGCCACTGTAAATGGGGTCCCCGTTTTATTTTATTTTATATATGTATATGTATTGTTTTTATTTATATTGTTGTTCAAGGGCATGCATCTTGTGTTTTTTTTTTGTGTATTTTTGAGAAGCGGTCTTGCAACAGCTTCGGCAGTACAAATAAGGTTGAAAACTTTGGAAATCAGTTTTTTACCCGTGATGGGATTTGTCCACTCAAAACCATCTTTAGCCAGTTTAGTACATTCAGCAATGTATGGAGCTAAGAAAGTTTCCATTTTTGGCTTACTCGGTCCAAACCAAAGGGCTGTCACCATTATATGTTGTTTCCGCAGTTTGGGCGGCAGCTCAATTAGTTGTGTTTGTAAAGGCCAAATAGAGTATTTGGACGAACGAAAAACTGGGACACCATCACAAGTCCAAATGACAGACAAAGAATCGTTATCAAGTTTCCCCTCAGAACAATTCTGTGTGTTAATTGTATTGATATTGTTTTTATTTATATTGTTGTTGTTCAAGGGCATGCCTTAGGCCCCATTTACACCGGTAATCAGATCTTGGCCACATCCAGATTGGAATCCGAACGGTATTAACATCACGTGACCATTAAAACCAATCGGATTCCAATCTGGATGTGGCCCAGATCTGAGTCAGACTGAATTTGGCCGCCACTGTAAATGGGGTCGCTGTCCTAGTGAAAGTGAGTGCCTGTCTGTGCTCAGGTTGAGTCAGACCTATTATTCACTCCAAACCTGATAAGAAATTAATGCACACTGGCTACAGTGCACCTTTTATTCCTCTTTTGTTAAACATACAGCCTGGATAATCTGATCAGATCTGCACCACATCCAGATTGGAATCCGAACGGTATTAACATCACGTGACCATTAAAACCAATCGGATTCCAATCTGGATGTGGCCCAGATCTGATTCAAACTGAACTTTGCTGCCACTGTAAATGGAGTCCAACTACAGCAATGAATGTACTGCCAGACAGATAATATATTTTGTATTGATATTTGTATTGCTATTGTTGTTATTGTTATATAAATGTTATATAATTGTTATAATTGATTGATTTCATGTCCCCTCGAATAACTGAACCTGAGCATGATTCTGAATTGATAAATGGTAATGTAACCAGTTTCATGATCAGAAATTGCTGATATGCAGTGGTCAAGTAATGAGTAGATGTTGTCATTACTTAATAGTAAGGCAGAAGTAATTGAATGACAATTGTGTAGAGCTTTAAAAGTGACCCAAAAGGGTTTAAGTAGTAACAAAAAGTAATTTGTTAGTGATCAGTAGTGATAAAACACTACATGAACACTACACACAAGGATGGAGTGACTCAATAGGGATTGTGAAGAGATACAGCGGTAAATGTGTAAGCATTCTGTAGACTTTCAGAAGTAATTCAAAAGGGTTTGTTTAATAGTAAGACAGAAGTAATTGAATGATAATTCTGTAATGTTTTAAAAGGGATTCAAAAGGGTTTGTGTAGAAACAAAGTAATTCATTAGTGATCAGTAGTGATAGAACACTACATAACACTACACACAAAGATGGAGTGATTCAGTAGGGATTTTGAAGAGAAACAGGGGTAAATGTGTAAGCATTCTATAGAGTTTTAGAAGTAATTCAAAAGGGCTTGTTTAATAGTAAGACAGAAGTAATTGAATGATAATTCTGTAATGTTTTAAAAGTGATTCAAAAGGGTTTGTGTAGAAACAAAAAGTAATTCATTAGTGATCAGTAGTGATAGAACACTACATAACACTACACACAAACATGGAGTGATTCAGTAGGGATTGTTAAGAGAAACAGCGGTAAATGTGTAAGCATTCTGTAGAATTTCAGAGGTAATTCAAAAGGGTTTGTTTAAAAGTAAGACAGTAGTAACTGAATGATAATTGTGTAATGTTTAAAAAGTGAATCAAAAGGGTTTGTGTAGGAACACAAAGTAATTCATTAGTGATCAGTAGTGATAAAACACTACATGAATATTTTCCATAGGGATTGTGTAGAGCTGCAGCAGTAGATCTGTAAGCATTGTGTAGTAATTCAACAATGAATGTGTAGTGATTGTATAGTTCTTTCCAAAAAGCCTATAGTGAGGCTGAAGTAATTAAGTAGCAGCCAGGCAGTGATTTGAATAGTAATTATGTAGTAATTATCAGTAGTGATTAAATACTGAAACGGGCCATTTCTCCACATTTTACTATTGAAATCACTACATAAATCACTACTAATCGCAATAGCAATTGAGTAATGAAATGGTAGTTTTTGTGTAGACATTTGGTAGTAGTTATGAGTAGTGATTCAATAGTGTTTTTTCACGAGGGATGATAGCTGATGTTGTCGCATCACTACTCTCATTTACTGGAAAATGTACCGGTAATCCTCTATAGCAAGGTCATAGGTCAAAATACCCTGACACCATAATATTTTAAACTAACAATGTGAAATATTTACCCCTCCACCCAGGTGTACCCAGCATTTACAGTATCTGTACATGAATCTGTGTTTTGATGGTAGAAAGGCATGGAAGATGCTGGTTGGAACTGGTTTGGAACAACAACTGGAGAAACTTTTTATGCCAGAAAGTTATAGAACCATCAGTAAATGATGCACAAACAAGCACGTACGGAAAATGAGGGGTATTGTTCGATTGAATAATCAGCAACATTTTACAGAACATTTGTGCGTCAGAGATATGAAAACAATGACAGACATTAAATAGAAAAATACGTTGACAAGGAGAAAGTGACAGGCATGTAAAAGCTGATGTGTTTAGAAGAAAGATTGTACAACACTGCAGGCTTTCTTATCATTTATGTAATAACGATTATAATAAACCAGCTTTTGCGAATACAGTATATCGTTGCTGTCGGGCAGAAACCAGCTATCTCCATTTTTCAATGTAATTCTTTGGGTTTTTTTAAACTCAGTGCTATTAAACACCCTTTACGTCTGTGTGTGGGTTTTACAAATATTGAACCAATGAAAAGTATTAAAAAGTGCCTCTGACTAAACCTCCTAACTCCATTGGATCCTCAAACTGTCGGACAAAGCATCCAACTCCAACCTGTGGAGTTAGGTGGTTTGTCCCCCATTGATTAGAATGACGAAGTCAGACGGAAAAAAAACATCTCCACATAAATGGTCAAACATCTCCCAACTCCACTTGAGCTGTATTTGGGTGAAGTGATGATAATAATAAGGACACATTCAAGTATCTGACAATGTATTAAGAAACCAACTTTGATGAGGCAGTATTGTGTTGTTCTAAAAACTGTTTTTTCCCCCCTGAAAAGTTAGTATTTTGGACATAGCTGGTTTCTGGCCGACAGCAGAGATGTCTATATTGCTGTCTCCAGTCTCCAAATTGTATCAACTGGGGGTCTATGGCCTAATGCATATCAAACCGCAAAACCTTGAAATTCTAAAGGTTCAGAACCACTGGTCTAGATTAGAATACTCACCTGCTTTTCCCTGCCCTTTGCAGACTGTATGCTGGGCCCCCCCGAGGACGGTGACAAAGACAGGGGCAACAACCTGCGGCACGTGGCCCAGAGCCACCCGCCTCCGTCCCTGCACCTCTCCCACACCAATTCCTTCCATCACCTGTGGGACCAGGACGACGTGGTCATCCCCCTGCCCGCCGATGACGGCGATGGCCGGCCGGCCGCCATGCCCCTCATCTTCTCCCTTCTCTCGCATCCACCCGGCCCCAAGGATAGCAGTCCACCGCACGGCCTCCCCGACAGCCCCGGGACAGGCCCAGAGTTCAGTATCCCAGTGGCTCTCAAAGTGGGGTCCGGGGACCCCGCTGGGGGTCCTTGAGGGGGGTTCTAGGGGGTCACCAGGTAAATCATGGATAGGAACGAAATGGACCCTTGCGGGTCTGTAACTCTGAGTGTGTGCAAGTGGTCCGTTTGGTTCCATTTGCACACTCTAAAGAGTTATGGGGGTCTGTGGCCTGATGCGTACGGAATTGGGGGTTTGAGAACAACTGCAGCATCCTACCAGAGTTCTAATTCCGTGGCCCTCTGCTTTTATGACATGCGAGTCCTTTGTCAGTCTTACTTTGATAGGATTTAATCTCTCAGAACTGTTTTGTAAGCGTCTTTCTCTATCATTGAGAGATACCAGCCTATTGATGGTTGACATTTAAGTGTGATGTCTCTCAAAAACACTTGTGTTCTCACTAAGAAGCTTATCCCCCCAGTCCTGTGCAAATACATTCATATGGGACATACGTATGGATTATGACACAATCAACCTAAATGACAAAATGTGAGAACATCACCATCAGCATTGCATTTGGATGAAGTGTGGTAAGTTGTGTGTGATTCTGAGGTGTTTAAGATATGTCGCATCGCCATATTTCAACTTTTTATGTATTGTTGTAAATTAATTCCCTACTTCATCATGTAAGTGAAAACAGCAGCTATTTTCACTATTTTAAAAGGTTTTTTAAAATAATCATAAAAAAGCAACAGCAACAATATGTTTTGAGTTAGACTTCAATCACAATAATGTTATTGTCACTGTACAAACGTAAAATGTGTCCTCAGCATTTACCCATCATGATTATAATGAGCAGTATGAGCAGTGCTACTAGTACAGAGCAGTTAGGGGTTAAGTGTCTTGCTCAGGGACACATCACAAAGACACAGACTGGGTGGACCGGGGGGTGGGCCAGGGGATGAACCGGCAACCTTCCGATCCCCAGGCGGCTTCTACCCACTCAACTACGGAAAAAACATTTTTTTAAATGTTCTGAGGGATGAAATACTATCAAAGTAAGAGTGACAAGGACTTGCATGTTAAAAAGGCTGCACCTTTAAAAAGGAAGCCTTGTTGCACATTAGTGACAGACTGTGTACTATGGCTTTGGCTGAGAGCACAGTGAAGTTATTTACTCTGAAAATAATGTTTAGTGATGTATGACAGATGTCATATGCCTTGGAGAATTTTGTAATTATGCGCAAATGGTAGGAGAATGTAGACCCTGGCAGAACAATCACAGATCCACTTTCCCCCTCTGTAGCCTATACATCTGGACCCCAGCAAATGTATTGAAAGCTTCCATCAACGGACACCAGAGCCAGATTGAATGGACTTCTGTATGAACTGAGCCCAATGACTTAATATACGGAAAGTGTGCATACGATACGCTGTAATGTCTTGACTTGTCATACCATTTATGTGGCTTGTGAATCGCAGCTTTGACGTGTGTAGGAATGAGAGAAGGTTGTGAACTCTATACAAATGGAATCAAATGGACACTTATGGGTCCGCTTGGTTCCATTTGTACGACAAGTGTAAAAATGTGTACCCCTACAAAATAATAAAATAAAATGTAAAAATGAAGTTTTAACACCGTCCCCTCAAGTAGAACATCAGATCAAGGAGGGTGAGTGAATCTGATCTCTGCACAGAGGTTCCAGATTTAGCTGGATTATACCACTTGAACCCCAGCATCCATATTCTAGGGGGGGAAATGTGTCAAATATAGCCGATCTACAAGTTCTCGTGTTGCGTTGCGACACTTATTGAGCTTGTAGATCGGCTATGTTTGGTGTACAGGGAAAAAGTGGTCCAAGTACAGAACCAACTGACGTGCGGTTTAAGCCTAGAGGGTTTAAGTGGTAAAGAGAGACTCGGGGAGTTCCAGCATTTAATTTTCAAGTAAACAGAAGATGCAATATGAATCTAAAATATTAAATCACAGCTTTTTCCCTTTCAATTCAAAACCTCCATGCACTGCAAATCTCCAAGACCAGCCCTGGAAGGGCTCAAGTTCATAGAAAATAAAACCACCTGTGTACATTTAAAATCCTATCTTAAAGCTGCTTCAGGCAGTACTACTTAACAGTATGTGTGCTCCACAACCTCTCAGTCTAAATAGAAAATTAGGGCCACCTCCTACCACTGCAGATGTAATTTATCTTGCATTAAGATACTCTACCTTACAGATTGGTAAAATCATGTTTGTCATTGAAATAAGTTAGAGGCTGCAGAGTTAACTTGAGCTTTGAAACTCCCATTTAGCCTTTGTGTTACTGGTCATGTTTTCATCAGAGTGACGCTAATCTAATCTCAACAGCGTGGTGGGTAATGCTGCATTATAGCATTCATTAGGATGCTAGGTACTGGGCGAAAGGGAATACACTGAGAATTGCTCCAATTAAAGATCACTCATATCAAGTCCATTCATGAGCGGTCAGATACTCATTAACCAACATCGCCATTTCCATCTTTGAAATGAATTCAAATGATCGTTCATTCATCCCATATATAAACATCACCCGTTTTGTTACGTGATGAATACGGTCTAGACTCTAGAGTGTAACAAGCTGCAACCACCTGCACCAAATCATGGTGAAAATTACACAGCATATTTCAATGAAGTCAGGGAAGCGAGTGCAATCATCACTCAAATCTCAGATGCCTGCTGATGTCAGATATGTCAGTGCCAATTTATCCATTTGTAACTCATGAGTAGAAATGGAACAGACATTTGTACACTTTTTGCAGTTTTACAGTTCAGAGCTTCCAAGCTTCAGTCAATTATCCATTACTTATGTATCCCATCGATCTGAACATACACTAACAAAGCCCCATCACTCGCTCTCACACAGGAATTCCCTTTCCACCTCAGAGGCTGATGCTAATCCCAAACTGTGAAATTACACTCACTCCTAAATCATCAAAGTGAAATAATGTAACCTACACTTCATGACCCATTGATAGCAGATCAGCAAACCAGACTCATACAGCTACCAGGCAGCTTTAAAAGACCTCATCTCTTACCAATGGATAGTGAATATTAATCTATAATATCATTCAACGGTCTGATTCTTCCAGGGATCTTTTACCACATGACAAAGTGTTCCACTGAGAGTCTTGCAGTACCAACAAATGACGCATGGGCCAAATGCCTGCAATATTTTGAAAACACATTTTATTTGACCATTGTTAAATCCCATCTTTATTTATGTATACATACTGTACAAGTGAGATTGGTCAATGTGGCAGTAATCCCAGAGGTCCAGTTGGGATTAAGGAGTTGGCCCGTCCAAAAGATAATAATAAAAACATTTAGGAGTCCAGTCAACATACAGGGGTGTCATTAACCTCAAGAGTCCAGTCGACATATGGGGCCGTCGTACACCATTTGCAGGTTGACTTTGTGTCCTACCAGCTCTCTGATGTTGTTGATGCCGTACTTGATCATGGTGGGCCTGGAGGAGAAGAGTTCAGGGTTAAAGGTCAATTCATAGTTTGTCAAACAGCTGTCACACAACAAAAGGTATGCATTTTCAACAGAAAGAAACAAACAGTAAGACGCTCCTGCACTTTGTACAATTAAGCTTGGTTTTTGCTTAGTCTTATGTCGGTATCACCAATAGCCAATCTACAAGCTCGCAGTGTGCCATAATGTCGTAATCGCAACGTGTTGTGAGCCGTTACATCGGCTATTTTCAGCAAGCAACCCGTGATGCGCGCCATCAAAACACTTGACATGAAGGTGTCCTAATGCTCACCTCTCCAGTGACAGTCCCCAGGCAATGACAGTCACATCCTCAGGAAGACCCATGGGTAGCAGCATCTCTGGCCGGAACACGCCCGAGTTACCCACCTCCACCCACTTCTTCAGGCCTGCAGGCATTAACATCCATTAGATTAGTCGGATTTCAATGGTTTAAATAAGTATACACACACACACAATAAAATCATTAGTGTTCATTTAAAGGGGACAACAGACAACATTCAGCCACTAGATGTCACACTTTTACAACACCTCTGTTGCATAGGGTTCAACCCCACAGTAGGGATGTCACATGTGGGGAATTTCACAACAATTAATAAATGCATCTCAACACCGGTAACACCGCACCAAACCTTTACAAACTGACGAGGCTTTAGGTGCACCGTCAAAAAATTCAACAAGATGATAAGTCAACATGTCCTTTTCACCATTTTATTTTCCTCACTGAGGAAAGCCGCTTCAGCCTAATCTGCGTTGTTCAAGACGCAAACAGGAAATAATTGTGAGATTAATTGAGAGCACATCG
This sequence comes from Gymnoscopelus microlampas, assembly GCF_963454915.1. Lineage (NCBI taxonomy): Eukaryota > Metazoa > Chordata > Actinopteri > Myctophiformes > Myctophidae > Gymnoscopelus > Gymnoscopelus microlampas. Next base: position 11,284,775 of record NC_139948.1, read on the forward strand.
TCACTACAGGTTGTTAAGTAAATAAAGCACTCATACTCATGGAAGTATAAGCTTCCCACGATTAATGGATTCCTTTTTGGTAGTATGGTTCAGTGGTTCACCCATAACTGAGAGTGTACAAATTGAGCCATTTGGCTCCATTTGTACACTTTCAGAGTTACAGACCTGTAAGGGTCCATTAAGAACCCCCTCAAGGAACCCTGAGGGTCCCTGGATCCCACTTTGAGAACTAGTAAAAGCAGCTGTTGCATGCCGTATTAGCAGTAGTGTGTGGGGTTGAGACTGACAGTGTACCTTCATGATAGCTGAACACCTCCATGCTGGGCTCTGTGTATGGGTTGTAGGCAGGTTTGAAGCGCAGTTTGGTTATTCCTGTGACACAAAGCAAGCGGTTAGATTCCCATTTCCTACAGTATGACTGCTAAGCCACTGTAGTCAATAAACTAGTGATTAGAGCCTGACAGATCCGCTATTGGACCCCAGTCAAAAAAGTATATAGCTTTAAAGTGGTTTAACCTAGCTTGGTGAAGAACTGATGCAGGACGCCCATAAGGTCCCCGAGCGTGAGGCCGCGGTCAGCCACCACTCCCTCAATCTGGTGAAACTCTGCCAGGTGGGTGGCATCCAGAGTCTCGTTACGGAAAACTCTGTCGATGGAGAAGTACTTGACCGGGGTGAACTCCTTCTGAGGGTGTGGAACGGATGGATGGGTGGTTAGGGTATGTTGTGGGCACAGACCGATGGAGGAGAGAAAAGAAGGGTTCATGAGTGAATGATGCTGCAGGTCCCTGTTCTAACGGGAGAGACATAATTTAATGATTTGAAACATGCGTTCGTCGTTACCTGCTGTGCTAGCTTATACAACATGCGCGAGCTGACTGCCGTGGTGTGTGTGCGCAAGAGGTTTTTCTGGGCCTCCTCAATCTTCCAGTCATATTTGTACCTACAGGGCAAAGCAGTGAAGACATTTCAGAATGGTCATCGTAACGCTTCATCATGTCATTCATAATTGTCATTTAAATTACACTGTCTGCAAAATGTAAAACTGGACAAATTAACATTCACACAGGCTTCATTATAATGGTTTCTCATCGCTTCACTGCCATTCCACCTTCTAGAAAGATGGTGCTCTCACCCTTGAGATCCGTAGCCCCCCTCGGAGTGAACCTTCTTGACTCTCTCCAGGTAGTCTGTAGGGAACTCATGAGCCAGCGCCGGGTCTGAAGATCAAACAAATGAATCGGACACCAGGAATAATGAGTGAGTGCCTATGGAAATGCATAAATGCTCGGACCCACACACAGACACACTCTAGAGCCGGACCGTTACAGGTTTGGTTGAGATATCGGCCACTATTTGACTTTTTTGACGATATCGGTATCTGCAATTATGTAGTAAGTGTGTCACTTCCAATGAGACTTCCTCATTTTGGGCATGTCATTATAGGCAATGTACACTACAAACTCACCATGTGTTGCAGCTCGACCATGTGTTGTGAGCTTGTGGATAGGGCTTGTGTTTTAAAAAAACATATATTTTCTTGTTTTTTGCATAATTAAAGTCAAGTTCTTTTCATATATTGAACTTTATACTTAATGAATAAAAACATTTACTTTTGTTTTTAATCACGAGTTAAATGTTCTCAAAGCCATTAATCAAATCCAACTTTTTCAAATCGATTTAAAGATGTTTTTATTTATATTGGTAAGCAGTAGTCTAGGACTCTCCAAAATTATCAGACCCAAAAACGGTTAGGCTTCACACGCGCACACAGTCTCACCAGACAGGAAGAAGGTGTCATGCTGGTCTCTAGCAGGGTGCTGCTGGGGTTGGAACAGGGAGTCAAAGTTCCAGAAGGAGCTCTCAATGAAGTTGTTGGTCGGCATCTCTGTGAAACTGAACACACCGGGATGGAAGACATGGCTTTAGGATAGGCGCGCTCTCTATATATCTATATCTATATATATATAAAACACATTCACTTTGGACATCAGAGTTACTGAATGACAGCGCTGCGTGTGGTGCCAATGCAGTGGCTCACCCCATCTCCAGGAAGATCTGTCTGAACTGGGTTCGAACCTTCATGAGCGGGTGGAGGTGACCGCAGTCTGGGGCTATGCCCATGGCCTCAAAGTTGTACGGCTTGAACTTCTTCTCCTTCCAGTTGCCACTGGAAACACAGCACAGATGACAGATATCAGAACTTCTACTGCAGGTTGCATTTAGAACAGTGATTCTCAACATTTTAATTATTTCAGGGGTCCCATTTGGAGGCCACGGGTCCCCATTGGATACTTTATTATTTTAAATCTAAGGGGTTCCAATGTACACGGTAAAATCTGCAGTGTTAATTACACTCTGAGAGGGCTACAAAACCAACAGTGTCAACTGTCTGGGACCCTTGGTGGTCCCCAGAGCTGACGTTGAAAAACCAGTGATTTAGTACTTATTAAAACATGCAATTTGTGCTAATATATCAGTAAAGATTCACACAGAAAGAAGAGTAGGTGAGCAGTCGAGAACTTTACAAAAATCAACATTATCCATACAAACGCAACAATGATGAATAAATCAAATAACTACCCAAAGCCACTCCACATGTGTTTTTGTTTTTCTTCAGGCCATCTTTACTTGTGCCACCCTGCCTTTAGGACAAAGTCCATGTCTTTGGACTAGTCCCCTTTAAATGGGTGACATTCTTGCTCTGTGTCCTGTGTCTGAGACCCTTCACTGCCATGGACAGGCAGAGGAGGACAGACTGGACAGTTTGCAGGGCTGGAGCCTAGAATAAGCACAACCCCTTGGATCCGCTTTTCGTTGGGACATGGCTTTGCTGGCGTTGATCTTTGTAAAGGCTAGTTTCTGCTAGAGGTGTGAAAAATAATTGATTCTAAGAAGCAGATCAGTTTACGATTCTGCGTCAATGCAGTGACCTAACATACAACCAATTATGGCCTAACGATGGTTTACTGCTGCCTGTCCAGCCTCAGTTGGACAATAATGTGTAACGTTACAGTTACTTCCGGGAGCAGCAAACACTACCAGGCTGCCAGGCCAACAATGAGCTCAATTTCATTGCAAACCCTAAAATACGCACAAGTCCGTATTGAATAGATAGTGAATAAGTCCGTATTGAATAGATAGTGAACAAGTCCATATTGAATAGATAGTGAACAAGTCCGTATTGCATAGATACATAGTGAACTTCAATATTAACCGAGAACTGCAATGCTGACTACTACTGTATTTTTCAAAATCGCAAAGATTTCACAAGAGAGGACAGTTAGTACTGGGAGTTCTCCATGCATAGATAATATCCATGCCAACATGCCTGTGGGTGTGCTGGTCTCACCTGGCGATCATCTCTGCAGTGAGTTCTGTCTCCTGTTTGGTGATGGTGGTGCTGAAGGACTGACCCTTGCTGATCCAGTACGACTTCACCGTCCTGAAAACCAAACGCCGCAACAGTTTGTATGAGTGCCAACCAGTCTTCAATAGACAAGCTGACAAAAGGGTTTATTTACAGAAAGCACAGTGTTCCATTACATGAAATAAACATTCCTGTATAAATTCCTTTTAGTGTGGATACTCCACATTCAATCAGTGGCAGTTTATCAAGGCGGACCAGCACTGACCTAGCGGTCTGGGCAGTCAGGCTCTAATGTAGCCTGACAACGCATCGTGGGTTCGAGTCCCGTCCCCGACGATCTTTGCTGCATGTCCCTCCCTCCCCATCTCCCTCTCCCCGTTTCCTGTCCATCTCCACTATAAATAAGGCAGAAAAGCCCCAAATAAATCTTTAGAAAAATAAAAGGGGGTCCAGTACTAACTTTACAGCTAAACAGTACACTACATTAAAAACATTTGAGGCAAGAAATATGCAATGCAGAAAGAGAATCTTGGTTCATATTTGATCAGCAGTGTCTACTTTGATTGGTTGACCAGAACGTAGCGAGCCTAGTGCGTTGCGCTGGACGGACTTATAATTTGCATGAAGCTGAACAGCTATCCTGTCCATGGAACTGTAAACTGTCCAGATTACTTATTATACACTTAACTTAACCTACACAAAGCTACTTCAGAAGTGTTTTTGTTTTCTTCTGGCCATCTTTACTTGTCCCACCCTGCCTTTAGGACCAAGTCCTCGTCTTTGGACTAGTCCCCTTTAAATGGGTGACGTTCTTCCTCTGTGTCCTGTGTCTGAGACCCTGCTCTACCATGGACAGGCAGAGGAGGACAGACTGGACAGCGTGCAGGGCTGGAGCCTGGAATACGCACAATCCCTTTGACCATTGTGTGTTAATCAGTTGGTGGGAAAGTCCTCTGATCAGAGTGTTCTTCACTTACACTTCAGAGAGCAGCTTTCTCTTCTTCAGTTCATTTCTGTCCTTATCGTCCAGCAGGGAGGCCTGGCCGCTCTGTACCTGCAGCAGTTTCTCTTTGACCTGGTCCTCTACGCTCTCCACCTGAGAACACACACACAGCTCATTAGACCGATATTGAATCATACAGCACATAATAAACACAATAACTCTGAACACTCAGGTATTTATACAGTATAGAGAAAAGGGTGCACTTACAGCCTTGAATATCCTGTCTTGTTCCTTGTCAACTTTGATCCACTTGCTGGACATGGCCTTGCTGAAGCCCACTTTCCCAAAGGCTAGTTTCTGCACACAAACATAGAGAATAGGCAAAATTTGTTAATAAAGCGTCACAATCATTTTAACCCCTTTATCCATATTTTATACCTTGGCTATTCAAAAATAGCAAATCTACAAGCTCATAGCGCGGCAGTGCCATTTTTGAAAAATCTTGAAAAAAGGTGTGCAAATCTTTATTTTGTATATGCGAACATTTTTAACACAAATCTTTGCTTCTGGGGGTCCCTGGCACAACATATGTTCAGGTGGGGGTCCGTGGCCACATACTATCAATGTGCGGGTCCTTCAAAAAGGCATGAAAATGTTTGAGAACCACTGCCATATGTAAAGCACTCTGAAATGCCATTGTGTATGAGATGCACTGTATAAATACATGTCCATTGCCTTGTGTTCTAAAAAAAACTCCCGTGAGAACTGTGGCTGCCCTGGGCTGGGACCGATCGTGTTGTATCGTCACTCACCATGAGTTCATTCCTGGGCATGCCCTCCTCGGGGATGGAGTTGAACACTCTGGCCTCATGGCTGCCCTGCTCGGCGACCTCGTTGCCCTCGCCCGTCAACTCCCACTGTTTAGAGGAGCGCTGCTCGGCTGAGATCACCTGCACAGGGAGAAAGATACAAGCGGGTTAGCTCTTCCATGAGATCAGGCTGCAGTTCAGGACATTTACAAGGTTTTAGGGACAAACATTGTCCCCTCTGTCTGTGTTTAATATACGTGGGTGGAATGCTTATCATTAGTTTCCAAACGTGGAACGGGGGTTAAAAAAAAATCTTGCCTGCCCTAAATGTAATTCCTGGGGACGCTACTGATACTAATAATGGTAATCATTTAGCTGGAGACCCCCTCGAGGAACCCTGGGGTTCCCGGTCCTCACATTGAGAACCACTGGTGTAGGATCCACTAAATGACCGTCTGAAAGTGTGGCAAGTAACTGCATCGAGATATAAACGTGAAAATATAGATAATTTCAGCAGGAAATATTGGATTGCAATGTTGTCTCTGAAATCAGGAGCATTTTTCAACCTTTGCCTGTGCAATCTACTTATGACATTGATGCTTGTACATAGCATTACATACAGTATTAAAACATCTTAAATCAGTGGTTCTCAAAGTGGGGTACGGGGACCAGCAGGGGTCCTTAAGTTATGGGTCTGTAACTCAAGAGTGTGTACAAACGGAACCATTTGCTTCCATTTCTACACACTAATGGAGTTTACAGTGTTAGATTGGGCTAGTCAATTGTACGCAATGAGGGTCCATGGTGTAACGCATATCATACTGGTGGTCCTTGAAATGAAAAGGTTTGAGAATCACCGTCTTAAATGACTTTACATCATGGAGGAGGACACTGCCTGTCAACACTGGTGACAGGTTCTGGGTGCCCTTTGATTAATTAACCTTTAATTATGATACTTTGGCTGACACACAGTTCCTGTCCATTACTGGCGTATTGTCACACAGATGTCTAATTTAAACTCTGTGTAGACTGTGTTGCTCGCCCCAACAAAAGAATATGCGATGAGACAGGTTGTTAGCTTGTAGATCTGTTCTTTTTGGCAAGCGACACTCTCTATAGATGAATTATAAATTAAGCTCAATGGTGAACTATAAATAAAGATCAATGGTGAAAGTAACTAGGGAATTTACTCATGTACTACATTAGATACTTTTACTTTACTCAAGTATTTACATTTTGCATACACTTCCCTCTGGCAGATCTCAGAGGCAATGAGTTTTTACTCCACTACAATTAGCCAATTTAATTGCTTTTCAGATTTACATTACGATATTAAGACATTACATGCATAACTGAAAATGAGTGGTATTCCCCTTTAAGCTAAAGCTACCCAGCAGGCTGCAGCACATAACTAAAACAATCCCAGCCTTTACCAGCTGCAACATTGATTAAAGTGATGAACGCAATGCATTATTAAATACAATACATTGAGATGATCGTGAAATGGACCATATTGTCCATAATGAGTGCTTTAACGTTGGTACTGATGAGTATTAGGGCCTCTATTTTGATGACAACATGTTGTACAGAGTCATAAATAATCCCTTTTGAAAACAGACTTTTACTTCTTCTAAGTCTACATTGTGCTGTTGCTACTTTTACTGAAGCAAAGAATAATCTAACAGAGTACCACTTCTCCCAAAACTGAGGACGCTGTTATTGCATCAGTCACTGAATGAACATAAACACCCGGGGCTGTCGGTGACAGCAGGATGCCCTGACTATTGACTTTAAGCGAAAATAGCTGATCTACAAGCTCAGAAGGCTTGGCGAACCGACGCCTTGTGAGCTTGTAGATCAGCTATTTTCGCCACGCGACACAGGCGTACGAACGGAATACAAATCAAGTAACCTCGCGTCACCAGCCTGGTATTCATTATAAACTGAGCCGTGTGGTCCGGTTTAGAGAAAAACATAAAATCAATCGTGTTCCGGTGGTGGGTTCCGGTTGGCGTCGCATTGTTTTTGTTCCCCACATAATGCGAATCGATACATTTAGTCTCGCCAAGAGTTAGAATAAAATATGGACATATCCAACTATTATTATACCAAAAGAAACGAAACTATTTTACCAAACTTAACACATTTTAAACTAGGGGAATCATGTTGGAGGTGCACGAAGCTGGAGGTTTCGGTGACTGGTTCCGGCCACCTGATGACGTAAAGTTATTTCCGGTTATTTCTGCCTAGACCGGATCAGAAGCCCGAAAACTGTATGAATCCCAGGCTACAAATTAAGCGGTTCCGACAACTCACGTCCCCGAGGGCCTGCAGGCTCTTCACCGCCCCGACGACCACCTGGTGGTCCACGCCGAGGTCCGCGGCCACCTCCAGGCTGTCCACGCCGCCGTCCGCCTTCTCCACCCGCCGCAGGAGAGCCTCCATCATCACACCGGCGTCCGCCATGCTGCTTCTACCCCCGAGCCGAGCTGCAAAGGCAGAGCGGATATGACGCGTCTCTCTTTATGAGCCGTATGTGTTGGAGCAGTGACGAGACGAATGTGTCATTTCTCTCGAATACCGTAAATGACCGTGTAGACCGTTCGTTCTCAAAGTGGGGTCCGGGGACCCCCAGGGGTACTTGAGGCGATACCAGGGGGTCCCCAGCTAAATGATTTATAGGAACCAAATGGACCCTTATGGGTCTGTAACTCTGAGAGTGTACAAATGGAACCAAATGGACCCGTTAGGGACCATTTGGTTCCATTTGTACACTCTCAGAGTTAAATTAACATTGATTTTACAATATGAATTGGGGTCCCAGAGATAGAAATGCCATTAAATGGGGGTCCGTAGCCTAATGCATGTCAAACTGTGGGTCCTTGAAATGAAAATGGTTGAGAATCACTGCTCTAGGCCACAACAAATAAAGGGGAGACGAGAGAGTTTTAACAATTTTATTTACAAATATAATAATGATGCAAACAATGAGGCAGGCCTACTGCCAAATAATGCAAACATACTGTAACAGAACCACAAATGCTCTCTGTGTGCTTGGGGTGTGGCCATGGTGGCGGCAGAGAAATGGTAGAGGAAGTGAAGGTAGTTTATACTGTGGGAGACAGTGGGCAGGTGTCTCCCCTTCCCCTGATTACCTCCACCTTCCAATCAGCACTGCAACAGAGAACAGTTAATACAGAATATACCTGGCAAAGGCCCCAGGGGGGCGTCACACATATGGAGAATGCAGTCCAATTAACTCCAAAAGACAACCCAGTGGAATGAATGGACTACGAATACTGGCCAATGGGAGGCGACAGCATCATATAAAACAGGCAAGCAGATCATTGTCTTGAGTTGTTCAGAGCTGCTGCTGGTGATCTCCTTGTTCCTCCGCTATAACGTACTTTGACGACAACAGGTAGGATCTTTTTTTTTTCTTCTGGGATTTGACCATTTTTATGTTACCAAAATGCATTAGTTTTCATTTTCAAGGCTACATTGTTATCATATTTTATTGTCAGGATTTATGTCATCAGTCATGATGGGTTCTGGTGAACATGGCCTAATTCTTTTTAAATTGGGACATTACATGCATTCTTCTAAAATATAATTTAAATTCTTTATTTTTTCCACTCTATAAAATTGTAGCCGTCAATGTCTTCCAATCCAAGCCTCACCTTACTCCGTAGAGTAAATCTTTGATTTATTATGAAGAAATAATCATATCTGTGATCTTTGCTGCCCTGTTTTTCTTTTTTCTAGGGCATATTTCTTTTTGCCTTTTTTATTAATGCATCATGTCTTCCTTCCACCCACTGGCGTCTATAGGGATCAATCATGCCTTTCGGTAACACCCACAACCAGCTGAAGGCGAAGTACACCTCAGAGCAGGAGTTTCCAGACCTGACCAAACACAACAACCACATGGCCAAGGTCCTGACTCCTGCCATGTACGAGAAGCTGAGGAGCAAAGAGACGCCCAGTGGATTTACTCTGGATGATGTCATTCAGACCGGGATTGACAACCCAGGTAAGATTAGAACAAGGAAAAGGCTCCGCCCGATATATTATAACTCTATGACCCCACCCTAACCCTCCAAGCTGCTTTAAGCTTCTGATCGATGGCGTTTCGTAAGGAGAATCAGCCTCCATGGTGTTAATGCATCATTCCCAGAAAGTGACCTTGTCCACTTATAAAACCTGGTTTAAAAAACAACTGAAGAGCTTTTGCCTATATTTATAGTCCACAACATTTATCCTCCAAAAGGCCCAATTTAGGAATTTAATACATTTTGACTCCAAAGACTCACTGTTGCATATGTTAGGACAGATTTTTGGTAAAAAGTGAAATGGACACTTAACCATTTAAATGTAATGTATATTTTCAGGAAGCTCTAGATGATGAATACTGTAGGTAGTGTTTTTGTTGACAACCACAGTCAAATGAAATTAATTGCCATGCATGCTCGTATTCAAACCCTTTCAAGTAGAATTTAAGACTATCTGATGGGCTACTGCGCCCCTGTATGTGTAGCATGACAGGTAATTTGCCTTCACCGTGTAGTAGAATACGTCTTTTGATGCTTAGTTCAGAGATGTTCAAAATGAACAGCGGCTGAGGATGAGTTAACAGATCTAATTCGGCACTAGAACCACAAGTTCCTCACCCTGGAGATGTGCAAGAAACTGTGAAAGCGTGTCTGAGGTGACATTCAGACAAGGATTGACCCATAAGGGCGCTCACTGAGCTCAAAATAGTCATGTTCAAATTCAACATGCATGTGAGGCGAGGGTTTTTAGGGCGGCCATAGCTGAATGGAGAGGCTGTCTGGGAATCAGAAGGTCCTTGGTTTGCCCCCCCAGTCTGCTCGGTCTGAGCCGGAAGTGTCCTTGAGCAAGACATCCAACAGTGTAAAATGTAATCATACATTGAATTGTGACCTTGAAATCAATAAATGTTATCCATATTTCCAGAATCGTGACACTCCTACTCCTAATACTTAGGATGGGTAAATTTCATGCAGATGTACAGTCACAAATGCCCTGACACGACTAAAGGGGACTAAAATATTATATTCCTGTGACGGTCTCGTGTTGACTGTATTCCGTCTATCCAGGCCATCCCTTCATTATGACAGTGGGCTGCGTGGCTGGAGACGAGGAGACCTACGAGGTCTTCAAGGAGCTGCTGGACCCCGTGATTGAGGACCGACACGGAGGCTACAAACCCTCAGACAAGCACAAGACCGACCTCAACCCTGCCAACCTAAAGGTACTGCTGCGATACAGCATTACATATGGCTCAAACCTCTAGTCGAACACAATACTCATACTGATGGGAGATTGGAATGCTTTCCACACATTTGCATGTGTACACTAGCCTTAGGCCTCAACCTGGCAGATGACACGGTCGATGATTTAAAAACACAGCGCTCACAAAGACATCCTAACCTAATTTACTGTGCTCTTCCGTCCTTCCTCAGGGTGGAGATGACCTTGACCCCAACTACGTCCTGAGCTCCCGCGTCCGAACAGGCAGGAGTATCCGTGGTATCTCCTTGCCGCCACACTGCAGCCGTGGAGAGAGGCGGGCTGTGGAGAAACTCTCTATTGAAGGTAGAATAGAGCATTGGTTCTCAAAGTGTGGTTCGGGGACCCCCAGGGGTACTTGAGGGGGTTCCAGGGGGTCCCCAGCTAAATGATAGATTAGGCACCAAATGGAGCCTTATGGGTCTGTAACTCTAACTCTTGTTCCAATTGACATAGATTTCACAATATAAATTGCGGTCCAAGTGATATAAATGCCATTAAATGGGGGTCTGTAGCCTAGTGCATGTCAAACTGGGGGGTCCTTGAAATTAAAATGGTTGAGAATCACTGCTAGAGCCATAAAAAATCTTCTCTTATGGGGGTCCGTGGCATATCGTTTGAAATGGGGGTCCGCGGGCTAATAAGTGTCAATTTGGGTGCCCTCTAGTGGTGTACGTTATAACGTTCCTGTAGTATTGCCAGTAAAGTGAAGTCGACTCAATATTCTCTGAACTCGCTTGTCCTCCCTTGCAGCTCTGGACGCTCTGTCAGGAGACCTGAAGGGGAAGTACTACGCCCTCAAGAACATGACTGATGCCGAGCAACAGCAGCTCATTGACGACCACTTCCTGTTCGACAAGCCAGTCTCTCCTCTGCTGCTAGCATCTGGGATGGGCCGCGACTGGCCTGATGCCAGGGGCATCTGGTAGGGGCCTTCGACCATTTAGAGTTGGTTTCCTCTGTTTGAATGTGTCAGAAGGAAATCAACATGCATACATTTTTAAGGAAAAAAGATTTACTAGTATACATGATGCAATCGGTTGATTAATGGTTGTCTTCTATTGGTAATTGTGCTAGGGATTGAATACAAGTTTAACAGTTTGCAAAAAAAGCACAGAGTTCAGTACAATAGTCCAGGTGTCACTTTTTCAATTGGTAGATGAAACGAGCTTTGCTTTTGTTGTGTCTGACAGGCATAATGACAACAAGACCTTCCTGGTGTGGGTCAACGAGGAGGACCATCTTCGTGTCATCTCCATGGAGAAGGGAGGAAACATGAAGGAAGTCTTCAACCGCTTCTGCACTGGCCTCACCAAGGTTGGTTGTGAAAACAGATCGATCAGGTTTTAACCACATGAACCATAGGGTCCCTATTCTGGGCATGTCAGATTAGGGACCCCTCTACTCCAAGGGATGGGGGGGGGGGGGGGGGTAAATGATAGACTCCTGGGCGTCATCGAACAAAGACCAAACTTATTTCTAACTAAATCGTTCTTTACTCTACAGATCGAGGACCTGCTCAAAGAAAGAGGACATGCATTAATGTGGAACGAGCATCTGGGGTACGTGCTTACCTGCCCCTCTAACCTGGGAACCGGCCTGCGTGCAGGAGTGCATGTCAAACTGCCTAACCTGAGCAAAAACGCCAACTTTGAGGAGATTCTCAAGAGGTTAAGGCTCCAGAAACGTGGAACTGGTGAGGACACATTCTCCATACAACTAAACTCAAACTTCATCGCTACTACTTCACTGCATGTTTTCTTTTCAGCAAGTTTGGAAATATTGTCCATTTAGTAGTCCATACAATGTGCAATGTTTCATATGTAGATAACCACACGCTTGCCTTGTCAATCTATGTTTGAACGTTCTCGCCTATGACATGCCCAAAATGGGGACCCAGTGGTTAAAGTGGTTAACCACACAAACCCTAGCATCCCTAATCTGGGGATGTCTTAATAGATGAACATTCGGCATTGGCTAAAGCTCAGTGGATTGAGGCCAACTTGTGTGTGTGTCTATATAGATCAGCGCTGCTCAACCCGCGGCCCGCATGCGGCCCCAACGCAGCGTCTCTGCGGCCCCTCATGGTCAAACCATGAGGGGCCGCATTTTAAAAATTAAGCGCAGGATAAAAATATAAATTTCCGTTCAAATATATGGGTTTCATTTTTTTTCAAAAGCAGACAGACATATACAGCTGCGTCAATTGTTACAGGTACCTATATAATGCATAGTTTTCTATGCATTTTTTTTTTTCCGGACGCACGGCTTTGTCGCACGCCGAGGATAGGTGTCCCTTATTTCATTCTCTGGGAGTTGGCAACCCTAACCTTGCCATGCCTTAGCTTTTGCTGAACTGATGCCACTGGACATGCACACAAAATAAACGGGTACAGTGAAAAGAATATGTCAAAATGTACATTTTCTTATAACTATGTGTAGTGTGTAACAAAATCCAAAATAGGACATTTTTAGCTTGCGGCCCTTGGACTTTTGGTATTTTGCTGAGTGGCCCCTGAGCCACCTTAGAGTAGTCCTGATATATAGATATAGGCCTATATCTATAGATCTAGGGTTTTGACTGAACAGAATCACCAACATCCACCCTGTTATCTCTCTCAGGCGGTGTTGACACGGCTGCTGTGGGCGGAACCTTTGACATCTCCAATGCTGACAGGCTGGGCTTCTCTGAGGTCGATTTGGTGCAGATGGTGGTGGATGGCGTCAAGCTAATGGTTGAGATGGAGAAGAAGTTGGAGAAGGGAGAGTCCATTGATGACATAATGCCCAACCAGAAATAAGCCCAACCTCTTGTACCTCCCCCGTTACTGTTCCTCTCCTCCGTTTGTTCGTCAATGAATGTTCAACTCTGTCCTGGAATGCACTCTGTATTGAATGGCACTAACTCTCACATAGGGGTTTGAATGTGAGGGTGGATTTGAGGAGGGAATAAAAATTGTTCTCATCATTGAGTTGTTGTTTTATCCATGCATCCGGTTGACTAGTGTTAAAATGTACTATTGTGGTATTTATCATGGTGAGTGACTGGATCTGTACTTGAGTATTAGATTAAAAAAATTACTCTTACTTGAATACATTTCCAAGACTTATATTTTACTCTACATTTCTAAGAAGTAGTACTACTAAAAGTAGTCATTTTGGGTTTTATTTTTCTTCCCTAAAATGCAATTGGCCACTTCTGCTCTCTCTAGCAGCGTTTCTGGCTTCCCCCTCTGCTCGCCTCTTTGTTACATCTTGTATAGGAGTAAAAGTATTTAGTTATGGTTCCTCGGTCATTTCTGTTATGGTGTTTCTGCAGGCTTTGTATAACATAGGTTCTGCAAGCACATCAGAGTCCGTGCAGGTGGTTTCAGAGTTACTACCTAAACGAGTTACAAGGTCCTATAAATTGTGAAAACATTACAGCAATGTATTGATACAAGTAAGACGCGCGAACAAAGCTGACTTTTTTTCAAGCAACATTTTGACTGATTTACTTTCACTTGAAATTTGACCAGGAGTATCTGTACTCAAGTACTGGGGTTGAGTACTTCGTCCACCTCTGCCAATAGATGAACATTAGTCATATTGACTAGACGATACTATGTAAAGGTCTTCTCTGACCCTGTGCACCACATGAGACTGATTTGTCATGTGCCACTGTCAATCCAATCCCCATGGCTGCCCTGCGCTAACATTATACTGGCTAAAAATGGATAAAGATGCCAAAGTGGAGCATCAGTGGCATTTCATGTATTTGGCTATTAGCCTGAGTTCTAATGCATGCTTTTAAAGCTAGTATGACATTGGTAACCTACAAAGAAACATTACCATTTCTTAAATATAGTATATTTTGCTATTTTTATCAGAAAGAAAACCTGGACTGGATCTCCGGATCTTCAAATGGTAAAATCAACAGGAGGTTAACATTTTTATTAAAACAAACAGTACTGGGTCTGGTGGTGTTCTATATTGTCTGAACCAGCTTTGTTTGTTTATGTGCTAAAATAATGACTTTGAGAGCTTTTTCACTGTACAATGTAAGTCAATGGAGAGCATATTTTGAATTATCAATTTCTAATCAATGGAGCAATTATTTTTTATTTCTTGTCCACCTTTGGAGTTACCATGGCAAGGTAACTACACAACCCAAACCTCTGCCAAAGTGGTCTTGCCCTTTAACACCATTAAACAAGCTGACACTCGTTTTAAAAACTTACTGGGTCTCAAAGGATTTGAGTGATACCAACCTTTTTTAAGACCCCATAACAGAATATTGTTGTGTTTCAAAATGATATCAAAATGTTCAAGATTTTCCAAAAATATTCATTGCCATAGGCCTACAGTGTATAAAAGACCACCTAACTCGAGCGTTTAATGGAGTTTTAGTGGACTGTAAGTTCAGCCTACTCTTGTCTTCACAAGAACAAAATCTTGAACATTTTGATATCATTTTGAAACAACAATATTCTGTTATATGGGGTCTTTGGCACAAAATCTTTTCAGACAGGGGCCCGTTTGATTGATTGATTGATTGAATATTTTATTAGGCAAACAAATGTAAACAGCACAATTACATTTATAATACTTTGTCTAAAAGGTCCATCCAAAAAAGTCCTTGCAGTCTTGTTTCCATTGGGGTCCTTGGTACTCAATTCATAGACCGTGGCCAACTTCATGTCAATTTAAGGGTCCTTGACATGAAAATGTTTGAGAAACACTGACAAACCTGAAAAACATTAGCCATGTTGTTGATCTATAGGCTATTATTATGATGATGATGATGATGATGATTATTATTATTATTATTATTATTATTATTATTATTATTATTATTATTATTAGTAGTAGTAGTAGTAGTAGTAGTACTAGTAGTAGTGTATAATGAAGTGGTTCTCAAACTTTTTCCGGTCAAGGACCCCCAAATTAACACTTATTAGCCTGCGGACCCCCATTTGAAAAGATATGCCAGGGACCCCCATAAGAGAATATTTTTTACTGCTCTACTAGAGCAGTAAAAATCTGCAGTCAGGTGACTAAACGAAGGTTCAGTCACCTGACTGCACACACAGCTGTTATCAATGAACACGGCTTCTTTGAGTGTGAAGGGTATCAAGAAGACTCACCTCAAAACCAACTCACCTCAGAGGTAGGAATACTCACCTCGGAAGACTCACCTCAGAGGTAGGAATACTCACCCCCAAGATTTTCGGGGGGTAGGAACACTCACCCCATGACCTGAGAACACTCACCTCGGAAGACTCACCTCAGAGGTAGGAATACTCACCCCAATGTTTAAAAAAAGGTAAAAAGGTAGATCTACCGGCTTGTGAGCTATGATGTTTAATCCATATCTGGATTACTCCATATCTGGATTAAATTCTTTCTTTGAAGGTATAGAATTAATAAAGTGCTTTAAATAGTGCTTTAAATACAAGGTAGATTTCATCAGAAAAGGTAAAAAGGTAGATCTACCGGCTTGTGAGCTTTCCATTTTCACAGAATGCTTTCATAATGTGAGCTTTCCATTTTCACAGAATGCTTTCATAATGATGTTTAATTACATTTAGCTAATTAAAGTGCTTTAAATACAAGGTAGAGTTCATCAGAAAAGAAGGTAGATTTCATCAGAAAAGTGAACAAGGAATGCAAATAGCAAATAGCATGGTCATTTGCTATGTGTCTCCAGCTCCACACCTTGCCCCATCCACCTATTAGATATCAAACAATGAATCATTAAGTGGGATATTAGTGTTAAGTGGTCAACCCCCCTCCTCCCCTTCACTCCTGTGCCCCCATCAAACAAACAAACAAACAAAGGTAGGAACCCAGAGAAATGAACATTCCAATGTCAATTTATGTTGTTAAATTACATTTAGCTAAGCATTATTGAACTTTAGTTACTTTAGTTACTATTAGATATACATTTCACTATTGTAAGCATCATTGAACTTTAGTTACTAATAGATATACATTTCACTATAGTAAGCATTATTGAACTTTAGTTACTATTAGATATACATTTCACTATTGTAATATCTAATAAATATCAAATACATCTAATATGTATACAGTGATGTTAGGTTTTTAATTATTAATTAAGTGAGACCCGGGACTCACTGGTGTTCATTTGAATGAGTCCCACTAATCTTAGATTAGATGTTGGCCTATTTGACAGTGCAAAAGCATTTGCCTCTGATGCCTATAACATTAACGAGCGTCAACAAGCGTCAGCTGGAAACAGACGCACACACCTGCCTGCTGCAGTGCTCTAATTTGAAAGTGACTGGAGTCTGTCTCATTTCTCTGCAAAAGCCTTTGAATATGATGGAACATGATTACTGTGATTATTGTAAGCTCACATTTCATATCACACACACACCATTACAGTAATAATTTATGCAACTTTCACTAACCCTCCCCCCCCCCCATAAAAACAAATAATAATACAAAAATATTTTTAATCAAAAAATATTTTTTATCAAAAAATATTTTTTATCAAAAAATATTTTTTTATCAAAACTTTTTTTTTTATCTGTGAAATATTTTCGCGGACCCCCTGGCTATGCGTCGCGGACCCCCAGGGGTCCGCGGACCCCACTTTGAGAACCGTGGCATTACACCATTGAGTTTTTCTGGGTGAGTTTTCCTACCCCCGGGGGGAGTATTCCTACCCCTGAGGTGAGTGTTCCGAGGTGAGTGTTCTCAGGTCCTGAGGTGAGTTTACCCACCCCCCGGGGTGACTGTTCCTACCCCCGAGGTGAGTATTCCTTTTTCAGTTGAGGTGAGTTTGTCTTGAGGTGAGTCTTCTTGTATTCAGGAAGCCCTGCCTGTGAAGCCCTGCCTATGGTGTCTATTTATAGACCGTCTATATTATAGACGTTGAAATGACGTCTATAATATAGACGTCTATAAATAGACGCTTAAAAAACAGCTAATCAACGTCTAGGCTAAGCCTAGACCGCTAAAAAACCTTCACCAGTAGACCAATTAAAACCCCGTTTTAGACGGAGGTCTAATAGACGACTATGGCTCAGTGGGGACCCGGCGCTCTTCGAGCACCTGGTAAAAAAAAGTTCTTCCATCACCAGGTCACCGGATAAGAGCTTATGCTCACCTTATTTTGAAATGGCAACCGGAGGTACAACCCCAGGACAACGGAAGTAAACAGATACACAGTTGTTGTAGTACAAATAATAACTGATCAGAACCAGAGGCAGAGAGAGAATCATTGCTCTCGTTAACGGTCAGTGTGATCCTGATTGATTGATTGATGTACTTTATTTAGTAAGACATGAGAACAACAGTACATGGAAGTACAAATTCACAATACAAGGTCTACTAAACTGGAAGACTCATAAAAGCACTGAGCTTGTTTCAAATGAGTTCCCCATGCACACAAATCATGATGGTATCCTTAATAACTAGATACCAAGATGAGTCAAATTCAAGGTCTTCGGATCCTTGTGAAGCAGTTTCTGTCTGCAACTGCTGATGAGATCGTGGAAGCTGTTGAGAAGATGATCTCAGGATACGAGGAAGAAATGTTCCAGTCCAAACGAGAGATCAGTCGACAACGCAAGATGCTCGATGCGCTTCTACAACCTGAGATCAGGTTAAATAGAACACCTGGTATGTATGCGTGTGTGATACAATACAATGTATATGATCGATGTAAAAAACAAAACAAAAAAAAACTATAAAAAGTACAGTAATAATTAACCGTAAAAGAAAAACCAAACGGGGCAATGCAGGTGTGTGTGTTAGTGTGAGAGAGAGAGAGAGAGAGAGAGAGAGAGAGAGAGAGAGAGAGAGAGAGAGAGAGAGAGAGAGAGAGAGAGAGAGAGAGAGAGAGAGAGAGAGAGAGAGAGAGAGAGAGAGAGAGAGAGAGAGAGAGAGAGAGAGAGAGAGAGAGAGAGAGAGAGAGAGAGAGAGAGAGAGAGAGAGAGAGAGAGAGAGACCTGGCCACCACACTAGCCTTTAAACTGCTATTGTATTAAGTGAAAAATATTGTGTGGCTCTGTTGGTTGTTCCAAAGTTTTGGCATGTTAATATAGTGATACACACACACACACACACACACACACACACACACACACACACACACAGGGGCACACATACACAGGGGCACACACACACACACACACACACAGGGGCACTGTTCCTGTGGGTTTCGTTGCCCGGGCAGGCGGGCACCCAGGAGAAATGCCGAGCACCCAGCTCATGCGCCCGTAGAACGGGGCCAAATTTACATTACATTAATTTGATAACCCATCCACTGAAGTTATAGTAGCTCGCTCATTGGCTTTTAGCAATCCACAGTGTCTACACCTGTCTACTTAGCAGCAGGCCACACAATGGACAATTGATATGCATACGCTGTTGACAGACGGCAGCTTTTGTAAGTTTTGGTAAGTGTGTGTGTGTGTGTGTGTGTGTATACACACAGTTCACATCCGTGCATGTCATGGATTGCCAATCCATAACATCAACGACAGAGACAGAGAGAGGGAGTGGGTGAGGTAGAGAGATGTTTCCTCCAATAAATGCCTTCTTTCATAATGTCGGTACAATGGCATTAATTAATTAGGCCTACTTTGTGTGCGTTCGTGTTTTTCTTTACTACTACTTACTTACTACATACTTCAGGCTCAAGTGAAAGTGAGGGCTATTTAATACGAGGTGATATTTATCTGCTCCTTATTCGTTGGTTAGGCTAAACCTTTGTGAAATCTCGACTCCTTATCCACAAGTTTCCTAGTGGGTGGTGGGCATCACTTCCTGTCGATTTGATCAGGTATCAGGGATCAAATCGAAAGTGTTGCCCACCACCCTGACCCCGTAGGAAACTTGTGGATAGGCAAAATATTTTGTGTGATTGTAAGCTATGCCTGTTGATATGGTGCTGAAATGTGCGCCATGTGAGTGAGTCATGTGTGTCATAAAAAGCCCTAGGAGGACATTCATTGGAAATTACTATTAGCAATCAATTAAAAAGAGGCCTTGATTTGGGGCCGCGGTGGGGGGAGGGAGGGGGCTGGGTTTGGTTTTAGCACCAGTGAGCACGAGCATTAATCGGCGTCTATGCACACACACGCATGCACGCGCGTGCGCGCGCACACACTCTGATGTTGTTCAATCATTGCTGAATGTTCTCTTCTCCTCTCCTTCTCCACAGAGAAAGCACAGCTCAACCTCTCTGTGTGGGAGGAGGATTTCCTCACTGAGCAGCAGGAGGAGTGGAATTCCAGTCCGAGGCAGGAGAACCCAGAGTCCCTGCAGACTGAGAGGAGCCACAAGGAACCTTTGAGCAGCAGCCAGGACAGAAGACCAGAGGACGACGCCATCCATGACACATTCACTCCTCAGAGTGTGAAAAATGAACAAGAAATATACAAAGTACAGGAAGAACCTCTACCTCTCACTTCAGCTGAGCAGATGCCCATAGAGACTGATGAAGAGGTCCCATCTCCAGGACTCTCTGAGGCTGAAATTGACAACGACAAGGACTGGGGGCTGAGCGATGCTACTCAAGACACAGACAGTGACAGAAGTGAAGAGTGGAGTAACAGTGGACAACATCGCACACTGACTGCAAAGATACCACGGATGAAGAAAAAGGAAAAATCCTGCATCATTTGCAAAGTGTGTGGGAAATCTTTCCTTGCCAAAGTCTCACTGATGAATCATCTGGAAATTCACCCTAAAGATGTCTGCGGGCTGTGTGGGAGGCACTTTGAGGCCGAGGAGGATTTTAAACTTCACCTGAAAACTCACATGGAAGTGAAAACAGTGGTTTGTGATGTTTGTGGGAAACGCTTTGGCAGTTCTAGCAGTTTGGGGGCGCACATGAGGATCCACACGGGAGAGAAGCCGTTCTATTGCAATGAATGTGGTAAATCTTTCAACTGTCGCCAAAATATGACAAGACACCGCAGGATCCACACTGGGCAGAAGGCCGAGAAGCCATACATTTGCAAAGTGTGTGGGAAATCTTTTCACGACAAAGTCTCACTGGTGAATCATCTGAAAATTCACCCTAAAGATGTCTGCGGGATGTGTGGGATGCACTTTAATACTGAGGAGGATTTTGAACGTCACCTGAAAACTCACAAGAATTTGAAAGCAAGAGTTTGTAATGTCTGTGGGAAATTATTTGGCAGTTCTAGTGGTTTGGAGATGCACATGAGGAGCCACACAGGAGAGAAGCCGTTCAATTGCAGTGAATGTGGTAAATCGTTCAACTGTCGCCACAATATGACAAGACACCTCAGGATCCACACGGGGGAGAAGCCATACTCTTGCATCACATGCGGTAAATGCTTCAATGACCACTCTACATTAACACGACACCTGCAGACTCATTTACAGCAGACGTCGAGAAAGCGGACGTTGCAAACCAAGCGTAAAGTGTGCGGTAAAGATTTTCGCGCAATGACGCCCCTCGTGAATCACGGCAAAACTCACACCGAGGACCTCTGTGGGGTCTGCGGAACACGATTTGAGTCGGAGGAAAGCTTGAAGCTTCATCTGCAAACTCACGAAAACAGAACAAAAGTGTGTGAAATTTGTGGCAAGCAGAACTCGGATATGCTAAAGCACATGAGGACCCACACAGGAGAGAAACCCTTCAGCTGCAGTGTGTGTGATAAATCCTTCAGCATACGCCAAAATATGACAAGACACCTCAGGATCCACACGGGGGAGAAGCCGTACTCCTGCACCACCTGCAGCAAATGCTACAGTGACTACACTGCATTAAAACAACACATGAAGACTCATTTAAAAGACAAAACACTCACTGTAACCACTCCTGTGTTTGACGGTGGGGATGGTAATGCGGAGGTGCAGAACAGCACAGCGCAGGCGCCGAATAAGCAAGTGAAGCAACAGTTGCGTAATGTGTGTTGTAAAGTGTGTGGGAAGGAGTTTCACTCCATGGCGTCCCTTGTGAATCACGCCAAAACTCACACCGAGGACCTCTGTGGGGTCTGCGGGACACGATTTGAGTCAGAGGAAAGCTTGAAGCTTCATTTTAAAACTCACGGGTACAGAAAGGTTTGTAAAATGTGTGGCAAGTGTTTTGGCAACAACACGCTTCTGAACAATCACATGAGGAGCCACACGGGAATGAAACCGTTCAGCTGCAGTGTGTGTGGTAAATCCTTCAGCGTACGCCAAAATATGAAAAGACACCTCAGGATCCACTCTGGGGAGAAGCCATACTCTTGCACCACCTGCAACAAATGCTACAGTGACTACTCTTCTTTAAAAAGACACAAGTGCTGCTTACAAGAAAATACACTCGCTGTAACCACTCGAGCAGTTGAGGATTGGGACACCTGATTCGGATGCTATCAATGCATAGAATGGGAAATTATCACGTTCTATCAGACCATTGAATGGGCGAAGTAGGCGACCTACCGTCTACCCCGCGATTTATCAGACCATTCAGTGGGCGTAATCAGGAGCTACTGACCTACCGACGGAGATGACTTAAATACTTTAGTTTCGGTTTTGGTTTTGGTTGTTTCGGTTTCGGACCATGACGGAGGCGCGCAGTCTCAGGCGAGGTGGAGCCCCGCGACGGGCCACCGAAGGAGCTAAGGCGACTGAGTTGCCGTCCGGAGCGGTGCGACCCTCGCCTGTGCCTACTCAGCGCCGTTCGAGTTATGTACCGATATGGACAGAATCGTAAATATTGTTGTGGGGACTGCTCCGCCTCCGTCGGTAGGTCAGTAGCTCCTGATTACGCCCAATGAATGGTCTGACAAATCGCGGGGTAGACGGTAGCTCGCCTACTTCGCCCATTCAATGGTCTGATAAAACGTGATAATCTCCCATTCAATGCATTGATAGCATTCGAAGCCGGTGATTGGGATGATAATGCAGAAGGTGAATGACTGTCCAGCGCTGGTGACAAACCATTTTTCACTCCATGGCGTCCCTTGTGAATCACGTCAAAAATCACACTGAGGACCTCCGTGGCCCAAAAACAGTATGACCTTTGATGTGAACTTTTCAAGTGGTTCTCTGCAAGGTTATTGAAAATACCTTTGCATTGCTTTTTTCTTTTCTTTTTAATTATTATTATTTATTTTTGTTCACGTATGCTATTAAAATAATGCAGCTATTGCAATATTGGGCCTTAACATGCGATTAAAAATGTATATGTATTTGGCCCCTCATATATAAAATAAATAAAAATAATAAAATAAAATCTGATTTAAAATTGAAACTTGCATGCTGATCAATGCGTTTCTGCGTTTACGTGTGGACAGGGATTTAAAAAAAAAAATCTTTGTCATGTGGCCAGGGATTCTTTTTAAAAACTGAGGACTAAAATACCTGTTTAGAAAAAGATCCATATAAGTGTAGCCTAGGCCAGCAATCCTCGGAGCGTCCGTTCTCCTGGACAAGTCTGGGCTTAACCATTACAGGCTTATTAAATGACGCTATTAGAATCATTCATTTTATCCCGCAGGAGCGAGCGCTTCTCAGCACCAACCGTGGCCGAATTAGAGATTTGATAGGTCATTTTTGGACAATTCTGACAGACCTACTAAGCACGGACATGCGCAAAGGAATGCATGTATTCCAAACAGACAGGAGCGTTTGGAATAAAGTGTTTACATGGTCAATTCCGATTGATTTAACCCGATTCAAACGGTCTATACCACCCCTCCTATTCCGAATGAAAATTCATTCGGGTCAGACTGGAATGGAATATTCTATTCCAATTGGGGTGTTTACATGAGCAAATCTATTCGGAATGAATTCATCCATTCATTCATTCCGAATAGAAGTGTATTCATTCCGAATACAACTGTCCATGTAACAGCAGCCATTGAGTCCTTATGCTGGAAGGAGTGATAACTGATGATTGTTGGAGTGGGTGTTAGGTGCCTCTGTGTTCCTCGGGCCAAAATGTACTTAAAGCACCAAAAGTAAAAGTACTGAAATAGCCTAGGTATAAAATAGGACTAAAGTGTTCAATATACGTTTTATGATGTAAACATTTATATCTGCAAAGTAACTAGCCTCTGAGATGTAGTGGAGGAGTAGAAGTAAAAGTATTGGAAATTGGAAATACTCAAGTAAATACAAATACCTCAACATTGTACTTAAAGTACAGTACTTGAGTACATGTACTTGTCTTAGTTACTTCCCACCACTGGCGTCGGAACGGTATTGGCTGGGCATGCAGTGGGTTCTTCCTCCTTGTGCAGTTCTCAGTGGATGTGGTTCGTGTCCTGCCCTGTGAATGTGTCTTATTCTGTCTGCTGGGATAACCTGTGTTGCTGGGTGCTCACTGCTCACTCTGTGGCAGAGTGCTGTAGCAGTATGGAGCTATTTGACGTTGACCTTTGCAGGAGCATGTCACTTACACCGCTTTCAAAGCAGTCTGTATCTGTCTCTTCTCGAAATATGCACTGTTTATATTTTTTCATTTCTCATGATTTCTTCCTTTGTCTTTCCTTGCATTTTTCTGTTTTGTTTTTAATAGTTTTGTGTGCCCTGTGTTATGTACCTGTACTATAAAGAATCACAGTAAAAGTATTATGGGGTAAAAATGCTCAGTTCTTCCTTAACCAAAGACGAACCTTTCCACAGAGTACACATCTGTTCATTATTTGGAGATATGCTGCAAACAGACGTATACATAGTGAGTGTGTGTGTGTGTGTGTGTGTGTGTGTGTGTGTGTGTGTGTGTGTGTGTGTGTGTGTGTGTGTGTGTGTGTGTGTGTGTGTGTGTGTGTGTGTGTGTGTGTCAAGTATCCAAGAGAGACGATATACAACCGGTACGAAAGTGAAAGAACACGAGTATAATCGAAGTACTCCAAGATCATGCTAGGGCTGGGGGTTCCCAAAAATATATCGAAACCGATATTTAGAGCCAATAACTGACTTAATCACGCTATTGTAAGAGGCAGTAGATTTTTGGGGAATTGGCAGATCAGGGTCAATTCTTCTCTTTTAATGCTATTTTTACACCAGAGGTAAATTGTCAGCATATTGGAACTTGGAAGAACAGTCTTGAGCTTTCTCCACTCTACTGATCTCTACATTATATTCGAAAGTGTAGGGTCACGCAGCAAACCCCTCGCCTGTGGAGGGCAGCATTACACTTGTCAGTGTACAGCCTGCAGGAAACTAAGAAGAAGAGAAGTAAGTTACCCAGCCGGAAATGCAACGCCGGGACAGCGGAAGTAAACACATGTAGTTTTTTTTAACAGCATCTGTGCATCATCATTGCTCTCGTTAACGGTCAGAGCCGTTTAACAAGTTACCAAGATGAGTCAAATTCAGACCGTGAAGCAGTTTCTGTCTGCAGCTGCTGCTGAGATCGTGGAAGCTGTTGAGAAGATGATCTCAGGATACGAGGAAGAAATGTTCCAGTCCAAACGAGAGATCAGTCGACAACGCAAGATGCTCGATGCGCTTCTACAACCTGAGATCAGGTTAAATAGAATACCAGGTAGACTAAAGTATGCGATGTATCTGATTGATGTGCTTATAAAACCACGGATCTAAAAAGTATAATTGTGTGTGTGTCTGTCTGTCTGTCTGTGTGAGAGTGGCATAGATGGGGCGACATATGAAATCCTTAAGACTGCACAGTCTTGTGAAAAAATAACATCCATTTTCAATGTCTGCCTTGACAATAAGAGAGTAGCCTACCCGAGTCCTGGAAAGGAGCTGTGATTCTTCACCGTATCCCCCCAAAAAAGACAATGTACCTGGTGATCCATCAACATGGAGAGACATTTCTCTCCTCCCCACCATCTACAAAGTGTTCATGAAATGTATCCTGTCTTGTGTGCTTCCCTGGCTGATAGACAATGACATCTTGTCATCAAAGCAGAAGGCATACATCAACAGACAAGGGATGAATGAACATGTATTTTGTCTTAAAACTGGGGTCGATGATTTTAAACATGAGTCTTCCTGGACTTTCGTGATGCTTTTGGTACTCTAACCCATAATGTCATGTTTAATGCCCTAGAGAAAATACAGCTACCTCAGGTCTTTACTGATATTATTATTAAGGATGTGTATGAAACATCTTACATACAGGTAATATGTGGAAAACAACTCGCAGACCCAATACAGGCTGCCCATGGAGTACCATTAACTTTGTTCTCGCCATCAACGAGTGGATAGAGCGGTTGTGTGACTGTGCCCCAGCCAATGTGTTTTCCCCAAACCCTGTCCAGGGTTATGCGGATGACGTACAGCTAGCATCTCGGGAAGAGAGTGTTATTGAGAATATGCTCTCTAGAACAGACTCATTTCTAGACTGGTCTGGTCTAAGAGGTAAAACACTCTTAAGCGTGCTATTCTTTACCAGAGATGTAGTGGTTGCAACCGCTGGTATAAATCTAAGGCTGACAAAAGCACTGAGTTTACCATCAACTCGGAACCTATTGGTGTGTATGACCTGCATGAGACTTACACCTACATCATAGATTTAACATAGCAGGGGAATGGAAAGAACAGGTTGATTTACGTCACAACTGAGTTTACTGCTAGGCTGAACCTCATTGATGCTTCATCATTGCCACTGCTGATGCAGTTGGAGGCTATTAGGCAGGTTGCCCTGTCTAGAGTTCAACACCTCTTCTCCAATGTTCAGCTAGCATGCAAAACACTTAGTGAACTAAATGACAAAATAGTTAACTTAGTGAGGAAGTGGTTCGGACTTAACATCCACACCACCAGAGACATTCTTTTCCAGTGCTAACAGGGAGGTGAGTTTGGCGTCCCCAAACGTGGAGTGGATATATAACACCACAAGGCTGGCTCACTTGTTAAACATGCTAAACAATGATGACAAGACTGTCAGGGAACAGGTACCTTGTAATGTTACAACAGCAAAAACAACAACAACAACAACACTGGACTGGTTTAAAACTACAAAGAAAGCTAGCTTGCCTTCCTGCTGCAGATCACACCGTCTCTCATACAATATTCAAAAAAGTATGCAGTTGATGAGCATATAGTCACCTTTACAGTCAAAGCCAGATGACAGGTCCAGCATTTATTGACAGAAAAAAAGACACTATTAAAGAGGATAATCGAAGCTTTCCATACAGTTGCAATGTTGGTGAGTTTAACGTTGTTTGATACAATCCGATAGGACTCTTCTGTTTGGATGTGTGGGATGTCAAGGGTTGGTATTGCAACGCCAGATATAGCATTATATCAGAATTATCAGCATTATAGTGAAGAGTTGCTTGCGGCTAGATTGTTCCAACTGCTCTTACTTAATGTAGAATTATTGTGTGGCACTGTTGGTTGTTCCAAAGTTTTGTCAGTACAGCAGTATAACACACACACACACACACACACACACACACACACACACACACACACACACACACACACACACACACACACACACACACACACACACACACACACACACACACACACACACACGTTGTTCAGTCATTGCTGAATGTTCTCTTCTCCTCCCTGCTCCTCAGAGGAAGCACAGCTCAACCTCTCTGTGTGGGAGAAGAACCCTGAGTCCCTGCAGACTGAGAGGAGACACAAGGAACCTTTGAGCATCACCATAGAGCCCATTCGGGTCCTTGTGAAGCATTTTCTGTCAGTGACTGCTGATGAGATCGTGGAAGCTGTTAAAAAGATGATCTCAGGATACGAGGGAGAAATGTTCCAGTCCAAACGAGAGATCAGTCGACAACGCAAGATGCTCGATGCGCTTCTACAACCTGAGATCAGGTTAACTAGAATACCAGGTACAGGTATGTGTTCAAATGTATCTGATTGACGTGGTGACATTAGCCCTAGAACGGCTGTGATATTACATACATTTCATGTATTCCAGATACACAGCCATAGCTCACTCCTATGCCCGCCCGGGTAGCAAACGGGATCTCTGTATATTAGACTCACATGTTCTACACATCATCAATTCTAGTAACTAGAATTGATGATGATGTAACTCTAGATGATGATGTAACTCTGATGTAACTCTAGGCCTGAGGCCTGATGTAACTCTAGATGTGTCGCGGCCCTCACATCTAGGCCTGATCCGAGGTTGGTCCAGACAGCACTGGCCTAGTCACTCTGCACACACGTCATGCGAAGTCCGGCCCCTCTGGCCTCTCCTCTCCTCTCCTCTCCTCTCCTCCCTCCCCGCTTTGCGGCCCTAACCTCTAGTCCCAACCTCCCAACCTTGGTCATTAGGCCGCCTGTACGGTGGGTAACCATGGCCATCATGAGGCAGTCGAGTGTTGTCACAGAAGTCTTTAGGGAAGCTGTTATTGACCATGCAGGGGCTGTTGGGGTTGGCTGTCCCACAGGGTCCATGTAGCATGGATTGACGCAGAGTGACGCAGAGTGGCTCCTTCTGTGGGTCAGGTATGTCTGCTAGTACACCGCCACTCTTTTGAGTTTGCCGTAATTGTGATAAAGACGTCAAACTTCCTGTATATGGTTGCTATGGCAACCTGCCATATCAGGCTGAGGGTCTGATAGGCAAATCAGAGAATCAATCAAGCCGAGAGTCTGATCACAGATCGAGGTGGGGTAAGATGCCTAAAACATAGCCATAGCTCTGATCAACAGTCTGTGGCAGTCGGGGCAAATGGAGTGATCCTGTGCTTGCTTACCCCGGACGAACTTTCTGAGCTTTTGTCAATTATATAGTAGTAAGATGGTCTGAATTACAACTTGTGTTACCAGAGTAAAGCTCAGGTAAGCCTCTGATAGGCTGGTCTAAGGATGTCCGTGGTTGCTAAATTAATTATTTATTTTTGGTCCTTAACTAGCCCAACCTGTGACCTCCCCCTTCGCTGTATCTCTGGGACTCTGTGACATAGTACTGCCATACGATATATTGCCATCCAGAATCGGATGTAAAAAATAAATAAAGTAAATTTAAACTGTTGTTTAACAGTGAAATATAATTTCTTCAGATGTCTTCTTTACGGCAGACATCAGTAGGAACTGTGCATAATGATATTGTTTCTCACTGTACATTAGCAAAACATGACATTTCTCCTCTGTTTACCCATCCTAACTATTAGGAGCAGTGGGTGCTATTAATACAATGTCCTGGGAGCAGTTATGGGTTAAGTATCTTACTCAGGGATTATACTTTGACACTTTGATGTAGAATGGGTGGGCTGGGGGTAGAACCAGTGACCTTGTGATTTCCAAACGTTCTCTATCCATACGTTCTCTATGGCCACCCATACTACCTTTAAATTTTTTTAGGACATTGTGAAATGGGTCATAAATGCCCAGCACCCCCAGTTCTGAATGGCAAAGCTATGTGACTGAGTCCTGGAGCTACAGTGAAGGAGAGGTTACACATGATGGGGCTAGTGTTCAAACATGTTTCAATAGTTGTGCCTCAGATGTTCGATATCTAATCATCTAGCTACTGTCAGACTACCTGTTTACTGCACAGCTGTTTTAGCCAATTAAGTCACAGCTCCCTTGGTTACCATGGCATCAGTAGAGATGCTACAATTAAAGGGATAGTTCCGTTCTTTTTAATCCAAAGGTTCTTGGATGTGTTTGTGTGCTAGATGAACTCTTTTTAGTGTGGTTGCCCAACAGGGCAACCAGACTATAGTACTCTATACACTTTATTTCTTTATTAGTGTGGTTGCCCAACAGGGCAACCAGACTATAGTACTCTATACACTTTATTTCTTTCTTTCTTTATTTATTTATTTATAGATAAACAATACTTTGCAGCGCATCTCCTCCCACAGTTGTTATTCCCCAATGTCGTGCCATATGTCAAAATGACCGTCTTGAACGGGAATCGTGCGCTTGTATTTTGCTAAGAGATTGGTTGAATAATTTAATTGATATTAATTTATTAGTGCATTAAATTTCCCCATCCACTTTAATGTAAAAGTGAAAAAACTCAAATTCAAGTATTTTTTTCTCAGAAACCTTAAGAGCTAGAGTTATCACATTTGGAGGGAAAATTTATAATTAAGTCCCAAATTATTTAAAAAAATATCACACCATTCGGCCTCATGGTGGCGCTATAACAGCCCCCTTTACCTTTTGGCCTATAACTCTTGAACCGTAGGTCCTAAAATCAAAATTTCTTTTCACCTGGATTCCTTGGGTCACGACGCATCTCCCCATACACGTCCATTTGCGTCAGGATAGATTTTTTGATATTGATTTATTAGTGCATTAAATTTCCCCATCCACTTTGATGGGAATTGCAAAAACTCCCATTCAAGTATTTTTTTCTCAGAAACCGTAAGAGCTAGAGTTACCACATTTGGAAGGGAGGTTCATAATTTAGTCCAAAATTATTAGAAAAATAATTACACCAATCGGCCACATGGTGGTGCTATAACAGCCCACTTTACCTTTTGGCCTAGAACTCTTGAACCGTAGCTCGTAAAATCAAAATTTCTTTTCACCTGGATTCCTTGGGTCCCGACGCATCTCCCCATATAGGCCACGCCCATTTGCGTCAGGATAGATTTTCCGCCATTTTGAATTTCCTTCAAAACACAGTTTTTGCTCCTTTTTTTTTGACCATAGAGACTGATGAAGAGGTCCCATCTCCAGGATTCTCTGAGCCTGAAAACGGAGATGACGATGACTGGAATGCTACTCAAGATGGAGACGGTGACGGAATCGAAGCACACAGTGACGGAAGTGAAGAGTGGAGGCCAAGCAGACAACATCGCACACTGACAGCTAAGACACCACGGACAGCTAAGACACCACAGACAGCAAAGACACCAGGGACAGCAAAGACACCAGGGACAGCTAAGACACCAGGGACGAAGAAAAAGCTAAAATCCTGTATGATCTGTGGGAAATCTTTTCATTATGAAGGCTCATTGATGAAACATTTGGCAAGTCACCCTAAAGATGTCTGCGGGCTGTGTGGGATGCACTTGAAGACAGAGGAGGATTTTAACCTTCACCTGAAGACTCATAAGATTGTGAAAGTACTGGTTTGTGATGTTTGTGGGAAATGCTTTGGCACTTCCCACAATTTGGGGTGGCACATGAGGAGCCACACGGCAGAGAAGCCGTTCAGATGCAATGAATGTGGTAAATCCTTCAAGTTTCTCCACAACTTGACAAGACACCTCAAGACCCACACTGGAGAGAAGCCTTTCATATGCGAGGTGTGTGGTAGATCATTCAGCACAACCAGCACTTTGACAAGACACCACATGATCCATACTGGGGAGAAGCTATACTCATGCACCATCTGCAGCAAACATTTCATTAGGTACGTTACATTAAGAAAACACATGCGGACTCATTTAAAAGACAAGAAAATCACTGTAAACACTCCTGTATTTGATGATGGGGATGCTAACACAGAGGTGGAAGACAGTATAGCGCTGATGACAAAAGAGCAGCCGTTGCGAATCATATGTAAAGTGTGTGGAAAGGATTTTCCCTCCAAAGTCTCATTGGTGAATCATCTGGGAATTCACCCCAAAGATGACTGCGGGCTGTGTGGGATGCACTTCAATACTGAGGAGGATTTTGAACTTCACCTGAAAACTCACATGGATGTGAAAGCACTGGCTTGTGATGTTTGTGGGAGACGCTTTGCCAAACCTTTCTATTTGGAGAAACACATGACGACCCACACAGGAGAGAAGCCGTTCAAATGCAATGTGTGTGATAAAACCTTCAGACAACGCAGCCATATGACAATTCACCTCAAGACCCATAGTTGGGAGAGGCCGTACTCGTGCACCACCTGCAGTAAATGCTTCAAAACCAACGGTAATTTAAGACAACACATGCAGAGATGCAGACTTGTTGAAAAGATGACCACTCCTGTAACCACTCCTGTATTTGACAAGGGGTATGTTGATGCAGAGGTGGAAGACAGTATAGCACAGACGTCAGAAGAGAGCAGCTGTTCAGATGCGAGGTGTGTGATAAATCATTCAGTGTACGTTGCACTTTGACAAGACACCACATGATCCACACTGGGGAGAAGCCATTCTCATGCACCACCTGCAGCAAATGCTTCAGTGACTACACTATATTAAAACAACACATGAAGACTCATTTAACCCATTTAGGCCGGGAAAGAATCTGTGTCATTTTAAGATTTCTTTGGCTATTCAAAAATAGCAGTTATATATTACGAGCTTGTAGATCTGCTATTTTTGAAAAATCGTGACAATTTTTAAAGCAAACATTTGTAACTCAAAACTTTGCTTCTGGGGGATTCTACAAATGTCTTCTAAATCCTACTTGTTTTTGATTAGTGGTTCTCAAACTATTTCATGTCAAGGACCCCCAAAATGATATGTATTTGGCCACGGACCCCTATCTAGTTCCAGGGACCCCCCAGAAGCAAAGATTTGAGTTATAAATGTTTGTTTTAAAAATATATATATTCAAAGATTTGCACAAATGTTCACGATTTTTCAAAAAATAGCAGATCTACAAGCTCATAGCGCGGCACTCGGTGCCGCGAGTATTCTGTCAGTGTAAACCTGAAGATTGTTTATAATGTTTGCTCAGAACCCATATGTATCCTGCTACCTTGGGTGTTTGGACTTTTGAAAGATCTGCCTCCGTGGCTATAACATTAAAAAGAGTTTCACTCATATTGTTTTTTGTATTCTGTTAAGGGCCGTCCACACCAAACACTACAATGATCTCTACATCATGATTTGTGTGCATGGGGATCTCATCTTAAACAAGCTCAGTGCTTAATGAGTCTTCCAGTTTAGTAGACCTTGTATTGTGAATTTGTACTTCCATGTACTGTTGTTCTCATGTCTTACTAAATAAAGTACATCAATCAATCAATCAATCAATTTAACTCTGTCAGCTTTGCAGTCGTGGTGAGCACTCTTCCATCCACTTGAATTAGAACGATTTTTAAAACAATATAGTTATAGTGCTTGGTGTGGATGGCCCTTTATGGTATGTTAAACATAATGTTTTCTTTCAGATTACTTCTAGTAGATCATCAGTGCTCTACAGTACTCAAAATATAAAATGCTGTTTTCCTCTTTAATGGGTCAGTCAACACAACTAAGTTACCTGGCACCTGTACAGACAAACCCAAGAGGCCGTGGACCAGATTGTTCAGTGGGGAGATAAGTGGGGATTCAGGATCTCCTCTAAAAGTCAATTCATGGTATTTGGGTTTAAGAGTAAAATTCCAGCCTTAACCTTGTCATGAATGGTCATCCTCTAGAGAGAGTAAAGGTCTGCAAGTTTCTGTATTTGTGGATGGATGAAAAGTTGACATGGAAATCTCATATTGAGAAACATAGGCAAACATCCAGACTCTGTCAGTGTGGACAGCTGGACAGACAGTGCAACATGTCTTGTTCTCATCTGAGCAGTGGTGTAAAATAACTAAGTACATGTACTGAAGTACTGTACTTAAGTACAATTTTGAGGTATTTTCACTGGAGCATTTCCAATTTACAATACCTTTACTTATTCTCCACTACATCTTAAAGGCAAAATATTGTACTTTAGTTACTTTACAGATATTAATTATCATATTATAAAACACATGCATTAACCACTTTAGCCATATTGTATACATAGGCTATTTGAAAATAGCCGATCTCAAGCTCGCGACGCGTTGTGAGGTTGTAGATCTGCTATTTTCAAACATTTTTTTAATTTTGCTTTTGGTATTTTAAGTACATTTTGATAGCAATACTTTTGTAACTTCACTCAAGTACATTTTGAATTCTAGACTTTTTCCACCACTGCATCTGAGAAGTACAGAAATGAAAGGCAGGAGATGTTTGGGGAATTGACATCAGGGTCTCAAAGTCTTCTCTTTTAAGGAAAGAATTGTCAGCATATTAAGAACAGTCTTGAGCTTTCTCCACTCTACTGAACCCCTCGCCTGTGGAGGGCAGCATTACACTTGTCAGTGTACACATCCTGCAGGAAACTAAGAAGAAGAGAAGTAAGTTATCCGGCCCCAAAGTAAACAAGTGTAGTTTTTTTTACAGCATGTGTGAGTGTTCAAAGACAGATCATTGCTCTCGTTAACAGACTGTGTTGATCAGAGCCGGTTAACAAGATACCAAGATGAGTCAAATTCAGACCGTGAAGCAGTTTCTGTCTGCAGCTGCTGCTGAGATCGTGGAAGCTGTTGAGAAGATGATGTCAGGATACGAGGAAGAAATGTTCCAGTCCAAACGAGAGATCAGTCGACAACGCAAGATGCTCGATGTGCTTCTACAACCTGAGATCAGATTAAATAGAATACCAGGTAGGCTAAAGTATGCGATGTATCTAATTGATGTGCTTATAAAACCACGGATCTAAAAAGTATAGTAATATAAACCTAAAACAAAAAACAAAACTGAGTGAGTGAGAGACCTGGTCACCAGCCTTTTAAACTGCTCTTTTAATGTATTAAGTTAGAATTGATTGTTCAGTATAGCCTAATGCCCATTCATCCAAACAGAAAAGTCCTATCTAATTGTATTAAACAACGTTAAACTCATCAACATTGCAGCTGTACTTAATCGTCTTTGTATCTGTGTTCTGTGAAGTCTTTGTTTCATAAAATACATCATAGAAATGTTATGAGCTACTAGTACACTCTGTGCAGGTGATTATTTTGTGTTTGTGTTATTAAGTGTCTCCGCCTCCTGCATTATGTGCGATTAAAGAAAACTAAATAAACGCCTTCAGGAAGCTTCAGTAGGCTCTATGCACAGCAGCCATATTGTCACTTCCTTCACAGGTGTTACCAATGATACTAATGAAGGGCGGCTCTGTTCCATTTAGTGTAGCCAATGGTTTCCACGACCCCCATAACTCTGAGAGTGTACAAATGGAACCAAATGGACCTTACGGGTCCATTTGGTTCCATTTGTACACTCTCACAGTTACACACCTGTAAGGGGCCATTTGGAAAGCCATGAGGGCCCCTGGACCCCAACAGTAGACCCTCTGGTGTAACAGAGTGTTTCCAGTGAGCCAACATGCACTATATCAGCACCCTGACTGTTTGACCAGAATGGAACAGAGCGAGAACCCAGTCCAACCCAGCGGAGCCTGGAAAGCGGACTTTAAACAGATGATGATGATGATGATGGAACAGAGCCTTCATTAGTATCATTGGTAACACCTGTGAATATCTTCATAATATGGCTGCTGTGAATAGAGCCTATTCCAAACTGTCCCCTGTGAAAGTCTTAACCTTAACCTAAAAGCTTTATTGACAGAAAAAAAAGATACAAAGAGGATATTCTAAGCTTTCCATACAGTTGCAATGTTGGTGAGTGTAACGTTGTTTGATACAATCAGATAGGACTCTTCTGTTTGGATGTGTGGGATGTCAAGGGTTGGTATTGCAACTCTAGATGCCAGATATAGCATTATAGATTAAGAGTTGCTTGCGGCTAGATTGTATGGAAGTGAATACATGCCATAATTCACATTAAATTGCAAATTCGAAAATGCAATTGAAATAAGGTCAAATGCTTTTTAATCTTCAGGAAATTAACGCATTTTTTGAGACAAAAATAAATGTAAAATGCAATAGCATTTGCATTTATTGTTCCAACTGCTCTTGTAATGTTGAATTATTGTGTGGCACTGTTGGTTGTTCCAAAGTTTTGTCTGTACAGCTGTCTGTACAGCTGTGTGTGTGTGTGTGTGTGTGTGTGTGTGTGTGTGTGTGTGTGTGTGTACACACACACACACACACACACACACACACACACACACACACACACACACACACACACACACACACACACACACACACACACACACACACACACGTTGTTCAGTCATTGCTGAATGTTCTCTTCTCCCTGCTCCTCAGAGGAAGCACAGCTCAACCTCTCTGTGTGGGAGAATAACCCAGAGTCCCTGCAGACTGAGAGGAGACACGAGGAACCTTTGAGCATCACCATAGAGCCCATTCGGGTCCTTGTGAAGCATTTTCTGTCAGTGACTGCTGATGAGATCGTGGAAGCTGTTAAAAAGATGATCTCAGGCTACAAGGGAGAAATGTTCCAGTCCAAACGAGAGATCAGTCGACAATGCAAGATGCTCGATGCGCTTCTACAACCTGAGATCAGGTTAACTAGAATATCAGGTTCAGGTATGTGTTCAAATGTATCTGATTGACGTGGTGACATTAGCCCTAGAACGGCTGTGGTTAGGCCTGTCACAATTATTACATAATCGTCTAATGGAAATTAGTAATCGTTTCCATGTTGAAAAATGTTCACACATTTTCAAATATAAAAACAATCTGAAATAGCAGATATACAAGCTTACTCTGTGATGCGATTTTACATGCATAAAATTATTAAATATGTCAATCATTTCTTTGTATATTTAAGTTATTTGCCATTTCTGCCCTTTGCAATTTTTGATTACGAAGCCTAAAAGGCAAACAGATGTATTCATATATTCCAATGTTCAATGGCCAAACACACAATTAAATCGTTAATCGCAATTATTTGAGTGACAATTAATCGTCAACTTGAATATGTAATCGTGACAGCCCTAGCTGTGATATTACATACATTTCATGTATTCCAGATACACAGCCATACATCACTCCTATGCCCGTCCGGGTAGCAAACGTCAATTCTAGTAATGGTCTGAATTACAATTTATGTTACCAGAGAAAAGCTCAGGTAAGCCTCTGATAGGCTGGTCTAAGCTGGTCCGTGGGTTGCTAAATTAATATTTCTGTTCTTAACTAGCCCAACCTGTGACCTCCCCCTTCACTGTATCTCTGGGACTCTATGACATAGCATTGCCATCATAGAGTTACGATATATCTATTGCCATCCGGGGGGGGGGGGGGGGGGGGGGTTACCAGGCTATGTTTTCCCAACATTGTATAAAAAATGTAAAGGTAGTCCTATATTTCTACAGTACAGATGTCTGTAAAGACGGGGAAAGCGGGACAGGAACACGCTTCTGTATTTAATTCAGCTCAAACTGAAAAAAATAAATGTAAACAGTTGTTTAACAGTGAAATATAATTTCTTCAGATGTCTTCTTTACAGCAGACATCAGTAGGAACTGTGCATAATGATATTGTTTCTCACTGTACATTAGCAAAACATGACATTTCTCCTCTGATTACCCATCCTAACTATTAGGAGCAGTGGGTGCTATTAATACAATGTCCTGGGAGCAGTTATGGGTTAAGTATCTTACTCAGGGATTATACTTTGACACTTTGATGCAGAATGGGTGGGCTGGGGGTAGAACCAGTGACCTTGTGATTTCCATACGTTCTCTATGGCCACCCATACTACCTTTATATATTTTTAGGACATTGTGAAATGGGTCATAAATATCCGGCATCCCCAGTTCTGAATGGCAAAGCTATGTGACTGAGTCCTGGAGCTACAGTGAAGGAGAGGTCACACATGGGGCTAGTGTTCAAACATGTTTCAATGGTTGTGCCTCAGATGTTCGATATCTAATCATCTACCTACTGTCAGACTACCTTTTACTGCACAGCTGTTTTAACCAATGAATTAAGTCACATTGATTACCATGGCATCAGTAGAGATGCTATAATTAAAGGGATAGTTCCGTTCTTTTTAATCCAAAGGTTCTTGGATGTGTTTGTTTGCTAGATGAAAACTTTTTTTTTAATTGGCACTACTGTTACAGAGAAATGTCCACAGGACACTTTTAACATTTTGAAGCAAGAACCTTGAGATGTGCGATATACTGATGTTGTTTAATCCTTGTTAAATGTTCTCTTCTCCTTTCCTGCTCTTCAGAGGAAGCACAGCTCAACCTCTCTGAGTCCCTGCAGACTGAGAGGAGCCACAAGGAACCTTTGAGCAGCAGCCAGGACAGAAGACCAGAGGAGGACACCATCCATGACACATTCACTCCTCAGTGTGTGAAAAATGAAATGGTAGGAGAAGAACCTCTACCTGTTACTTCAGCTGAGCAGATGATCATAGAGGCTGATGAAGAGGTCCCATCTCCAGGATTCTCTGAGCCTGAAAACGGAGATGACGATGACTGGAATGCTACTCAAGATGGAGACGGTGACGGAATCAAAGCTACTCAAGATGCACAGCACAGTGACGGAAGTGAAGAGTGGAGGCCAGGCAGACAACATCGCAAACTGACAGCTAAGACACCACGGACAGCTAAGACACCACGGACAGCTAAGACACCAGGGACAGCTAAGACACCAGGGATGAAGAAAAAGCTAAAATCCTGTATGATCTGTGGGAAATCTTTTCATTACGAAGGCTCATTGATGAAACATTTGGCAAGTCACCCTAAAGATGTCTGCGGGCTGTGTGGGATGCACTTGAAGACAGAGGAGGATTTTAACCTTCACCTGAAGACTCACAAGATTGTGAAAGTACTGGTTTGTGATGTTTGTGGGAAATGCTTTGGCACTTCCCACAATTTGGGGTGGCACATGAGGAGCCACACGGCAGAGAAGCCGTTCAGATGCAATGAATGTGGTAAATCCTTCAAGTTTCTCCACATCTTGACAAGACACCTCAAGACCCACATTGGAGAGAAGCCTTTCATATGCGAGGTGTGTGGTAGATCATTCAGCACAGCCTGCACTTTGACAAGACACCACATGATCCATACTGGGGAGAAGCTATACTCATGCACCATCTGCAGCAAACATTTCATTAGGTACGTTACATTAAGAAAACACATGCGGACTCATTTAAAAGACAAGAAAATCACTGTAAACACTCCTGTATTTGATGATGGGGATGCTAATGCAGAGGTGGAAGACAGTATAGCGCTGATGACAAAAGAGCAGCCGTTGCGAATCATATGTAAAGTGTGTGGGAAGGATTTTCCCTCCAAAGTCTCATTGGTGAATCATCTGGGAATTCACCCCAAAGATGACTGCGGGCTGTGTGGGATGCACTTCAATACTGAGGAGGATTTTGAACTTCACCTGAAAACTCACATGGATGTGAAAGCACTGGCTTGTGATGTTTGTGGGAGACGCTTTGCCAAACTTTTCTATTTGGAGAAACACATGACGACCCACACAGGAGAGAAGCCGTTCAAATGCAATGTGTGTGATAAAACCTTCAGACAACGCAGCCATATGACAATTCACCTCAAGACCCATAGTTGGGAGAGGCCGTACTCGTGCACCACCTGCAGTAAATGCTTCAAAACCAACGGTAATTTAAGACAACACATGCAGAGATGCAGACTTGTTGAAAAGATGACCACTCCTGTATTTGACAAGGGGTATGTTGATGCAGAGGTGGAAGACAGTATAGCACAGACGTCAGAAGAGAGCAGCTGTTCAGATGCGAGGTGTGTGGTAAATCATTCAGCGTAGGCTGCACTTTGACAAGACACCTCATGATCCACACTGGGGAGAAGCCATTCTCTTGCACCACCTGCAGCAAATGCTTCAGTGGCTACACTACATTAAAACAACACATGAAGACTCATTTAACCCATTTAGGCCCGGAAAGAATCTGTGTCATTTTAAGATTTCTTTGGCTATTCAAAAATGTTATATATTACGAGCTTGTAGATCTGCAACATTTTTGCAAATCTTTGAATATATTTATATTTTTAAAGCAAACATTTGTAACTCAAGACTTTGCTTCTGGGGGATTCTACAAATGTTTTCTAAATTCTACATTTAAAAATATATATATATTCAAAGATTTGCGCAAATTTTCACGATTTTTCAAAAAATAGCAGATCTACAAGCTCATAGCGTGGCACTCGGTGCCGCGAGTATTCTGTCAGTGTAAACCTGAAGATTGTTTATAATTTTTGCTCAGAACCTCAGAATATGTATCCTACTACTTTGGGTGTTTGGACTTTTGAAAGATCTGCCTCCGTGGCTATAACATTAAAAAGAGTTTATTCCCATACCACAGGTTCTTGCAATCAATTATCAATGTCAATTATTGCAATGTCAATTATTAACCGTAGCTCTATAAGGCAATTAACAGTGTTTCACTCGTATTGTTTTTTGTATTCTGTTAAGGGCCGTCCACACAAAGCACTACAACAACATCTACATCATTTAACTCTGTCAGCTTTGTAGTCGTGGTGTGCACTCTTCCATCCACTTAAATTAGAACGATTTTTAAAACAATATCTTTATAGTTATAGTGCTTGGTGTGGATGGCCCTTTATCGTATTTTAAACAATGTTTTCTATCACGTTTTCTTTAAGATTACTTAGTAGATCATCAGTGCTCTACAGTACTCAAAATATAAAATGCTGTTTTCCTGGCACCTGTACAGACAAACCCAAGAGGCTGTGGACCAGATTGTTCAGTGGGCAGATAAGTGGGGATTCAGGATCTCCTCTAAAAGTCAATTCATGGTATTTGTGTTTAAGAGGAAAATTCCAGTCTTGAGCCTTGTCATGAATGGTCATCCTCTAGAGAGAGTAAAAAGGTCTGCAAGTTTCTGGATTTGTGGCTGGATGAGAAGTTGACATGGAAATCTCATATTGAGAAACATAGGCAAACATCCAGACTCTGTCAGTGTGGACAGCTGGAGAGACAGTGCAACATGTCTTGTTCTCATCTGAGCAGTGGTGTAAAGTAACTAAGTACATGTACTCAAGTACTGTACTTAAGTACAATGTTGAGGTATTTTTACTGGAGCATTTTCAATTTACAATGACTTTACTTATTCTCCACTACATCTCAGAGGCAAATATTGTACTTTTACTCCACTACAATTATTTGGAAACCTTAGTTACTTTGGAGATATTAATTATTATAAAACACATACATTAACCACTTTAGCCATATTGTATACATAGGGTATTTGAAAATAGCAGATCTACAAGCTCACGACGCGTTGTGAGGTTGTAGATCTGCTATTTTCAAACATTTTTATACTTTTGCTTTTGGTATTTTAATTACATTTTCATACTAATACTTTTGTACCTTTACTCAAGTACATTTTGAATTCTGGACTGTTTCCACCACTGCATCTGAGAAGTACAGGAATGAGAGGCAGGAGATGTTTGGGGAAATGACATCAGGGTCTCAAAGTCTTCTCTTTTAAGGAAAGAATTGTCAGCATATTAAGAACAGTCTTGAGCTTTCTCCACTCAACTGATCTCTACATAATATTAGGAAGTGTAGGGTTATGCAGCAAACCCCTCGCCTGTGGAGGGCAGCATTACAATTGTCAGTGTACAGCCTGCAGGAAACTAAGAAGAAGAGAAGTAAGTTACCCGGCCGGAAGTGCAACGCCGGGACAGCGGAAGTAAACAAGTGTAGTTTTTTTTTTTTTACGGCATCTGTGCAAAGACCGATCATTGCTCTCATAAAGAGTCAGTGTTGATCAGAGCCGTTCAATAAGTTACCAAGATGAGTCAAATTCAGACCGTGAAGCAGTTTCTGTCTGCAGCTGCTGCTGAGATCGTGGAAGCTGTTGAGAAGATGATCTCAGGATACGAGGAAGAAATGTTCCAGTCCAAACGAGAGATCAGTCGACAACGCAAGATGCTCGATGCG
Source organism: Gymnoscopelus microlampas (assembly GCF_963454915.1). Lineage (NCBI taxonomy): Eukaryota > Metazoa > Chordata > Actinopteri > Myctophiformes > Myctophidae > Gymnoscopelus > Gymnoscopelus microlampas. The sequence continues at coordinate 11,325,691 of NC_139948.1, forward strand.
CTTCTACAACCTGAGATCAGGTTAAATAGAATACCAGGTAGACTAAAGTATGCGACGTATCTGATTGATGTGCTTATAAAACTACGGATCTAAAAAGTATAGTAATATAAACCTAAAAGCAAAAACAAAACTGAGTGAGTGAGAGACCTGGTCACCAGCCTTTTAGACTGCTCTTTTAATGTATTAAGTTAGAATTGATTGTTCAGTATAGCCTAATGCCCATTCATCCAAACAGAAAAGTCCTATCTGATTGTATTAAACGACGTTAAACTCATCAACATTGCAGCTGTACTTAATCATCTTTGGATCTGTGAAGTCGTTGTTTCATAAAATACATCATAGAAATCTTATGAGCTACTACACTCTGTGCAGGTGATTATTTTGTGTTTGTGTTATTAAGTGTCTCCGCCTCCTGCATTCTGTGCAATTAAAGAAACCTAAATAAACGCCTTCAGGAAGCTGCAGTAGGCTCTATGCACAGCAGCCATATTATCACTTCCTTCACAGGTGTTACCAATGATACTAATGAAGGCTCTGTTCCATTTAGTGTAGCACAGTGGTTTCCACGACCCCCATAACTCTGAGAAATGGAACCAAATGGACCTGTACCATTTAAGGTCCATTTGGTTCCATTTGTACACTCTCAGAGTTACACACCTGTAAAGGGCCATTTGGAAGCCCATGAGGGTCCCTGGACCCCAACTGTAGACCCACTGGTGTAGCAGAGTGTTTCCAGTGAGCCAACATGCACAATATCAGCACCCTGCCTTCATTAGTATCATTGGTAACACGTGTGAATGTCTTCATAATATGGCTGCTGTGAATAGAGCCTATTCCAAACTGGCCCCTGTCAAAGTCTTAACCTAATAGACTGGGCAAAACTTATAACAATTCGATAAAAGGGGGTACCAAACTTTTCTTAGTTGATTCTTATGTGTTTTTTCCCGTAGAATCCATTTCTGCCGAGTACAATTTTGAGTGGTGCCAACCACTCCTACATTTGACTTTGTCCGTATGTCCCTCTGTCCGTATGTCCGTCCATATGTCCGTCCGTATGATTGGTCAAGCTTCACGTGACACATGACAATATGTTGTCACGTGTCACGTGACAACATATTGTTGCTGATTGCAACACAAGGATGCAACCAGTTACACTTTCAAAGGCACCACTCTCTTCACACTGGGTGTGATTTTTAGCGGCGCTAGCCGCTCTATACCTTTAGGTATAGAGCTCTATACCTGACTTTGTCCGTGTTCACCGTCAACGTTCTGATTGGTCAGACCCGTCAACAAAGTGATTGGTCAAGCTTCACGTGACACATGGCTATAAACACATTATAAACACATATCGATGACAAAATGTATCAAAGGCGCCGCTACCTTCACACAGGGTGTGATTTTTGTATTGTGCATAATTAATAATTAGATTAGATAATTAGCATAATTGTGGCAAATATACTATTATCTAATTAATTATGCACAATACAAAAATGTACTCGACAGAAAAGGATTCTACGGGAAAAAACATAAGAATCAACTAAGAAAAGTTTGGTACCCCCTTTTATCGAATTGTTATAGGTTTTGCCCAGTCTATAACCCCCCCCAAAATTGAAATAAGAGAAATGCTTTTTAATCTTCAGGAAATGAACGCATTTTTTGAGACAAAAATAAATGTAAAATGCAATAGCATTTGCATTTATTGTTCCAACTGCTCTTGTAATGTAGAATTATTGTGTGGCACTGTTGGTTGTTCCAAAGTTTTGTGTGTGTGTGTGTGTGTGTGTGTGTGTGTGTGTGTGTGTGTGTGTAAAAAAAAACACACACACACACACACACACACACACACACACACACACACACACACACACACACACACACACACACACACACACACACACACACACGTTCAAGTAATTGCTGAATGTTCTCTTCTCCTTCCCTGCTCCTCAGAGGAAGCACAGCTCAACCTCTCTGTGTGGGAGAAGAACCCAGAGTCCCTGCAGACTGAGAGGAGACACGAGGAACCTTTGAGCATCACCATAGAGCCCATTCGGGTCCTTGTGAAGCATTTTCTGTCAGTGACTGCTGATGAGATCGTGGAAGCTGTTAAAAAGATGATCTCAGGCTACAAGGGAGAAATGTTCCAGTCCAAACGAGAGATCAGTCGACAACGCAAGATGCTCGATGCACTTCTACAACCTGAGATCAGGTTAACTAGAATATCAGGTTCAGGTATGTGTTCAAATGTATCTGAATGACGTGGTGACATTAGCCCTAGAACGGCTGTGATTAGGCCTGTCACAATTATTACATAATCGTCTAATCGAAATTATTTTGGGCTAGTTATCCATTCAGCTATGGCCACCCATACTACCTTTATATATTTTTAGGACATTGTGAAATGGGTCATAAATGTCCGGCACCCACAGTTCTGAATGGCAAAGCTATGTGGACTGAGTCCTGGAGCTACAGTGAAGGAGAGGTCACACATGGGGCTAGTGTTCAAACATGTTTCAATAGTTGTGCCTCAGATATTCGATATCTAATCATCTAGCTACTGTCAGACTACCTGTTTACTGTTTTAACCAATTAATTCACAGCTCCCTTGGTTATCATGGCATCAGTAGAAATGCTATAATTAAAGGGATAGTTCCGTTCTTTTTAATCCAAAGGTTCTTGGATGTGTTTGTGTGCTAGATGAAACCCCCTTTTTTTTTTAAATTGGCACTACTGTTACAGAGAAATGTCCACAGGACACTTTTAGCATTGTGAAGCAAGAACCTTGAGATGTGTGATATAGTGATGTTGTTTAATCCTTGTTAAATGTTCTCTTCTCCTTTCCTGCTCCTCAGAGGAAGCACAGCTCAACCTCTCTGTGTCCCTGCAGACTGAGAGGAGCCACAAGGAACCTTTGAGCAGCAGCCAGGACAGAATACCAGAGGACGACACAATCCATGACACATTCACTCCTCAGTGTGTGAAAAATGAAATAGACAAAGTAGGAGAAGAACCTCTACCTGTTACTTCAGCTGAGCAGATGATCATAGAGGCTGATGAAGAGGTCCCATCTCCAGGATTCTCTGAGCCTGAAAATGGAGATGACGATGACTGGAATGCTACTCAAGATGGAGACGGTGACGGAATCGAAGCTACTCAAGATGCACAGCACAGTGACGGAAGTGAAGAGTGGAGGCCAGGCAGACAACATCGCACACGGACAGCTAAAACAACACGGACATCTAAGACACCAGGGACAGCAAAGACACCAGGGACAGCTAAGACACCAGGGACAGCAAAGACACCAGGGACGAAGAAAAAGCTAAAATCCTGTATCATCTGTGGGAAATCTTTTCATTATGAATGCTCATTGATGAAACATTTGGCAAGTCACCCTAAAGATGTCTGCGGGCTGTGTGGGATGCATTTGAAGACAGAGGAGGATTTTAAACTTCACCTGAAGACTCACAAGATTGTAAAAGTAGTGGTTTGTGATGTTTGTGGGAAATGCTTTGGCACACACTATTTGGAGATGCACATGAGGAGACACACAGCAGAGAAGCCGTTCAGATGCAATGAATGTGGTAAATCCTTCAAGATTCTCTGGGACTTGAAAGCACACCTCAAGACCCACACTGGAGAGAAGCCTTTCATATGCGAGTTGTGTGGTACATCATTCAGCACACGCAACACTTTGACAAGACACCACATGATCCATACTGGGGAGAAGCTATACTCATGCACCATCTGCAGCAAACATTTCATTAGGTACGTTTCATTAAGAAAACACATGCGGACTCATTTAAAAGACAAGAAAGTGACTGTAACCACTCCTGTATTTGATGATGGGGATGCTAACACAGAGGTGGAAGACAGTATAGCGCTGATGACAAAAGAGCAGCCGTTGCGAATCATATGTAAAGTGTGTGGAAAGGATTTTCCCTCCAAAGTCTCATTGGTGAATCATCTGGGAATTCACCCCAAAGATGACTGCGGGCTGTGTGGGATGCACTTCAATACTGAGGAGGATTTTGAACTTCACCTGAAAACTCACATGGATGTGAAAGCACTGGCTTGTGATGTTTGTGGGAGACGCTTTGCCAAACCTTTCTATTTGGAGAAACACATGATGACCCACAGAGGAGAGAAGCCGTTCAAATGCAATGTGTGTGATAAAACCTTCAGACAACGCAACCATATGACAATTCACCTCAAGAGCCATAGTGAGGAGAGGCCGTACTCGTGCACCACCTGCAGTAAATGCTTCAAAACCAACGGTAATTTAAGACAACACATGCAGAGATGCAGACTCGTTGAAAAGATGACCACTCCTGTATTTGACAAGGGGTATGTTGATGCAGAGGTGGAAGACAGTATAGCACAGACGTCAAAAGACACTGACAGCAGCCGTTCAGATGCGAGGTGTGTGGTAAATCATTCAGCGTAGGCTGCACTTTGACAAGACACCACATGATCCACACTGGGGAGAAGCCATTCTCTTGCACCACCTGCAGCAAATGCTTCAGTGACTACACTACATTAAAACAACACATGAAGACTCATTTAACCCATTTAGACCGGGAAAGAATCTGTGTCATTTTAAGATTTCTTTGGCTATTCAAAAACAGCAGTTACACAAGCTCATACACCGATGGCAGAGGAAACCATGCAAGGCACCAACCTTCTCATCGGGAGCAATTAGGGGTCTTGCTCAAGGACACTTCGAAAATAACTCCGGGGGAGCCCGGGATCGAACTGGGAACCTCGCGGTTCCCACCCGGCCTCTCTACCGGCCACTCTACCCCTGAACCACTGCCGCCCTGTCTGCTATTTTTGAAAATTTGTGAAAATTTGTGCAAATCTTAGAATACATTTATATATCTAAAGCTATATATATATATATATATATATCAGCTGTTTGTTTGAAATAAAACCTGGAATAACAAAGTGAGTTGCGAGCCATATCTTTGTCTTATATTTTTAAAGCTAACATTTAAGTAACTCAAATCTTTGCTTCTGGGCGAGTCTACAAGTCTTCTAAATCCTACTTAAAAGAAAAAAAAATCAGTGTTTCTCAAACTTTCATATCAAGGACCCCCAAAATGATATGTATTTGGCTGTGGACCCCCATCTCAACATATTTAGTTCCAGGGACCCCCCAGAAGCAAAGATTTACAAATGTTCGCTTTAAAAAATATATATATATTCAAAGATTTGCAAAAAATGTCACGATTTTTCATCTGCTATTTTTTTAAATAGCCAAAGACATCTAAAATGACAGATGCGTCCCCGAATTGAATGGATTAAAATACAAAACACTCACTGTAACCACTCATGTATTTGACGGTAGGGATTGGTTATGCTAGACGTACCAGGTTATGCAGGTGACATACCGTGACAAACATCAGTCACTATCTGTAAAGTAAAGTGTGCGGGAAGGATTTTCTCTGTATGGTGTGGAGAGCATCACCTTCACCAAGGAGACAGCTTGTGCATAACGTGTTGAAATCAATTCAGTGTTTCTTCAATTTGATTTTGTTTTGTTTTCATCATGGTTTGAAACACAAAGCTGTACATTAGAGCATTGTATTTACTAATTTACTGTTTTTAAAAGTGTAGAATATGGTAATTCTCACTTGTATTTTGGAGTTGGCTGGTTTCTGCCCGACAGCAGAGATATGCTGATGCAGACAGAGAAATGGAATGGGGTGAAAACATAAACCCTGTCCACCTCCGATGGCAGTGACACAACCGCCGTTAATGGTTTTGAACTGTACTTACACGTTTCTTTAAAAGAAAAAGAGTATTCTGTCAGTGTAAACCTGAAGATTGTTTATAATTTTTGCTCAGAACCCATATGTATCCTGCTACCTTGGGTGTTTGGACTTTTGAAAGATCTGCCTCCGTGGTTATAACATTAAAAAGGGTTTATTCCCATACCACAGGTTCTTGCATGTCAATTATTACCTGTAGCTCTATAAGGCAATTAACAGTGTTTCACTCATATTGTTTTTTTGTATTCTGTTAAGGGCCGTCCACACTAAGCGCTACAACGACATCTACATTTAACTCTGTCAGCTTTGTAGTCGTGGTGTGCACTCTTCCATCCACTTGAATTAGAACATTTTTTAAAACAATATCTTTATAGTTATAGTGCTTGGTGTTACTAGTGGATCATCAGTGCTCTACAGTACAGTGAAAGATGGGGTTTCTCTTGAGGTGGAGGTGAAGAACTTCAAGGGAATTGCAGGAGTATGATAGTTGGAAGCTTTTAGGCTAGATAGAAGGTGGAAGGCAATTAAGATTATTAAAGGGATATTTCACTTTCAAAAAAACGTTTGGTCATTTTATCATCTACTCAGGCCTTTGTGAGCCCCCCAGACAGTTTTTAAGATGCTTTATTCAATATTAAGATATTTGGTATTCATTTTATCAGACACGCCCCCTTCCTATACAAACCCATTGTAACTTCAAACTCCATTTTAACCATGTTAGATTCATCGAAAACACCCGTCCTTGGTTCTGGTGACTCACCCTGCCCTCCGAATGCGTGAGGGGGCTGTGTTATTCCGATACATTTTTTAATTAATTTTATAATATTTTTTTATTGTATTTTATTTTTTTCATTTTCCAAAAAATATATCAAAAATAAATGAAAAAAGTAATAGAAAAAACACAGCCCCCTCGCGTATTAGGGGGGCGGTATGAGTCACCAGAACCAAGGACGGGTGTTTTTGATGAATCTTATCATGGTTAAAATGGAGTTTGAAGTTATAATGGGTTTGTAGGAAGGGGGCGTGTCTGATCAAATGAATATCAAATATCTAAATACTGAATTGAGCAACTTAAAGACTGTTAAAGTCTGGGGGGCTCACAAAAGCCTGAGTAGACGATAAAATTACAACGTTTTTTTGAAAGTGAAATATCCCTTTAAGTGATTAACATGAACATAAACATGCACACTGCATCATTATCTGAACTAAATGTACCCTTGAACTTCTTGTTTATACCTCGAATGACTGGTGCAGACGAGGTGCAGTTACAGGTTTTGTAGCAATTGCGGAAGATATTGGGCCTTAATTGTGGAATGTTCAAGCATGCTCTAATAATGTGTACCATTTTCCAAATATCATTTTTTGCATTTTGGAAACATTGTAACATTGAGGTGCCCACTCTTCCTTGGTGCCCACTCTTCCGGTTGCCATCTGGAGGACGAGTGAAGCTTGTCTGTGTGTGTGTGTGTGTGTGTGTGTGTGTGTGTGTGTGTGTGTGTGTGTGTGTGTGTGTGTGTGTGTGTGTGTGTGTGTGTGTGACCCCCCCCCCCCCCCCCCCCCTTCTCCCCGATTTAGTTAAGCCAGTTGTTTCCTCCCCACACAGTTGTCACTGCTGTTGTATCCTACTGATTCACCTGCCAGTGAGGAGGGGAGCCTTCATCCTACCCCTCCCACCCAACACTTCCTGCTGAGAGGTGCCGCCCCAGCCCATGGGAGTAGTTCACCCTCCCTGTCCGGCTTCCCTCCCCCTCCCCCGAACACGGGCCAACTGTGTTCGTATAGACGTTCGACAAAGCCGGATGCACCATCCGTATGTGTGTGTGGTTTAAGGAGGGAGATTAGACGCTGTGGATGTCACGAAACAAACTTTGTAATGTCCTGTTAAGAAAAGAGAGGATGAAAAATGTCAAAGTGAATTCAACTTCATATGTTAAAGCAGCTAGGAAGGTTGGATGAAATAGAAGAAAATGACACTGATTGTTTAATTAAAAAATAAATGTTCATAGATTTTGAGATTTTGTTTTGATTTTTCTTTTTTTATTAAATATTATAAAACATATCAGACATTCTAGATTTCCCAAAAGAAATGCATGCATTTAATTCACCCTGAAGCAGGTACAAAACGTAACCTCACTGGCATTAAAACTTGACATTACTTTGCCATTAACTTAATTAATTAGTTAGTTAATTGTTAATTAACTAGTTAACTGTTTGATGGAGGTTAGGTGTACATATTGGATGAAATGGATGTGAAAGGAGAATATATGCTGTGTTGAAGGAGGAACTGAAGTTCTCCCAGAAGGTAGTGAGTATATATACATGTGGTGTACCACATTCACCATTATGCATTTGTTTGGTAGGTACAGTAAATACATCATGAATCTTTTTTTCCCCCAAAGATGTACAGTAGGTTGAGCTGTTTGTCTGTTTCACTGCATCTTTTAGGAACCATTATGGAGAGCAAAATGCATTTATTGTAAATTTACTCAAATGCTAACAATTCACCTCATCGTTTGAGTTGTTAATGGGTTTAAATAATCACTTAAAGTTTTTATAGTTGCAATCTTGTAATGTTTAGAGTTTAAATAACTTTTAGGGTGTTTGCTGAGAAATTATACAAATTAGTAGCCTTAAGTTGTGTTGAGTTGCAACTGCTTAAGAGAGTGTGTGTTGTACTCTAAAATTATTATTATCCAGCTATAGCTAGTCATTACAACTCATTATATCCACGTATCATTACATCATTGAATTCTATGTGTCTCTTTGCTTGGCTTTACAAACAGACTAGCCTCGGAAACCCAGCCTTTTTTTTGTTTAGGCCTACAGACTGATGCTTGCTCTCTTGGGTATTTAGTGCAGTGTAGATGCTGCTTACCAGTGGTGTAAGTAACTAAGTACATTATCATAAGTACACTTAAGTACAATTTTTAGGTATTTTTGCTTTACTGAAGTATTTCCAATTTTCAGTACTTGTACTCTTACTCCATTACATCTCAGAGGTAAATATTGTACTTTTTACTCCACTACAACTTTAGCTAGTTACTTTGTAGATTTTGATTATTATTACAAAGCATAAATTAAGCCCTTCAACCATATATACATTTTGGCCATTTGAAAATAGCCGATCTACAAGCTCACAATGCGCATTGTGAGCTTGTAGATCGATTTTCAAAAGAATGTTATACATTTGAAAACTTGTGAAATGGGGACAATGGACATTCTGCATAATGAGTACTTTTACTTTTGGCACTTTAAGTACATTTTGATACCAATACTGGTGTACTTTTACTCAACTAAATTTTGAATTCTGGACTTTTTCCACCATGGCATCTGAGAAGTACAGAAATGAGAGGCAGGAGATGTTTGGGGAATTGACAGCTCAGGGTCTCAAAGACTACTCCTTTAAGGCTACTTTTTACACCAGAGGTGAATTGTCAGCATATTAAGAACAGTCTTGAGCTTTCACCACTCTACTGATCTACATTATATTCGAAAGTGTAGGGTAAAGCAGCAAACCCCTCGCCTGTGGAGGGCAGCATTACACTTGTCAGTGTACAGCCTGCAGGAAACTTAAGAAGAAGAGAAGTAAGTTACCCAACCGGAAGTGCAACGCCGGGACAGCGGAAGTAAACACATGTATTTTTTTTACGGCATCATCAGAGACAATCAATGCTCTCGTTAACGGTCAGTGTTGATCAGAGCCGTTTAATAAGATACCAAGATGAGTCAAATTCAGACCGTGAAGCAGTTTCTGTCTGCAGCTGCTGCTGAGATCGTGGAAGCTGTTGAGAAGATGATCTCAGGATACGAGGAAGAAATGTTCCAGTCCAAACGAGAGATCAGTCGACAACGCAAGATGCTCGATGCGCTTCTACAACCTGAGATCAGGTTCAGAATAGGTAGGCTAAAGCCACGGTTGTCAAAGTGGGGTCCGCGGACCCCTTGGGGCATAGCCAGGGGGTCCGCGAAATAATTAAAGAGTATTATTCTTTTAAATACTTTTTAAAAAAAAATATTTTATAAAATTACCTTTATGATTTTTCTTTTTCTTATAAATGTATAAGCTTTTAATCTAAGCTTTCCATACAGCTGCAATGTTGGTGAGTTTAACGTCGTTTGATACAATCAGATAGGACTCTTCTGTTTTGATGTATGGGATGTCAAGGGTTGGTATTGCAACTCTAGATGCCAGATATAGCATTATATCATCTAAGAGTTGCTTGCGGCTAGATTGTTCCAACTGCTCTTATAATGTAGAATTATTTTGTGACACTGTTGGTTGCTCCAAAGTTTTGTCAGTACAGCAGTAACACACACACACACACACACACACACACACACACACACACACACACACACACACACACACACACACACACACACACACACATACATACATACAGTCATTGCTGAATGTTCTCTTCTCCTTCCCTGCTCCTCAGAGGAAGCACAGCTCAACCTCTCTGTGTGGGAGAGGAACCCAGAGTCCCTGCAGACTGAGAGGAGACACAAGGAACCTTTTAGCATCACCATAGAGCCCATTCGGGTCCTTGTGAAGCATTTTCTGTCAGTGACTGCTGATGAGATCGTGGAAGCTGTTAAAAAGTTGATCGCAGGATACGAGGGAGAAATGTTCCAGTCCAAACGAGAGATCAGTCGACAACGCAAGATGCTCGATGCGCTTCTACAACCTGAGATCAGGTTAACTAGAATACCAGGTACAGGTATGTGTTCAAATGTATCTGATTGACGTGGTGACATTAGCCCATAGAACGGCTGTGATATTACATACATTTCATGTATTCCAGATACACAGCCATAGATCACTCCTATGCCCGCCCGGGTAGCAAACGGGATCTCTGTTATATTAGTCTCACATGGTCTACACATCATCAATTCTAGTAATGGTCTGAATTACAACTTGTGTTACCAGAGAAAAGCTCAGGTAAGTCTCTGATAGGCTGGTCTAAGGAGATTTTTGTGGGTAAATTCATATTTCTGTCCTTAACTAGCCCAACCTGTGACCTCCCCCTTCACTGTATCTCTGGGACTCTGTGACATAGCATTGCCATCATAGAGTTACATCCAGAATTCGGGGTGTCATTGTTTTCCCTAGATTTCCTGGAGAGGGGGGGTTACCAGGCTATGTTTTCCCAACATTGTATAAATAATGTAAAGGTAGTCCTATATTTCTACAGTGCAGATGTCTGTAAAGACGGGGCCGGACAGGAACATGCTTCTGTATTAAATTCAGCTCAAACTATAAATAAATACAATAAACGTAAACGGTTGTTTAACAGTGAAATATAATGTCTTCAGATGTCTTCTTTACGGCAGACATCAGTATAAACATCATAATAATACTGGTTCTCACTGTACATTAGCAAAACATGACATTTCTCCTCTGTTTACCCATCCTAACTACTAGGAGCAGTGGGTGCTATTAATACAATGTCCTGGGAGCAGTTACGGGTTAAGTATCTTACTCAGGGATTATACTTTGACACTTTGATGCAGAATGGGTGGGCTGGGGGTAGGACCGGATTTCCATACGTTTTCTCTTCTATCCATTCAGCTATGGCCACCCATACTGAAATGGGTCATAAATGTCCAGAACCCCCAGTTCTGAATGGCAAAGCTATGTGACTACCTGCTTACTGCACAGCTGTTTTAACCAATTAAGTCACAGCTCCCTTGGTTACCATGGCATCAGTAGAGATGCTATAATTAAAGGGATAGTTCTGTTCTTTTTAATCCAAAGGTTCTTGGATGTGTTTGTGTGCTAGATGAAAACTCTTTGTTTTTAAAATTGGCACTACTGTTACAGAGAAATGTCCACAGGACACTTTTAGCATTGTGAAGCAAGAACCTTGAGATGTGTGATATAGTGATGTTGTTTAATCCTTGTTAAATGTTCTCTTCTCCTTTCCTGCTCCTCAGAGGAAGCACAGCTCAACCTCTCTGTGTCCCTGCAGACTGAGAGGAGCCACAAGGAACCTTTGAGCAGCAGCCAGAACAGAAGACCAGAGGACGACACCATCCATGACACATTCACTCCTCAGTGTGTGAGAAATGAAATGGACAAAGTAGGAGAAGAACTTCTACCTGTTACTTCAGCTGAGCAGATGATCATAGAGGCTGATGAAGTGGTCCCATCTCCGGGATTCTCTGAGCCTGAAAATGGAGATGACAATGACTGGAATGCTACTCAAGATGGAGACGGTGACGGAATCGAAGCTACTCAAGATGCACAGCACAGTGACGGAAGTGAAGAGTGGAGGCCAGGCAGACAACATCGCACACGGGCAGCTAAAACAACACGGACAGCTAAGACACCACGGACAGCTAAGACAACACAGACGAAGAAAAAGCTAAAATCCTGTATGATCTGTGGGAAATCTTTTCATTACGAAGGCTCATTGATGAAACATTTGGCAAGTCACCCTAAAGATGTCTGCGGGCTGTGTGGGATGCACTTGAAGACAGAGGAGGATTTTAAACTTCACCTGAAGACTCACAAGACTGTGAAAGTACTGGTTTGTGATGTTTGTGGGAAATGCTTTGGCACTTCCAACAATTTGGGGTGGCACATGAGGAGACACACAGCAGAGAAGCCGTTCAGATGCAATGAATGTGGTAAATCCTTCAAGATTCTCCACGACTTGACAAGACACCTCAAGACCCACACTGGAGAGAAGCCTTTCATATGCGAGTTGTGTGGTAGATCATTCAGCACACAAAAAACTTTGACAAGACACCACATGATCCATACTGGGGAGAAGCTATACTCATGCACCGTATGCAGCAAACATTTCATTAGGTACGCTACATTAAGAAAACACATGCGGACTCATTTAAAAGCCAAGAAGATCACTGTAACCACTCCTGTATTTGATGATGGGGATGCTAATGCAGAGGTGGAAGACACTGACAGTATAGCACTGATGACAAAAGAGCAGCCGTTGCGAATCATATGTGAAGTGTGTGGGAAGGATTTTCCCTCCAAAGTCTCATTGGTGAATCATCTGGGAATTCACCCCAAAGATGACTGCGGCCTGTGTGGGATGCACTTCAATACTGAGGAGGATTTTGAACTTCACCTGAAAACTCACATGGATGTGAAAGCACTGGCTTGTGATGTTTGTGGGAGACGCTTTGCCAAACCTTTCTATTTGGAGAAACACATGACGACCCACATGGGAGAGAAGCCGTTCAAATGCAATGTGTGTGATAAAACCTTCAGACAACGCAGCACTATGACAACTCACCTCAGGATCCATAGTTGGGAGAGGCCGTACTCGTGCACCACCTGCAGTAAATGCTTCAAAACCAACGGTAATTTAAGACAACACATGCAGAGATGCAGACTTGTTGAAAAGATGACCACTCCTGTAACCACTCCTGTATTTGACAAGGGGTATGTTGATGCAGAGGTGGAAGACAGTATAGCACAGACGTCAAAAGAGAGCAGCCGTTCAGATGCGAGGTGTGTGGTAAATCATTCAGTGTACGTTGCGCTTTCACAAGACACCACATGATCCACACTGGGGAGAAGCCATTCTTATGCATCACCTGCAGCAAATGCATCATTGACTACTACACTACATTACATGAAGACTCATTTAACCCATTTAGACCGAGAAAGAATCTGTGCCATTTTAAGATATCTTTGGCTATTCAAAAATAGCAGTTATACAAGCTCATACACCGATAGCAGAACTCTGGGGGAGCCCGGAATGGAACTGGGAACCTCGCGGTTCCCACCCGGCCTCTCTACCGGCCACTCTACCACTGAACCACTGCCGCCCCTATCTGCTATTTTTGAAAAATCGTGAAAATGTGTGCAAATCTTTGAATATATTTATATTTCTAAAGCAAACATTTGTAACTCAAATCTTTGCTTCTGGGCGAGTCTACAAATGTCTTCTAAAACATAGTTTTCTTTTCTTTTTTTATCAGTGGTTCTTAAAACATTTCATGTCAAAATGATATGTATTTGGCTGCGGCCCCCATCTCAAAATATTTAGTTCCAGGGACCCCCCAGAAGCAAAGATTTACAAATGTTGGCTTTAAAAAATATATATTCAAAGTTTTGCAAAAAGTGTCACGATTTTTCATCTGCTATTTTTGAATAGCCAAAGACATCTAAAATGACAGATGCGTCCCTGAATTGAATGGGTTAAAAGACAAAACACTCACTGTAACCACTCCAGTATTTGAGGGTAGGGATGGTTATGCTAGACGTTATGTGGAAGACAGTAAGTGCGGGTGACAAACATCAGCCACTATCTGTAAAGTAAAGTGTGCGGGAAGGATTTTCTCTGTATGGTGTGGAGAGCATACCTTCACCAAGGAGACAGCTTGTGCATAACGTGTTGAAATCAATTCAGTCTTTCTTCAATTTTATTTTGTTTTGTTTTCATCATGGTTTGAAACACAAAGCTGTACATTAGAGCATCGTATTTACTAATTTACTGTTTGTTAAAAGTGTAGACTATGGTAATTTTCACTTGTATTTTGGAGTTGGCTGGTTTCTGCTCGACAGCAGAGATATGCTGTTACAGACAGAGAAATGGAATGGGAGCGAAAACATAAACCCTGTCCACCTCCGATGGCAATGACACAACCGTCATTAATGGTTTTGAACTGTACTTAACACGTTTATATAAAAGAAAAAGAGTATTCTGTCAGTGTAAACCTGAAGATTGTCTATAATTTAATTTCTTATTTTATAAATCAACATGCAGCATGTATCCTGCTACCTTGGGTGTTTGGACCTTTGAAAGATCTGCCTCCGTGGCTATAACATTAAAAAGAGTTTATTCCCATACCACAGGTTCTTGCATGTCAATTATTACCTGTAGCTCTATAAGGAAATTAACAGTGTTTCGCTCATATTGTTTTTTGTATTCTGTTAGGGGCCGTCCACACCAAGCACTACAACGATATCTACATCATTTAACTCTAGTCGTGGTGTGCACTCTTCCATCCACTTGAATTAGAACGTTTTTTAAAACAATATCTTTATAGTAATAGTGCTTGGTGTGGATGGCCCTTTATGGTATGTTAAACATAATGTTTTCTATCACGTTTTCTTTAAGATTACTTGTAGTGGATCATCAGTGCTCTACAGTACAGTGAAAGGTGGGGTTTCTCTTGAGGTAGAGGTGAAGAACTTCAGGGGAAATGCAGGAGTATGATAGTTGGAAGCTTTTAGGCTAGATAGAAGGTGGAAGGCAATGAAGACTATTAAATAATTAACATGAACATAAACATGCACAATACATCATTATCTGAACTAAATGTACCCTTCAACTTATTGTTTATACCCCGAATGACTGGTGCAGACGAGGTGCAGTTACAGGTTTTGTAGCAATTGCAGAAGATATTAGGCCTTAATTGTCGAATGTTCAAGCATGCTTCATAAAGTCCATTTTCCAAATATTTTTTTGCATTTTGGAAACATTGTAACATTGAGGTGTCCACTCTTCCGGTTACCATCAGGAGGACGAGTGAAGCGTGTGTGTGTCTTTTTTTATCACCCCCCCCCCCCTCTTTCTCCCCGATGTAGTTGTTAAGCCAGTTGATTCCTCCCCACACAGTTGTCACTGCTGTTGTATCCTACTGATTCACCTGCCAGTGAGGAGGGGAGCCTTCATCCTACCCCTCCCACCCGCCCCGCCCGGCTATACTCCCCCGAACACAGGCCAACTGTGTTCGTATAGACGTTCGACAAAGCCGGATGTACCATCCGGATGTGTGTGTGGTTTAAGGAGGGAGATTAGACGCTGTGGATGTCACGAAACAAACTATGTAATGTCCTGTTAAGAAAAGAGAGGATGAAAATTATCCAAGTAAATTTAACTTCATATTTAAAAGCAGGTTGGATGAAATAGAGGATTAAATGTCACTGATTGTTTAATAAAAAAAATATTTTGAGAATTTCCCCAAAGTAGTGATGCTTGAGTTAATGTTTTTTATTAAATTATTAAATTGTGATATTATCAAACATATCAGACATTCTGGATTTCCCAAAAGAAATGCATGCATTTAATTCAACCTGAAGCAGGTAGAAAACGTAACCTCACTGTCATTAAAACTTGACATTACTTTGTTAGTTAACTGTATGATGGAGGTTAGGTGTACATATTGGATAATATGGATGTGAAAGGAGAATATGCTGTGTTGAGGGAGGAACTGAAGTTCTCCCAGAAGGTAGTGAGTATATATACATGTGGTGTACCACATTCACCATTATTCATTTGTTTGGTAGGTACAGTAAATGCATCACATCAATCATGAATCATTGTTTCCAAAGATGTACAGTAGGTTGAGCTGTGTGTTTCACTGCATCTTTTAGGAACCATAATGAAGAGCAAAATGAATTCGTTGTAAATGTACTCAAATGCTGATGTGACAGGGTATAATGCACTGTATAATGCACCTGTATAATGCACCTGTATAATGCACTGAAAATAACCATCATCTTAAATGTATCCTATGTAATCTCTCACTGAACGTTTTAACCTGGCAATATATTTCCCCACGGTCCCTGAGACACTTGACAATGAACCCCATGATAGGCTGCATGACTTTGACCGTGTGACTCCAGCCAGCCAATGTCCCCAGGTCACGCTGTTGGCAGAGCGAATGGGAGTAGGATAGGGTGTGGTCCACACTGTTCAAAAGTGGGCGCGGGCATTTGGACAGCAGAGAGACAGGCACACAGGGCAGTGTGAAGGTGACAGCCGAGGGAGCAGGTTGTGCACAGGTATAGGAGAGCCACGGAGCAAAGGTGGAGAACAAGGATACAGCGAGACGCACCAAGCCACAAGCAGCGGACGGTGAGCTGAGACGTGCCCGCTTCCAGTGACAAGAAGCCGCAGCGGTAGACGAGAGCGACGGGGAGGAAAAGGAGACGAACCGAACCAAGGAGCAGAGGAGACGGCCAGTGGTGATTACGTTGCGCGCTCTACACACTCATAGCCAGACGTTAAGTCTGGCGTGCGTGTAAGTACCTTCCTATGCAACGTTACCTTTATAAAACCACGGTCCTAAACCTCCCATGTGAAGTTACATTGAACAGATGAACTGGTTCTAGTTTCTATAATTGCAGGCAGCGCATACGAAGAACTGAAGAGGCAGAGATTCCTGGCCTAAACCCCCGATCCATTACACCCATATAAGGACATTCCCCACCTTTTGCATTCAAACCGTGATGAGTATTTAGCACTTTAAATCAGCACCTGTCACTTTAGAAGTAGGCACTTTATGCTAGATTTATATTTATTTGCTAAATTTGCACAAGCCCTGTGTTTTAAGCCTTGTTGTTGAGTTCTTGTGATTGTGTATTTTAGTTAGTTAGCGGGCGCCATAGGAGGTTGAGGGTTTTAGTGTTTAGTGTTATATTTTTGTTTATGCTTTTCATTGTTTTATGGCTTATAGATGCCGTTGTATTAGGACAATAAAATGAATTACCTTTTTATACAAACCTGTTTCCGTCCAGTTTTCTCCGAGGGATATTTTATAAAGTGTTGTTCTCATTCAAAAGTGTTATACTTACCTGGGTAAACTCGAACCTGTGAATAGCCTAAGAAAGTGTTACAGAGGACCCTACCTCTTAAACAAAAGGGTGGCGTAGTCTTGCAGTATTTGACAATCATTATTATTCTCACAGTAATTACGCACCCCGCACTTTATTGTGCAACTGATATTTTATTATTGTGAGTTTAATGTGTATTGTTATTTATTTATTTATTGAGAAAGAGTAAAGAGTGCCAGCATTCTAGAAAGAAGTGGCAAGTCACATGTGACAACCTGGCCACCGTCACACTAACAATTCACCTAATCTGAGTTGTTAATGGGTTTAAATAATCACTTAAAGTTTATATAGTTGCAATCTTGTAATGTTTAGAGAGTTTAAAGAACTTTTAGGCTGTACACTTAAGTACAATTTTGAGGTATTTTTGCTTTACTGAAGTATTTCCAATTTTCAGTACTTGTACTCTTACTCCATTACATCTCAGAGGTAAATATTGTACTGTTTTACTCCACTACAACTTTAGCTAGTTACTTTGTAGATTTTGATTATTATTACAAAGCATAAATTAACCCCTTCAACCATATATACATTTTGGCCATTTGAAAATAGCCGATCTACAAGCTCATAATGCGCATTGTGAGCTTGGAGATCGATTTTCAAAAGAATGTTATACATTTGAAAACTTGTGAAATGGGGACAATGGACATTCTGCATAATGAGTACTTTTACTTTTGGCATTTTAAGTACATTTTGATACCAATACTGTTGTACTTTTACTCAACTAAATTTTTAATTCTGGCCTTTTTCCACCACTGCATCTGAGAAGTGCAGGAGATGTTTGGGGAATTGACAGATCAGGGTCTCAAAGACTTCTCTTTTAAGGCTATTTTTACACCAGAGGTGAATAGGCTCTATGCACAGCAGCCATATTATCACTTACTTCACAGGTTTTACCAATGATACTAATGACGGCTCTGTTCCATTTAGTGTAGCACAGTGGTTTCCACGACCCCATAACTCTGAGAGTGTACAAATGGAACCAAATGGACCCGTAATACACACCTGTAAGGGGCCATTTGGAAGCCCATGAAGGTCCCTGGACCCCAACTGTAGACCCACTGGTGTAACAGAGTGTTTCCAGTGAGCCAACATGCACACAATATCAGCACCCTGACTCTGTTTGACCAGAATGGAACAGAGCCTTCATTAGTATCATTGGTAACACCTGTGAATGTCTTCATAATATGGCTGCTGTGAATAGAGCCTATTGTCAGCATATTGGAAGAACAGTCTTGAGCTTTCTCCACTGCTGATCTCTACATTATATTCGAAAGTGTAGGGTAAAGTAGCAAACCCCTCGCCTGTGGAGGGCAGCATTACACTTGTCAGTGTACAGCCTGCCGGAGACTTAAGAAGAAGAGAAGTAAGTTACCCGACCGGAAGTGCAACGCCGGGACAGCGGAAGTAAACAAATGTTGTTTTTTTACAGCATCATCAGAGACAATCAATGCTCTCGTTAACGGTCAGTGTTGATCAGAGCCGTTTAACAAGATACCAAGATGAGTCAAATTCAGACCGTGAAGCAGTTTCTGTCTGCAGCTGCTGCTGAGATCGTGGAAGCTGTTGAGAAGATGATCTCAGGATACGAGGAAGAAATGTTCCAGTCCAAACGAGAGATCAGTCGACAACGCAAGATGCTCGATGCGCTTCTACAACCTGAGATCAGGTTCAGAATAGGTAGGCTAAAGCCACGGTTGTCAAAGTGGGGTCAGCGAAATAATTAAAGAGTATTATTCTTTTAAATACTTAAAAAAAATATATATTTTATAAAATTACCTTTCTGATTTTTCTTATAAATGTATAAGCTTTTAATCTAAGCTTTCCATACAGCTGCAATGTTGGTGAGTTTAACGTCGTTTGATACAATCAGATAGGACTCTTCTGTTTGGATGTGTGGGATGTCAAGGGTTGGTATTGCAACTCTAGATGCCAGATATAGCATTATAGATTGTTCCAACGGCTCTTATAATGTAGAATTATTGTGTGACACTGTTGGTTGCTCCAAAGTTTTGTCAGTACAGCAGTAACACGCACGCGCACACACACATACATACATACATACATACATACATACATACATACATACATACAGTACAGTAATTGCTGAATGTTCTCTTCTCCTCCCTGCTCCTCAGAGGAAGCACAGCTCAACCTGTCTGTGTGGGAGAGGAACCCAGAGTCCCTGCAGACTGAGAGGAGACACAAGGAACCTTTGAGCATCACCATAGAGCCCATTCGGGTCCTTGTGAAGCATTTTCTGTCAGTGACTGCTGATGAGATCGTGGAAGCTGTTAAAAAGATGATCGCAGGATACGAGGGAGAAATGTTCCAGTCCAAACGAGAGATCAGTCGACAACGCAAGATGCTCGATGCACTTCTACAACCTGAGATCAGGTTGAATAGAATACCAGGTACAGGTATGTGTTCAAATGTATCTGATTGACGTGGTGACATTACTATTAGCCCTAGAACGGCTGTGATATTACATAGATTTCACGTATTCTAGATACACAGCCATAGCTCACTCCTATGCCCGCCCGGGTAGCAAACGGGATCTCTGTATATTAGACCCACATGGTCTACACATCATCAATTCTAGTAATGGTCTGAATTACAACTTGTGTTACCAGAGAAAAGCTCAGGTAAGCCTCTGATAGGCTGGTCTAAGGAGGTCTGTGGTTGCTAAATTAATATTTCTGTCTATCTTTTCTTCTATTTGGTCCTTAACTAGCCCAACCTGTGACCTCCCCCTTCGCTGTATCTCTGGGACTCTGTGTGTGACATAGCATTGCCATCATAGAGTTACGATATATCTATTGCCATCCAGAATTGGGGGTGTCATTGTTTTCCCTAGATTTCCCGTAGAGGGGGGGTTACCAGGCTATGTTTTCCCAACATTGTATTAAAAAATCACACCCAGTGTGAAGTGGGCGGTGTGGTCACAGTGGTCATCACAGTGATGGAAGTGATTCACTTAAAAAAAAACATAAAAGTGTTTTTTTAAAGTCCATACTGCTATTCATAGGGCTCCACATGTGTCATGTGTTTCGCTAGCCAATCACAGTCCTGAATTTGCAAAGTCAGCCACAGCTAGTGGTGATGACACTAGCTGTAATGTGATTGGCTGACTTTGCAAAAGTATAGATTTGCATTGACTGTGGAAGGGTTAGCGTTGTAGACTGCGTTGTAGACTATTAGCCAATCACGGTGCAGGATTGGTCAGTGTCCAAACCTCACTTATAGGGGGCGGTTACACCGCCCCAAAAATGTGGGCGGTGTGTGTGGTCATCACATGACTCACTTAAAAAAAAACATAAATGTGTTTTTTTTAAGTGCATAGTCCTATTTATAGGGCTATTCACATGTGTCATGTGTTTCGCTAGCCAATCACAGTCCTGAATAGTCAGCCAATAGAGTCAGCCAATCACATTGCAGCTAGTGGTCATCACAGTGATGGAAGCTCACTTAAAGAAAAGTATAGATTTGCATTGAATGTGTAGGGGTTAGGGGTGTACAATGGTGGCCAATCACGGTGCAGGGTTAGGGGGGTACAATGGTGGCCACCATTGAATGTGTAGGGGTTAGGGGTGTACAATGGTGGCCAATCACGGTGCAGGGTTAGGGGGGTACAATGGTGGCCAATCACAGTGCAGCGAATGTCGATGTCCAAACCTCACTTATAGGGGCGGTTACACCGCCAAAAAGGTAGTCCAATGTTTCTACGGTGCAGACGTCTGTAAAGACGGGGCCAGCGGGACAGGAACACGCTTATGTATTAAATTCAGCTCAAACTATAAAAAATAAATACAATAAATGTAAACAGTTGTTTAACAGTGAAATATAATTTCTTCAGATGTCTGGGGGTGCTATTGGGTGTGGGTGCTATTAATACAATGTCCTGGGAGCAGTTATGGGTTAAGTATCTTACTCAGGGATTATACTTTGACACTTTGATGTAGAATGGGTGGGCTGGGGGTAGAACCGGTGACCTTGCGATTTCCACACGTTCTCTATCCATTCAGCTATGGTCACCCATACTGAAAAGGGTCATAAATGTCCAGCATCCCCAGTTCTGAATGGCAAAGCTATGTGACTGAGTCCTGGAGCTACAGTGAAGGAGAGGTCACACATGGGGCTAGTGTTCAAACATGTTTCAATAGTTGTGCCTCAGATGTTCGATATCTAATCATCTAGCTACTGTCAGACTACCTGTTTACTGCACAGCTGTTTTAACCAATTAAGTCACAGCTCCCTTGGTTACCATGGCATCAGTAGAGATGCTATAATTAAAGGGATAGTTCCGTTCTTTTTAATCCAATCTTGGATGTGTTTGTGTGCTAGATGAAAACTATTTTTTTTTTAAATTGGCACTACTGTTACAGAGAAATGTCCACAGGACACTTTTAGGATTGTGAAGCAAGAACCTTGAGATGTGCGATATACTGATGATGTTTAATCCTTGTTAAATGTTCTCGTCTCCTTTCCTGCTCCTCAGAGGAAGCACAGCTCAACCTCTCTGTGTCCCTGCAGACTGAGAGGAGCCACAAGGAACCTTTGAGCAGCAGCCAGGACAGAAGACCAGAGGAGGACACCATCCATGACATATTCACTCCTCAGTGTGTGAAAAATGAAATAGTAGGAGAAGTAGGAGAAGAACCTCTACCTGTTACTTCAGCTGAGCAGATGACCATAGAGGCTGATGAAGAGGTCCCATCTCCAGGATTTTCTGAGCCTGAAAATGGAGATGACGATGACTGGAATGCTACTCAAGATGGAGACGGTGACGGAATCGAAGCTACTCAAGATGCACAGCACAGTGACGGAAGTGAAGAGTGGAGGCCAGGCAGACAACATCGCAAACTGACAGCTAAGACACCACGGACAGCTAAGACACCACGGACAGCTAAGACACCACAGACAGCTAAGACACCAGGGACAGCTAAGACACCAGGGACAGCTAAGACAACACAGACGAAGAAAAAGCTAAAATCCTGTATGATCTGTGGGAAATCTTTTCATTACGAAGCCTCATTGATGAAACATGTGGCAAGTCACCCTAAAGATGTCTGTGGGCTGTGTGGGATGCACTTGAAGACAGAGGAGGATTTTAAACTTCACCTGAAGACTCACAAGACTGTGAAAGTACTCAAAGTAGGGGTTTGTGATGTTTGTGGGAAATGCTTTGATACTTCCTATTTGGGGTTGCACTTGAGGAGCCACACGAAAGAGAAGCCGTTCAAATGCAATGAATGTGATAAATCCTTCAAGTTTCTCCACGACTTGACAAGACACCTCAAGACCCACAATGCAGAGAAGCCTTTCATATGCGAGTTGTGTGGTAGATCATTCAGCACACACAACACTTTGACAAGACACCACATGATCCATACTGGGGAGAAGCTATACTCATGCACCGTATGCAGCAAACATTTCATTAGGTACGCTACATTAAGAAAACACATGCGGACTCATTTAAAAGACAAGAAAATCACTGTAAACACTTCTGTAT
The DNA here is from genome assembly GCF_963454915.1 of Gymnoscopelus microlampas. Lineage (NCBI taxonomy): Eukaryota > Metazoa > Chordata > Actinopteri > Myctophiformes > Myctophidae > Gymnoscopelus > Gymnoscopelus microlampas. The sequence continues at coordinate 11,348,573 of NC_139948.1, forward strand.
CTGATGATGGCGATGCTAATGCAGAGGTGGAAGACAGTATAGCGCTGACAAAAGAGCAGCCGTTGCGAATCATATGTAAAGTGTGTGGAAAGGATTTTCCCTGCAAAGTCTCATTGGTGAATCATCTGGGAATTCACCCCAAAGATGACTGCGGGCTGTGTGGGATGCACTTCAATACTGAGGAGGATTTTGAACTTCACCTGAAAACTCACATGGATGTGAAAGCACTGGCTTGTGATGTTTGTGGGAGACGCTTTGCCAAACTTTTCTATTTGGAGAAACACATGACGACCCACATGGGAGAGAAGCCGTTCAAATGCAATGTGTGTGATAAAAGCTTCAGACAACGCAGCACTATGACAGAACACCTCAAGATCCATAGTTGGGTGAGGCCGTACTCGTGCACCACCTGCAGTAAATGCTTCAAAACCAACGGTAATTTAAGACAACACATGCAGAGATGCAGACTTGTTGAAAAGATGACCACTCCTGTAACCACTCCTGTATTTGACAAGGGGTATGTTGATGCAGAGGTGGAAGACAGTATAGCACAGACGTCAAAAGACAGCAGCCATTCAGATGCGAGGTGTGTGGTAAATCATTCAGTGTACGCTGCACTTTGACAAGACACCACATGATCCACACTGGGGAGAAGCCATTCTCTTGCACCACCTGCAGCAAATGCTTCAGTGACTACACTACATTAAAACAACACATGAAGACTCATTTAACCCATTTAGACCGGGAAAGAATCTGTGTCATTTTAAGATATCTTTGGCTATTCAAAAATAGCAGTTACACAAGCTCATACACCGATAGCAGAACTCTGGGGGAACCCGGGATCGAACTGGGAACCTCGGGTTCCCACCCGGCCTCTCTACCGGCCACTCTACCACTGAACCACTGCCGCCCCTATCTGCTATTTTTGAAAAATCGTGAAAATGTGTGCAAATCTTTGAATATATTTATATTTCTAAAGCAAACATTTGTAACTCAAATCTGTGCTTCTGGGCGAGTCTACAAATGTCTTCTAAATCATAGTTTTTTTTTTTTTTAAATCAGTGGTTCTCAACATTTTTCGTGTCAAAATGATATGTATTTGGCTGCGGACCCCCATCTCAACATATTTAGTTCCAGGGACCCCCCAGAAGCAAAGATTTACAAATGTTAGCTTTAAAAAATATATATTCAAAGTTTTGCAAAAAGTGTCACGATTTTTCATCTGCTATTTTTGAATAGTCAAAGACATCTAAAATGACATAGATGCGTCCCCGAATTGAATGGGTTAAAAGACAAAACACTCACTGTAACCACTCCAGTATTTGACGGTAGGGATGGTTATGCTAGACGTTATGTGGAAGACAGTAAGTGCAGGTGACAAACATCAGCCACTGTAAAGTAAAGTGTGTGGGAAGGATTTTCTCTGTATGGTGTGGAGAGCATACCTTCACCAAGGAGACAGCTTGTGCATAACGTGTTGAAATCAATTTTCTTCAATTTTATTTTGTTTTGTTTTCATCATGGTTTGAAACACAAAGCTGTACATTAGAGCATTGTATTTACTAATTTACTGTTTGTTAAAAGTGTAGAATATGGTAATTCTCACTTGTATTTTGGAGTTGGCTGGTTTCTGCCCGACAGCAGAGATATGCTGATGCAGACAGAGACATGGAATGGGGCAAAAACATAAACCCTGTCCACCTCCGATGGCAGTGACGGAACCGTCATTAATGGTGTTGAACTGTACTTAGCACGTTTATATAAAAGAAAAAGAGTATTCTGTCAGTGTAAACCTGAAGATTGTTTATAATTTTTGCTCAGAACCCATATGTATCCTGCTACCTTGGGTGTTTGGACTTATGAAAGATCTGCCTCCGTGGCTATAACATTAAAAAGAGTTTATTCCCATACCACAGGTTCTTGCATGTCAATTATTACCTGTAGCTCTATAAAGCAAATAACAGTGTTTCACTCATATTGTTTTTTGTAATCTGTTAAGGGCCGTCCACACAAAGCACTACAACGATCTCTACATCATTTAACTCTAGTCGTGGTGTGCACTCTTCCATCCACTTGAATTAGAAAGTTTTTTAAAACAATATCTTTATAGTAATAGTGCTTGGTGTGGATGGCCCTTTATGGTATGTTAAACATAATGTTTTCTATCACGTTTTCTTTAAGATTACTTGTAGTGGATCATCAGTGCTCTACTAGTGAAAGGTGGGGTTTCTCTTGAGGTAGAGGTGAAGAACTTCAAGGGAATTGCAGGAGTCTATGATTGTTGGAAGCTTTTATGCTACGTAGAAGGTGGAAGGCAATGAAGACTATTAAGTGATTAGCATGAACATAAACATGCACATTGCATCATTATCTGAACTAGATGTACCCTTCAACTTATTGTTTATACCCTGAATGACTGGTGCAGTTGCAGCTTTTGTAGCCACGGCAGAAGATATTAGGCCTTAATTGTCAAATGTTCAAGCATGATCTAATAATGTGTACTTTACATTGACTAAAGACTATTTTCCAAATGTTATAATTTTTTGCATTTTGGAAACATTGTAACATTGAGGTGCCCACTCTTCCGGTTACCATCAGGAGGACGAGTAGAGCGTGTGTGTGTGTGTGTGTGTGTGTGTCTTTTTTTTTATCCCCCCCCTCTTTCTCCCCGATGTAGTTGTTATGCCAGTTGATTCCTCCCCACACAGTTGTCACTGCTGTTGTATCCTACTGATTCACCTGCCAGTGAGGAGGGGAGCCTTCATCCTACCCCTCCCACCCGCCCCGCCCGGCTATACTCCCCCGAACACAGGCCAACTGTGTTCGTATAGACGTTCGACAAAGCCGGATGTACCATCCGGATGTGTGTGTGGTTTAAGGAGGGAGATTAGACGCTGTGGATGTCACGAAACAAACTATGTAATGTCCTGTTAAGAAAAGAGAGGATGAAAATTATCCAAGTAAATTTAACTTCATATTTAAAAGCAGGCTGGATGAAAGAGGATTAAATGTCACTGATTGTTTAATTAAAAAAAGATTTTGAGAATTTCCCCAAAGTAGTGATGCTTGGGTTAATGTTTTTTATTAAATTGTTAAATTGTGATATTATCAAACATATCAGACATTCTAGATTTCCCAAAAGAAATGCATGCATTTAATTCACCCTGAAGCAGGTAGAAAACGTAACCTCACTGGCATTAAAACTTGACATTACTTTGTTAGTTAACTGTATGATGGAGGTTAGGTGTACATATTGGATAATATGGATGTGAAAGGAGAATATGCTGTGTTGAGGGAGGAACTGAAGTTCTCCCAGAAGGTAGTGAGTATATATACATGTGGTGTACCACATTCACCATTATTCATTTGTTTGGTAGGTACAGTAAATACATCACATCAATCATTGTTTCCAAAGATGTACAGTAGGTTGAGCTGTGTGTCTGTTTCACTGCATCTTTTAGACACCATTATGGAGAGCAAAATGCATTTGTTGTAAATGTACTCAAATGCTAACAATTCACCTCAATCTTTGAGTTATTAATGGGTTTAAATAATCACTTAAAAGTTTTTATAGTTGCAATCTTGTAATGTTTAGAGTTTAAAGAGAACTTTAAGGTGTTTGCTGATACATTAGTAGCTTTAAGTTGTGTTCAGTTGCAACTGCTTAAGAGAGAGTGTGTTGTACTCTAAAATTATTATTATATATGTATAGCTAGTCATTACATCATTGAATTATATGTGTTTCTTTTCCACCCATGCATTCTGTCTTTTGCACCAGGGGTCTTCAACAGGGGGTCCGGGACCCCTAGGGGGTTCTTAGAGTTAATACAGGGGGTCCGCCAAATCTCTTTGTGTGATATATATTTTTTTACCTTAACCAATTGAACCGTAGCATCCCTTTTCTGAGGAGAACTTTTAGCCAAAAATAGCAGATCTACAAGCTCTCAACGCCTCGTGCTGCGAGGCGTTGAGAGCTTGTAGATCGGCTATTTTTGGCTGAGAGGCTATAGGTGTAGAGGGAAAAAAGAGCAGACTAAGTAAAAAAAAAAAACTTTCATCTGAAACACAATTGTATACAATATAGAGGGGGTCCCTCCTTCATCTCTCTCTCAACTAGGGGGTCCTTGGCCTGAAAACGTTGAAGACCCCTGTTTTACACAATTCAGCGCTTTAGTTGATCAGGTTGATCTTATCACTCATATGGTGAGATGTTGCACCATGGGAATCTCCTCTGCATCGTGACCTTTGAATATATAGAGGCCCAAAAAAGGTAAAGTCATTTAAGATGGATGCTTGGTAATAATGTGCCACATATGGCTGATGCTTGTGCTCTTGGGTATTAGTGTTAGTATAGATGGTGCTTACCAGTGCTGTAAAGTAACTATAAGTGCATTTACTCAAGTACTGTACTTAAGTACAATTTTGAGGTATTTTTTACTTTACTGAAGTATTTTCAATTTTCAGTTCTTGTACTCTTACTCCATTATCAACATCTCAGAGGCAAATATTGTACTTTTAACTCCACTTTACTTTGTAGATTTTGATTATATTATTACAAAACTAACCCCTTCAGCCATATGAACATTTTGGCCATTTGAAAATAGCCGATCTACAAGCTCACAATGCACATTGTGAGCTTGTAGATCTGCTATTTTCAAAATAATGTTATACATTTGAAAACTTGTGAAATGGGGACAATAGGCATTCTGCATAATGAGTACTTTTACTTTTGGTACTTTCAGTAAATTTAAAAAAAAAAAGTAGAATTCCGGACCTTTACTTGTAACAGAGTATTTCTATATTGCAGTATTGATACTTTTACTTAAGTAACAAATGGGAGTATACTTTTCCCAACACTGCTGCTCACAGCACGCATGGTCTGTGTCGCTGTCCAGCGGTGGTGGTGCTGAACCATCACTAATCGATGCATGTTGTAGAGACTAGAGTGACGTGACGTGGTTTATCCTGTTTTCTTTTTGTGTCCTTCAGAACACGCTTGTCTTGGCGGCAAATAACTGTAGTGGAGTAAAAGTACAATATTTGCTTCTGAAATGTAGTGGAGTAGACGTAGCCTACAAGTACTGAAAATTGGAAATACTCCAGTAAATAAAAAAAATACCTCAACATTTTACTTAAGTTAAGTCAGTGTTCTCAGACTTTTTCATGTCAAGGACCCCCAAATTGACACTTATTAGCCCGCGGACCCCCATTTGAAAAATGTATGCCAGGGACCCCCATAAGAGAAGATTTTTACGGCTCTAGCAGTGATTCTCAACCATTTTAATTTCAAGGACCCCCAGTTTGACATGCATTAGGCTACGGACCCCCATTTAATGGCATTTCTATCTCTGGGACCCCAATTTATATTGTAAAACCGATGTTAATTTAACTCTGAGAGTGTGCAAATGGAACCAAATGGACCCATTAGGGTCCATTTGGTTCCATTTGTACACTCTCAGAGTTACAGACCCATAAGGGTCCATTTGGTTCCTATAAATCATTTAGCTGGGGACCCCCTGGTATCCCCTCAAGTACCCCTGGGGGTCCCCGGACCCCACTTTGAGAACCAATGAGTTAAGTAAGATGTGTAGCTCTCAAGGGGTATCATCCAATGATGATATTGGACATTCTGCATTTACTTTTACAATTTGTCTTTAACTGATGCCTACTGTTTTTTATTTATGAACATACTTTTGTACTTTTAGAGCTACATTTTTTAATGCCAGACTTTTATTTGCAAAGCAACTTTTATTACAGAAAAGGTTATTCTTATAGACCAATTATTTGTTTACTAACATTGAGCCTGGACGCACAGGTGATAGTTCCACGCAATCAATTCCCAACCTGTTTCGGGGTGCACTGGTTTCAGCACACCCCAACCCCCTCTTGTGTGTGTTGGCTAGTGAGACGCGTCCTAACGAGACCTGATATAATGGGTTTCGTTGAGCGCATACTGGCTGCACGCAGCCAGTATGACGTCGTCTGTTAAGGGGTCTATACCACTGTTAGGCGCTCTGGATAAATAATAATAATAATAAGAGCTTCTGATAAATGGATTTATAAAAATATAGGTTACCTGGAAGTGCAACGACAGGGCAACGGAAGTAAATATTGCCTCGTCCAGTGGCTTGTAGTTTTAGAGCATCAGAACTGTTTGTGATCATAAAGAGAACCATTGCTCTCCATAACAGCCAATCAATGTGATAATAGCCGCTTTAGACACCAAGATGATTAGAATTCAAGGTCTTCGGGTCCTTGTGAAGCAGTTTCTGTCTGCAGCTGCTGGTGAGATCGTGGAAGCTGTTGAAAAGATGATCTCAGGATACGAGGAAGAAATGTTCCAGTCCAAACGAGAGATCAGTCGACAACGCAAGATGCTCGATGCGCTTCTACAACCTGAGATCAGGTTAAATAGAATAGCTGGTATGTGATACAATGTATGATCGATGCGTTTGTAAAACACAGATCAAATACAGTAGAATGCCATGCAGGTATGTGTTAGTTAGATGATTGCCTCAATCTAGCCTGCAGAATCAACTCAATCAGCTTCTAATGTAAAACGCCCACTTTAAATCAAATGTTTAATCTGGTGAAATTCAGGATGAATGGTTTTAGAAATTCATAATGAGTTTTTTTTCACCAATCACTGAACTAGGCCTACGTGATAGAAATAATATTTTTTAATGTTATGTGACTGAGTCCTGGAGGCTGGAGCTAAGGAGAGGTCACACATGCATGGGGCTATAATTGTTCAACCATATTTCAATCTAATTATCTTGCTACTGTGAGACTAGCTGTTTAATGCAAAGCTGTTTTAACCAATTTTGTCTCAGCTCCCATGGTTACCATGGCATTAGTAGAGATGCTGGTATTAAAGGGATAGTTTGGTTGTTTTACCTTGGATTTTATTGCACATCCAAAGGTTCTTGTCAAATTGAAAACGGTTCTTAAATTAGCACTACAGTTACTGAGGAGTTTTGCAACATTCCCTGAGATAGATACCTTTTATTGGTTCCGCAGGGGAAATTCAGGCTCCAGAGACAGCGCACAGCAGTAAAAGTTACAGATACAGGGCATAGAAGTACATTAGGTACAGAAGAGTAACATCACATTAAAGATACCCTCAAACAAAATAAAAGTATACAGAGATACTGTATACACCCTATGCAATCATCCTGTCTGGAGATGTGTGATGTCAAATCAAAAGGTGAAAAAAACTGTACTATCCCTTTTAATAGAATGAACCAGTATGTTGAGTCAGGATTAGGCATGCAACGGTATGACATTTTACAGTACGGTATCAAACAAAATACATCGGTTTATGGTATTTCATGGTATTAAAATATATTTTGAATACATTCTTTAAATATATTTGTATTAATATATATATATATATTTGTTACTAGGGCCCATCAAAAAACAAACAAAAACGTATCATTCTTTGAAGAAAAGATATTTTATTAGCCTATCAACTTAATTAATTGAGTAAAACGTAAATTATTAAAGAATCTATAGTTATCAATTCATTTATATTTCAGTCACAAAAGTATTGTTTTTTTTCTAAATATATATATATATATATTGTATAGCCTTGGATCAAGACTATCATAGATGTATTTTATTGTTTTTGACATTTTGTTTATATCTATGATATAAAAATTGAAAAAACGATAAAATACAAATCTATCGTATCTACGTCGTATCGTAATCGTACTACTACGGAGAATGATCGCTCTTTTGAATGAGACATGATCGTAGGCTACTACAACAAAGGATTTATATGGATCTTCCCTGGCTTTAATCAGCTGTTTATGTTTCGGTGGATGCACGCACACGCACGTGCACACACACACACACACACACGCACGCACGCACGCACGCACGCACGCACACGCACGCACACGCACACTGCTGTTGTTCAATCATTGCTGAATGTTCTCTTCTCCTCTTCTGCTCCTCAGAGGAAGCACAGCTCAACCTCTCTGTGTGGGAGGAGGATTTCCTCACTGAGCAGCAGCAGGAGTGGAACTCCAGTCCGAGGCAGGAGAACCCAGAGTCCCTGCAGACTGAGAGGAGCCACAAGGAACCTTTGAGCAGCGGCCAGGACAGAAGACCAGAGGACGACACCCTCCATGACACATTCACTCCTCCTCAGTGTGTGCAAAATGAGCATGAAATATGCAAAGAAGAAGAAGAACCTCTACGTGTCGCTTCAGCTGAGCAGATGCCCATAGAGACTGATGAAGAGGTCCCATCTCCAGGACTCTCTGAGGCTGAAAACGGAGACGACGATGAGAACTGGAGGCTGAGCGATGCTACTCAATATGAAGACGGTGACAAAAGTGAAGCTTCTCAAGATGGAGACATTGACAGAATTGAAGAGTGGAGGGACAGTGGACGACATTGCATGCTGACTTTAAAGACACCACGGACGAAGAAAAGGCTGAAATCCTGCATCATTTGCAAAGTGTGTGGAAAATCTTTTCTTGCAGAAGTCTCACTTGCGAATCATCTGGAAATTCACCCTAAAGATGTCTGCGGGCTGTGTGGGAGGCACTTTGAGACCGAGGGGGATTTTAAACTTCACCTGAAAACTCACATGAATGTAAAAGCAGAGGTGTGTGATGTTTGTGGAAAATGCTTTGCCAAACCTAGCAGTTTGGAGATACACAAGAGGATCCACACGGGAGAGAAGCCGTTCAATTGCAATGAATGTGGTAAATCCTTCAACCAACACCAAAACATGACGAGACACATCAGGGTCCACACTGGGGAGAAGCCATACTCTTGCACCTCCTGCAGCAAATGTTTCAGTGACTACACTACATTAAAACGACACGTGCAGACTCATTTACAAGACGGAACATTTGACGATGGTGATGGTAATGCTGAGGTGAAAGACAGTGCAGTGCAGATGTCAAAAAAGCAGCTGTTACGAACCGTATGTAAAGTCTGTGGGATGGATTTTAACAAAATAACACCCCTTGTGAATCACGCCAAAACTCACACTGAGGACCTCTGTGGGGTCTGCGGGACGCAATTTGAGTCTGAGGAGGTTTTGAAGCTTCATCTGCAAACTCACGACAATGGAAAAGTGTGTAAGATTTGTGGCAAGTGTTTTACAGGCCATGGAAGTCTAGAAGTGCACATGAGGGTCCACACCGGAGAGAAGCCGTTCAAATGCAAGGAGTGCGGTAAAGCCTTCAACTGTCACCAAAATATGACAAGACACCTCAGGGTCCACACTGGGGAGAAGCCATACTCTTGCACCACCTGCAGCAAATTCTTCAGTGACTACACATTAAAACGACACATACAGACTCATTTACCGGTCAAAAAGGAAAAGAAGCGGAAGCTGTTCAGATGCAAGGAGTGTGGCAAAGTCTTCAACCAAAGCCAAAATTTGAAAAGACACCTCATTGTCCACACCGGGGAGAAGCCATACTCTTGCATCACCTGCAGCAAATGCTTCAATGACTACTCTACATTGAAACGACACATGCGGACTCATTTAAAAAAAAATACACTTGCCATAACCACTCCTGCAGTTGACGGTGGTAATGCAGAGGTCAACAAGGACCATACAGAGCAGGTGATTGACATACAGCTGCAGAACGTAAGTGACATGTGCGGGAAGGATTTTCAATCTCTGGCGCCCCTTGTGAATCATGCCACAACTCACAGTGTGGACCTCTGAGGTCTACAGGACACGATTTGAGCCAGAGAGAGTCCGATTATGACTGTGTAGTAAAGGTCTTCACTGGAAATCATCTGGTGCAATTCACATGAAGAGTCACACAATTAGACTAGGAAATGCGCTCTGTGGAGAGCAGACCTCCATCACGGTGACATCTTGTGCCTAAAGTGATACGGTGCCTTGCACACTGCCATGGTTCCCTTTGGAAAAAAAGGTCAATTGAATATTTTTATTTCATTTATCATTATTATTTTCATCATGTTTTTGAAATACAAATTTGTACCTATATTAAGACTCTAATAGATCATTGTATTTATTAATTTACTATTTGTGAAAAGTGTAAATTGGAAATGGCCGTGGCCCAGGATGTCACCTGAAGAGTTGGTGGCTTTGAGTCGAGTCCAGATACAGATAACATGGTCCCATTCAAAGACATTACAAAAACTGGAAGTGGCCACTGGCCATAGCCGGGGGGTATACCAGTATACCAGCAAGTTGGCAGTAGTATTGCAATGATTAATCAATTGAATCAACTAAAATGAATTACTAAGTGAATTGCCAACTCATTTTAATTTTGTTTATTTGAAAAGCAAAACCTTACAATTATATGGGTTACATCAGATTGTGGATAAACACAAAAAAAGGCCATAGACATATTTCCATTGTGTTCCTCAAACTTTTATTTGGTATAATTGTGCCATTCTTACAAATTCAAGTATGACAATGTTACATTAAAACATTGAACAAGTTATTGCTTAAGTATTGCCTAAATGAAGTAAGCTTCCCTTTATACATGTATTCTACAAGGAAAATAGTACATACTATTGATTTATTTCTTACTGGTGCCCTCTAGTGGCAGTTTGTTTCTAGGTTTGATCACTGCAGTAGTCCAGAAGCACCAGCAAGTGAAGACAAAGTATAGTATAAATGTTGTAGGCCATACGCTACAAAATGTTCCATTAAGAAAAGCAGCTACATACAGTTACTAAAACTTTGCAAGACCAAACTTTGTTTTGACAAACAAAACAATCATTAAAGGCCTAATCCGTTCTTTAATGTATATGCTTCTATAAATACCCATATTACACAAACAAATAAAATGTTCAACTTGCATCAACACAATCATTTAGTAATTGCTAATGCATTGGCAATGATAATCCTTTTTATAATTGGCCAATTAATAAAATTTTCATTATACCTTAATCGTTATTTGGTAGTCCGATGACACCACACCCTTCAAAATACATTACAAAAACCAGACGTGAGTGTGAACGGTGGAAGTTGACCACCAAACTGTGCTTCATTGTCCTGTGACAAATATTTCCTCAATGTTTTGTAGTGTTACATGAATCTGTCTGTATCAGGCCATGCTACATGTTGGCCACTTTGTGTGAAAAGTCATTCAGTTCTTCCTTGCCCCATGACAAACCTTTCCACTGAGTGCAAATCTTTTCATAATGTTTGTAGATATGTCACGGTCAGACTAATAAATGGAATGGGGTACAAACATAAACCCTGTCCACCTCCAATGACAGTGACATTTGGTCAATAACGGTTATGAATTGTTCTTACAAATCTTACATGATTAGTTTTTTAAAGGTATATGTACCAGTACAATGATTGTTTCCCGCAGTGTAAACTGTAAGATTGATTGCTGTTTTTCGTGGTTTTCTTTTCTTTCTTTTATTTACTTGAATATTTATTTTATGGTCAGGACACATTTTTAGCTTGCTACCCTGGGTGTTCGCACTTTTGAAATCTCTCCCTCTGTGGCTGTAGATTAAAACAGTTTTATTCCCATACTATATTATTTTGTGCATCATGTAACTGTATAAGACAAGTAATAGTGTTTCACTCATATTGTTTTTTTCTTCTTTCTGCATTGTGGAGAATAACATTATGAAGGTTCAGCACAATGTCCTAGAAAAAAATAAGGACGTGAAGGTAAACAGGATGAGAGCAGAAAGGAGGCGAATGTTGTATGCAGAAGCACAACAATAGTGTGGCTGAAACAAGAACAAGAGGAAAACATTTAGGTACATGAAAATATCTGTATGTATGGACAAGATAAGATTCCTAGCATTCATTGCGATGGAAGTCTGAAAGAATCAAGACAAGATTATACTGGAAGCAGATAGGAGGAGATTCTTAAATGTTGTGGATTATGGGGGGAATGGGGATAGTGTACAGAGGGACGAATGCACGTCAACCCAGACTCAGAGTCTGGATGATTGAATGGACAGTTGGGAAAGGACACTTGTAAATAGTTTGCAGTGCACAGAAGGATAAGTAGCAGGTCGAATGAAGAGAACAGTAGGTGGCGGTAATGCTCAAAAATGTTTGCCAACCGTCAACCCCTACAGTAGAAGGAGATGTAGGACAACGGATGTAAACAGAGGCTCAGAACAAGAGAATAATTTATTTGGTTAACGGTCAGTGTGATCATAATTCATAACTAGATACCAAGATGAGTCAAATTCAAGGTCTTCGGGTCCTTGTGAAGCAGTTTCTGTCTGCAGCTGCTGATGAGATCGTGGAAGCTGTTGAAAAAATAATCGCAGGCTACGAGGAAGAAATGTTCCAGTCCAAACGAGAGATCAGTCGACAACGCAAGCATGAGATCAGATCAAATAGAATATCAGGTATGTATGCATATTATTATCTAGCCATGGATCAAACGACGGTCGTCTGTCACGACCGTCATGGATGAACTTCAACCTAGTGTTTGCACTTTCTTTATATATGGCCCGTACATCTACATAAACGTTCGGATTTCAAATATAAAGTGCTTACCTCATGGCCACGGATGTTACAATTATTTACGGGCCCTCAGAAGTACCCGTATCTTCCATATTGTTCAATAAAAAGCATTTTAATCCGATCGGTGGCCATTCAGAGCCATGTATCAGATCTCAGTACGCCTCCCAACCGAAAGGGTCGTGCAGTTGAAAGTATGGAGAAAATATGAAGAAAGTGGCCACCGATCAGAATAAAATGCTTGTTGTTGAACAATGCGGAAGATACGGGTACTTCTGAGAGCCCGTAAATAATTGTAAGTTAATGTAGATGTACGGGCCGTAAATGGAAAACATGCAAACACCAGGTTGAAGTTCATCCTAGTAGCCATGGTTCACATGACGCTTGTATACAAGCGTCATGGTGTCGAGTCCCCCTGGTTTATAGCTGTGTTCGATTTTGTTTACATTGCCAACTCTCACATGTACATAAACGTTCAGATTTAAAATATAAAGTGCTTACCCCCGAGCCACGGATGTTGCAAGGCGACCCGGACCGCCATAAGTACACGTATCTCATTTTAATCCGATCGCCGGCCATTTTCTCCAAATTGTCTCCGATACTTTCAACCATGCGACACTAATGGTTCGGAGGTGTATTGCACTCTGATACATCACCAAAAAACAAAAACAAAAAGAAAGAAAATGACCGGCGATGGGATTAAAATGCTTTTTTATTGAACAATACGGGAGATACGGGTACTTATCGCTGTCCGGGTCGCCTTGTAACATCCGTGGCTCGGGGGTAAGCACTTTATATTTGAAATCTGAACGTTTATGTACATGTGAGAGTTGGCAATGTAAAAAAAAAAACGAACACCGCTATAAACCAGGGGGACGCGGCACCATGACTGTCATGGTATGACAGTCATGTTTCAGGGCTAAAGTTCATCCATGCCTGTCATGATATGACAGTCATGTTTCAGGGCTAATATTATCCAGCTTTGTAAAAACGTAACAAAAAAAACAATCCACCATTGTTTATTTTGGAGAGCGCTCGTTTTAAATCACTCAACGTCCTGCATAGATAATGTGCAAAACATATTTGGAAACAGGTGGTATGCAGGATTGTTTATACTGTATAGTTCTCTCTCCTGATTAAATCAAATTGCTATCCCAACCTGAAAATGTATTTTCTGTTTACTAAAGAGCAGAAGAGACCCCTGTTAATGAACAATTTCACTATAGCAATGATAAGAGGATCTTTTCACAGTTCCACATGCTTCTCTATGCCCAGGATTTGTGCTCATAGGCGGGTTGGAGTTGTGAGGAGGGTCGGTCTCTGGTGGTCGTTGCAGAGACCGACCCTCCTCTCTACTCCTATGAGCACTCATCCAGGGCATGAATTCCTGCCACTTTAAACTGTGCGGAATAATGTCCTTAAAGGATGACTTCACCCATTTTCAACCTATCTTCATATCATTGGTCCTAACTCCTCACTGATGCTCATTATAATGTTACAATTTTTGTATACCACGACTGTTTCTCAGAGGAGGGCTGTGGACAGTTCAGAAACCCGCCTACCAGTGACATCATCAATTGGGCATCCAAGCTAATAGAAACTGCAGGATTTCTATTCCTCAAAAGTTAGCATGCTATAGAAGCCACATTTCTCTCGTTAAAAAATAAAAAATAAAATCTTGTTTGGAAAAACTAAATGATGATGTCACGGGAAGGTGGGTTGGTAAATGGTGAGGACCAGGAATTAATTAAAATTCATGATGAATTAATGTATGAGTTTATCATTAATTCATCATTAATTAAGCGTTAATTACGAGTATGAATTTGCATGCTCAAGTAACGTGTGGCCGTAATCTATTTAACATTTTTTTAACAACAAATATCACTCACAGCAACTTTTTTTGAAGGATTTAATCATTGTAATAAAAATAGAGAATTCACTCAACCTTAAGTAGAGCAGACAAAAATGGGAGAGTTTGTAATATACTTTTATTAACAGAGTGTTGATGAGTTATAATAAATATGATTCTCTTACAGATCGTTTGATAACATGACAGTGTAGTTGAGGTTTTTCAACGAATGAATCTGAAACTTCACTTATGAGCATTGGCATAGACAGGGATTAACCCATTAAGACCTGGGACGCATCTGTCTCACTTTAGATTTCTTTGGCTATTCAAAAATAGCAGATATACAAGCTCATAGCGCGGCACCGAGTGCCGCGCTACGAGCTTGTTTGGTGGTCTTGAAATTAAAATGGTTGAGAATCACTGCTAGAGAGCCGTAAAAACCTTCTCTTATGGGGGTCCCTGGCTTATCTTTTCAAATGGGGGTCCGGTCCAGTTGTAAAAAACTGTTAGGATTTAGACTTTTTTTAAGAATCGCCTCAGGTCTTAATGGGTTAAGTGATCAAGTGGTCATATGCCTCGAGTACCTCTACTATGTAACTAGTCTGTGCATAAGTAAGGGGAAAAAACAGAAGGCATTTCCATAACCGAGGCGTTCCCAAAGCGCCTCCAGACCAGAGATAGACCATTTTCCAATCATTGCTGAATGTTCTCTTCTCCTCTTTTGCTCCTCAGAGGAAGCACAGCTCAACCTCTCTGTGTGGGAGGAGGATTTCCTCACTGAGCAGCAGGAGTGGAATTCCAGTCCGAGGCAGGAGTCCCTGCAGACTGAGAGGAGCCACAAGGAACCTTTGAGCAGCGGTCAGGACAGAAGACCAGAGGACGACACCGCCCATGACACATTCACTCAGTGTGAGAAATATGAGCATGAGATATGCAAAGAAGAAGAAGAACCTCAACCCGTCACTTCAGCTGAGCAGATGCCCATAGAGACTGATGAAGAGGTCCCATCTCCAGGACTCTGTGAGCCTGAGAACGGAGATGACTGGAATGCTACTCAAGACGGAGACGGTGACAGAAGCGAGGAGTGGACGCCGAGCGGACAACATCCCACACTGACTGGTATAAAGACACCACGGACGAAGAAAAGGCAAAGATCCTGTATCATCTGCAAAGTGTGCGGGAAATCTTTTCACTCCGAACTCTCGCTGGTAAAACATCTGGAAAGTCACCCTCAAGATGTCTGCGGGCTGTGTGGGATGCACTTCAACACGGAGGAGGATTTTAAACTTCACCTGAAGACTCACAAGATTGTGAAAGTACTGGTTTGTGATGTTTGTGGGAAATGCTTTGCCAAACCTTTCTATTTGGAGGAACACATGAGGGGCCACGTGGGAGCGAAGGCGAAGCCGTTCAGATGCAAGGAGTGCGGTAGATACTTCAGCCGACACCAGAATATGACGAGACACCTCAGGACCCACTCTGGGGAGAAGTCGTACTCCTGCAACACCTGCAGTAAATGCTTCGGTAGTTATTATTTATTAAAACAACACATGGTGGATCACATTGTAACGTCCAGGATTCTATCCCGGGTCTCCCGCGTGGAAAGCCAACATCTTAACGACTAGTCAAAAGGGGAACTCGCCTTTGGCCAGTGGAGATATTAGGCTTTTTGGTCGTCAGGGAGAAGCCCTGAGCCACTCTGCTACAACATGATGGTGGCCACTCGCTCCTAATTTTCTATTCTCCCAACTTATTTGTCTGGGTTTTTTTAGGGGGATACAATTTGATATGGTTCCTTTGTATTTTAGGGGATACTGAGGGCCATGTTGTGCCTGAGCTTTTTTTCCCGTTTGAGTTTTGTATGTTTATTAAAAAAATAATTAACATGTAGTTTGCAACAAAAAAAAAAAAGCTGCATCTGAAAACTCACAAGAAATGTGTGAAATATGTGTTTTCTTTTGACAGCCACACAAAGATAATGAGACACATGAGGAACCATACAGCTGCCATGTATGTGGCAGCTGTTTTTGTGACAATTCTAATCTCAAAGAGCACACCAGCCCCAGCACTCACACACTGGGCTGAAACCGCACCACTGTGAGATCTGTGGTGAAGGCTTTTACCAGAAATCATCTGTCAGAATGATTTGACTAGTAAATGCACTCAGGCTTCAAGTCGGGCCCAGAGACATAGCATGGTCCCATTCTGAAACATCACAAAAAACTGGGCTGACGGGTCAACCAGGGAGTTGGCAGCTTTGAGCCGTGTCTGATGACACCCCACACGGCCCCTTAAAAATACATTACAAAAACCAGAAGTGTGTGTGACCGCTGGAGGTCGACCACCAAACTGCGCGTCATTGTCCCATGACAATATTTGCTCAATGTTTTGTGATACATGAATCTGTTAGGATTTTGTGACAGTCAACATTTGGCTACGTGGTGTGAAAAGTAAAATAAGTTCTTCCTCACCTCATGACAAACCTTTTCTGCCAAGTGCAAATCTGTTCCTAACATGTGTAGATAAGATGTGCTGATAGACTGATAAATGGAATGGGGTGAAAACACGTCCTCCTCCAGTGGCAGTGACATCTGGTCAATAACTGTTTGAAACTCTACTTACAAGTTTGACATGCTTTTAAAAAAATTGAGTTCCTTTTGCCATTTTTGTGTAATGCTGTTAATATAGTCAGGCTTGCCTTTTTACCCACGTCAGAGCTTCATGGACACAAGAACCAGTTTCGACCAGATTGTATGACATCACAGTCCATGGACCCCTCACAATCTGATTGCTATCTGATGCGCTGTCCGTCTTGTACCAAATGACCTCATGTCCATGATGACATTACCTAAAAACTGCACTGTTGCTTTGTGAAACATTAAGATATGAAGATATGTTTTTGACAAGTCATGAGTCATGACATGTACACGTGTACCCACCAACTGGCCACTGGAACTGAAATCTGATGACGCTATGAAGTGGGAGTTTCTCCAAGATAACATTGGGCTATAACCACCTGTATTTCCTGTGAAAGAATATTCTCATAGAATAAACCACTGGATTGATTGATTTTCGATGGTGTTTTCCTCCTCATTTGGCGTCCACGTTCTTCATTTTTACTATTTAAAATTTGATCTTTGCTTACAATATCTTTTAGATCTATCAGTGGGGATTTGTGAAGTGCGTGTATCAATTTATTATTAGTTTATTTGTAATAAGTTATGTAATTCCTCAAGGAAACTGTGGATGGCAGCAACACGCTGTTAGTTGTAGTGCTCTCATCATTACTCTGATATAACACTTTATAAGTCACAATAAGTAAAGTACATTTACTGAATGCAAGAGAAAGGAGGTAGGTTCACCCGGGGACTACTTGTTCCCAGTGGTGTAAAGTAACTAAGTACATGTACTCAAGTGCTGTACTTAAGTACAATTTTGAGGCATTTTTACTTCAATTGAGTATTTCCATTTTGCAATACTTTTACATTTTATACATTTGAAAACTTGTGAAATAGCACATTCTGCATAATGAGTACTTTTACTTTTGTACTTCACGTACATTTTGATAACAATACTTTTGTACTTTTACTTAAGTCAATTTTGAATTCCGGACTTTTACTTGCAGCAGGGTATTTCTACATTACAGTATTTATACTTGTACTCAAGTAAAAGATTTGAGTACTTTTTCCACCACTGTCTGACTGTTTGCTTGGCTTTACATACAGGCAAACATATGGCTTTGCTCTCTTGGGTATTAGTGCGTCACAGCCAGCACGCATGGTCTGTGTCGCTGTCCATGGGCAATGGTGCTGAACCATTCACTAATCCAGTGGTTCTGAAACTTTTTCATGTCAAGGACCCCCAAATTCACCCTTCTTACCCCGCGGACATAAGAGAAGGTTTTTACGGCTCTCTAGCAGTGATTCTCAACCATTTTAATTTCAAGGACCACCAGTTTTACATGCATTAGGCTACGGATCCCCATTTAATGGCATTTATATCTCTGGGACCCCAATTCATGTTGTAAAACCAATGTTAATTTAACTCTGAGAGTGTACAAATGGAACCATTTGGGGTCCATTTGGTTCCATTTGTACACTCAGAGTTACAGACCCATAAGGGTCCATTTGGTTCCTAACTATCCATCATTTAGCTGGGGACCCCCTGGAACTCCCTCAAGGACCCCTGGGGGTCCCCGGACCCCACTTTGAGAACCAATCGCACTAATCGATGCATGACGACGTGCTTCCTTTCCTTATCCATCCATTGATATCACGATTGCAGACCTTTTTTCTTTTTGTGTCTTTCAGAATAAGCTCCTCTTGCGGCTTGCTTGGCTTATGATAGTCTGCACCTATATTTTAGTGAATTTTAGATCAACGCGTTACCACCGCGCTCTGACTACTCCTCCTCTTTTGTAGCCCACTTTTACTCAACTTCTACTAAATGTATTTTGCGCAACATAGCATAGCCTAGGACCGCAACGGTCGTCTGTCACGACAGTCATGGATGAACTTCAACCTGGTCTTTGCACTTTCTCCATTTACGACCCGTACATCTACATAAACGTTCAGATTTCAAATTTAAAGTTCTTAGCCTATGGCCACTGATGTTACAATTATGTACGGGCCCTCAAATGTACTCGTATCTTCCGTATTGTTCAATAAAAAGCATTTTCATTCGATTGGTGGCCATTTTCTCATAGAGTTATAATGTATTAGAGTGCAGTACACCTCCCAACCAATAGGGTCGCGTAGATGAAAGCATATGGAGGAAATACGAAAGAAATGGCCACCGATTTGATATTGGATTAAAATACTTTTTATTGAACAATACCTAATATATGGGTACTTTTGAGGGCCCGAACATAATTGTAACATTGTGGCCATAAGGTAAGCACTTTATATTTGAAATTCGAACGTGTATGTAGATGTACGGGCCGTAAATAGAGAAAGTGCAAACATCAGGTTGAAGTTCATGCATGACTGTCATGATGTGACAGTCATGTTTCAGGGCTACCTGGAAGTGCAACTCTAGGACAGCGGAAGTAAACACAGACTCGCCCAGTGTAGTTTGACATCATCACAAGTGTTTGTGATCAGAACAAGAGAATCATTGCTTCGATAAACAATCAATGTGATCAGAGCCGTTTAACTAGATACCAAGAAAGATGAGTAAAATTCAAGGTCTGCGGGTCCTTGTGAAGCAGTTTCTGTCTGCAGCTGCTGATGAGATCGTGGAAGCTGTTGAGAAGATGATCTCAGGATACGAGGAAGAAATGTTCCAGTCCAAACGAGAGATCAGTCGACAACGCAAGATGCTCGATGCGCTTATAAAACCCGAGATCAGGTTAAATAGAATCAGAGGTATGTGATACAATGTCGATCGATGTTCTTATAAAACCACAGCTCAATAGCAGGTGTGTGTGGTTGACTCGGTGACATATCGCCTCAGTCTAGCCTGCAGAACCAACCAACACAACACAAGCAGCCTAATGTGAAACGCCCTGTTCTGATCAAAACGTTTATTGAAATTCAGGATGATGTGTACGGTGTCACATGACGATGTAAACACTGTCTAATGTTGTTCGTTCTAGTGGGATTTATTAAGTGATCTGCCGTGTAACCTCATCTACAGTATGTGAGGCCAGGGATGTTTATATCCTGGAAAAGCCTGATCATAGACCAAAAATCATAGACATGGTTCATTGATTCTCACTCTCAGCCTTTTTTTCTTCTTTTTTTGTTGGACCTCCAATCTAAGAAAAGTGAAGGTCTGTCATTTAGCTCCAGAATTCCTTGCAGTCTATGCATGGTAGGTACGTACAGCAGGGGTCTTCAACAGGGGGTCCGGGACCCCTAGGGGGTCCTCAGAGCTACTATACGGGGTCCGCCAAATCTTTGTGTGATAGGATTTCGTTTTTTTTACATTAACCCCTTGAACCCTAGAATTCCTTTTCTGAGGGGAACATTAGCCGAAAATAGCAGATCTACAAGCTCTCAACGCCTCGCGCTGCGAGGCGTTGAGAGCTTGTAGATCTGCTATTTTTGGCAAAGAGGCTATAGGTGTAGAGGAAAAAAAGAGCAGACCAAGTAGAAAAAAACTTTAATCTGACACACAATTTTATACAATTTAGAGTAGGGGGTCCCTGCTTCATCTCTCTCTCAGCTAGGGGGTCCTTGGCTGAAAACGTTGAAGACCCCTGATGTACAGTACTAGAAGTTCGGGCCGCTATGCGGCCCGAACGTCTAGCGTGACGCGTCGTTCACTTTGCAGTGCCACCTTACAGGCACCTCACAGTGTGAGAGAGAGTTTTGTGCTCTCCTAAATCCATGGCAGGCTTTGAAAGTACCCACTTCAGAAAGAGGTGACGTGCATCACCTCTCCAATGACCAAAACCCACTTTGTGATTACTCAGACCTGGTATGGCAGACCTGTGGGGAGTGTGCAGTGGTGTACAATGTGAAAAGATAGTTGAAATCGCAGGAGATGAAGTTAGCAGTTTATTTGTGTAAAGGGTGGATAAGAATGAAATGGTGTGAAAGACAGTGGCGACGTCGTCAGGTCCACAGGTTGTCATGGCAGAGCCTGCAGAATGGGAGAAAAGGAGAAGGCAGGAATCACCTAAGTAGTTATGATGAATGGGCCTAGTTTATAAGTATGATTATGAGCATTTATGACTCTTTCTATGGTTATAGATTATTACTATTTATCACTATGGAAGCCGTCGAACTGGTGCGATCTGACGGCATCCTAGAATTTATAGGTAGGATGTGATGTCATGCTGTTGTGAGATTACGTCACACTGGCGTTGTGTCCATATTCGGGACGACCGTCTCATCGTCATCGTCGTCTTGGTAACAGGTTGGTTTGTTGTGATGATGTAGTGTAAAGTTTAGGTAGGATGTGATGTCATGCTGTCGTGAGATTACGTCACACTGGCGTTGTGTCCATATTCGGGACGACCGTCTCATCGTCATCGTCGTCTTGGTAACAGGTTGGTTTGTTGTGATGACATACTGACATGCAATCTGGCAAGAGTGATGCAACGTACATACAACGTACATACTGACAACCGACATGGCGCAGGATTCAAATTGTAAGGTAGATAAGACAACAGTGGCAACAATACTGTGACCAAAATAGCCATTCTTGTTCTCTAGTTCAGGGGTCTTCAACGTTTTTCAGGCCAAGGACCCCTTAGCTGAGAGAGAGATGAAGCAGGGACCCCCTCTACATATTGTACAAAATTGTGTTGCAGATTAAACTTTTTAATATATTTCATAGGTCGTTTCATAGCACTATCATCAATGTTGGATTGATGTTAATGTGTATTTTCAGACATTTCAACCACTTAAAACACCATTACTTAGTAAACTTGACCTTTCACTCTACACTTGGCCTGCTCTTTTTTCCCTCTACACCAAACGTCTTTGCCAAAAATAGCCGATCCACAAGCTCACAACACCTCGCAGCGCGAGCTTGTAGATCGGCTATTTGTGGCTGAAGTTCCCCTCAGAATAGGGATGCTAGGGGTTCAAGTGGTAAATGTAAGAAAATTATCCTATCACACAAAGATTTGGTGGCCCCCCTGTAGTAATTCTGAGGACCCCTTAGGGGTCCCGGACCCCCTGTTGAAGACCCCTGCTTTAGGGACCAGTCGAAATTTACAGAAGGGGGTCCCTGGAGGAAAATAGGGGAGGGTCATGCCTTTCTAATTGTAGTACAAGGGAGGGTCAGCTAATTTTACTTTGAATCCAAGGGAGGGTCATGCAATTTTGAATTGATAAAATAGTCAACTTTTTATATACCTTTTTAGTACACCAGAACAGTGGTCAATGGCCCCTCTATTTCAAATGATACAAAGGATTCAAATACAGTAACACCTTGGTCTATTTAGAATCAGTGACGGTCGTTAACAAGCCATCAACGCACAGCAAGTGTGAACGACCCAGTCAAATCTATTCAGAGTCTTAATGATGGTGGTTGAACAATTAAGCAACACTTCAACAGGTGTTAGGCATATTAGGGAGATGCATTATCCCAATTTCCAACACAGAGATATCCTCTTTTAAGTGTGTTTTTGTTACTCATAGAATTACATACACCGGGTAGGTTACAATGACCAATTTATAACTGGATATTCATAATACAACGTCTACTAAACTGGAAGACTCATAAAGTACTAAGCTTGTTTAAAATGAGATCCACATGCACACAAATCATGATGACATATAAGAGACAGACAGATATATTATACACACTACTATACAGAACGTCATACAGTATGAAGAGTGAAAACTATGTACAAGAGAAGAAAAAATCAGGGAGGTGGGGGGGGGGGGTTAAGACTTAGACAGGGGCCATTTTCGAATTGCAAAAGTAGGCTACAAGCAAGCACATGCGATTGATATGGGCACATTTCCTACTAATGATGACTCAACCATAAACTGGTACAGTTTCCCTTGAAATTCTAACTCCCATTTCTGTGGAAGTTCTTGACATCCGAGTTCCAAGTAACTGACAACATTGATGCGTCTTAACGCATCAATGCAACCTGAGACAGGCTTTATTTGAGCCTGTAACTAAATACAGGCTCAAATAAAAGCCTGTATTTACCTTGATGTACTAAAACCTCCCTTAAAGTCATCCTTGAGTTGAAGTTCCTTTCTGTTGTCATGCACATTAACAGTATCCACCATCGATAAAATACAATATAATACAAATCTTCACTTTCCTACATTACTAAATGCATGGTCAGGGACCACATGCAATACATCCACGGACCAACAGTTGAAAACCCATGATGTAGGCAACAGTGTAGTCACCGTAGTTTATAATTATGGGATTCAATGGGTTTCCCACATGTACGTTTAGAACACTGTCCATTCTGCTACCACAACAGACACTACACTGTGCATTTAGCAAGACTGACTACAGTAATGTTCTTATCAATGTGGAAAGCAAAACATCGGACACATTATCAGTTTTAAATGTCATGTTGTTGAATTTGATGGGGAGGGTTAGGGGTGTCAAGATAACACTAATTTCACGACACATACATGATGTTGGGCATATGATATCGATATGATACATTATTAATGTTCTTTTCTCATGTATCATCAACATTGGCCATCATCTTTAGTTTAAAATAACAATTATAAAGCACTTGTACACACAAATAAATACATGTATGCAAGCTTAAGGGAGAAGTGAAGTTCTCACTAACTATAAACCCATTGTTTCAGAGGACAGATAGGCACTAATATAACAAATATAATATAATATAATATAACACTGCATAACTATAAATTCCACAAACCTCATATTTTTGTCATCTGGACTTTACGAACCAAGTGCAGACTAGCTATTTACAACAGCTAAAAAAAAATCTATAATACCAGATACAGTATAATACCATGTAAACAATCTTAGATTAGATGTACTCTAGGCCTATTTGAGAGTGCAGAGGCATAACTGCTTTGACGCATGTCACATTAACGAGCGTTAACGAGCATCACTGACACACAATTAACACCTCCCCTCTGCAGTGCTTTAAACTGAAAGTGACTGGAGTCTGTTTCATTCTCTCCAAAATATCTTGAATATGATGGAAGACATGATTCATAATACTGTGATTATGATAAGCTTCACATTTCGTATCATACACCATAGAACACCTATAACTTTCACCGGCAAAAAAAATAAAGAAAAGAAAAATAATTTAAAAAATATTATGATACAGTATGACATATTGACAATACCTATCGTCACATTTTAATACCGCGATAGGCTATATCGTTGGACAATATATCGTATATAACTCCAATAGGCGGGGAGGGTTAGTCTTTTTTTTTTAATCACTTGGGTAGGGTCATTGATTTTTTTTTTAGTCAAAGGGAGGGTCATGGCATTTTAGATCAGGGCACATACATTTTCTCCAGGGGTACCCTTCTTTAAAAATCGACCTGTCCCTTTGTTGTATTAACGTGTACATTTAACAATGGTGATGCTTAACTATCAGTCATTTAACTGGGGCCCAACTGGAACCCCCTCAAGAACCACTGGGGGTCCCCAGGAGAACCACACAAACATAGACCATTGACCCAAAACAATAGATTGGTTGTGAACCAGCCAACTAAGCCAACCATACACAGCGTGAATATTAGTGATGTGCGGGTCGGGTTTTTTCATGACCCGCCCCGCCCGCCCCAACCCGCCACGGAACCCAACCCGCCCCGCGAACCCATATATAAATCTATGGCTCAACCTGCCCCGCGACCCGCGGTGGGAATATATATATATATATTATATAGCGCTCTTTTAAGTACCCAAAGTCGCTTTAAATGTCTACAGTAGCACAACATTGTCATGGGCTAAATAAACAAGCATGTTGTTCAAAATAGGGACCCGCGGGTTACGGGTCGGCCCGCTCATCACTAGTGACTATAGTATCCCATAGCCCAGATGAACGTTCTAGATCCTATGGTATCTTGAATCTTTCTCCCTCTGCTTCGGTAACACACACACACACACACACACACACACACACACACACACACACACACACACACACACACACACACACACACACACACACACACACAGAGCTGTTTTTAGTGTTTTTAGCTATATTTTATGTACTTTGACTCCCCTTCTTTTCTATTTTCTATTCTAATTATTTTACTTATTTTTAACTGCAACACTGACGAGCCTGCACCAACATGACTTTAACCCACTTGTAAACGCGATGTGACAATAAAGATTGATTGACACTGATGTTGTTCCCTTCTCCTTTCCTGCTCCTCAGACGAACCACAGCTCATGCTCTGGGAGGAAATCTTCGCTGAGCAGCAGGAGTGGAACTCCAGTCCGAGGCCGAAGAACCCAGAGTCCCTGCAGACTGAGAGGAGCCACAAGGAACCTTTGAGCAGCAGCCAGGACAGAAGACCAGAGGAGGACACCATCCGTGACACATTAACTCCTCAGTGTGAGACAAATGAACATGAAATAGACAAAGTAGAGGAAGAACCTCTACCTGTCACTTCAGCTGAGCAGATTACCATGGAGGCTGATGAAGAGGTCCCATCTCCAGGACTCTCTGAGGCTGAGACCATAAATGGAGATGACGATGAGGATTGGAGGCTGAGCGATACGACTACTCCGGACGAAGACAGTGACGGAGATGAAGAGTGGAGGAAACATGGACAATATCGCAAGCTGACTGCAAAGACACCACGGAAAAAGAAAAAGCAAAGATCTGGCATAATTTGCAAAGTGTGTGGGAAGTCTTTTCATGCCAAAGCCTCACTGGTGAATCATCTGGAAAGTCACCCTAAAGATGTCTGCGGGCTGTGTGGGAGGCACTTTGATACTGAGGAGGATTTTAAACTTCACCTGACAACTCATGAGAATGTCAAAGCAGAGGTTTGTGATTTTTGTGGGAAATGCTTTGTAAGTTCTAGCGCTTTGGAGACGCACATGAGGATCCACACGGGAGAGAAACCGTTCAATTGCAGTGAATGTGGTAAATCCTTCAACTGTCGCCAAAATATGACACGGCACCTCAGGGTGCACACCGGGGAGAAGCCATACACTTGCATCAATTGCAGCAAATGCTTCAGTGACTACACTACACTAAAACGACACGTGCAGACTCATTTTCAACACAAAACACTCTCCGTAACCGCTCCTGCGTTTGACGATGGGGATGGCAATGCAGACGCTAAGGACAGCACAGCGCAGACGTCAAAAAAGCAGCTGTTGCGAGCCATATGCAAAGTGTGCGGGAAAGATTTCCACAAAATAACGCCCCTTGTGAACCACGCCAAAACTCACACTGAGGACCTCTGTGGGGTCTGCGGCACGCAGTGTGACTCGGAGGAAAGTTTGAAGCTTCATCTGCAAACTCACGAGAACGGAAAAGTGTGTGAAATTTGTGGAAAGTGTTTCGAAGGCCACGGGAACCTAGAAGTGCACATGAGGATCCACACCGGAGAGAAGCCGTTCAGCTGCAGCATGTGTGGTAAATCCTTCAATTGTCGGCAAAATATGACGAGACACCTCATGATCCACACGGGGGAGAAGCCGTACTCTTGCACCACCTGCAGCAAATGCTTCAATGACTACTCTACATTAAAACGGCACATGAGGACTCATTTACAAGGCAAAGCACGCTCTGTAAACACTTCCGCAGCTGACGACGGGGATGGTAAGCAACAGGTACGGGACGTGTGCAAAGTGTGCGGGAAGGATTTTCACTCCATGGTGTCCCTCGTGAATCACGCCAAAACGCACACCGAGGACCTCTGTGGGGTCTGCGGGACGCGATGCGAGTCGGGGGAAAGCTTGAAGCTTCACCTGAAAACTCACAAGAACCGAAATCTGTGCGAAATTTGTGGCAAGTGTTTTGAGAGCAACGCAAGTCTAGAAATGCACAAGCGGATCCACACGGGAGAGAAGCCGTTCAGCTGCAGCGAGTGTGGCAAATCCTTCAACTTTCGCCACAACATGATCAGACACAAGAGGACGCACACGGGGGAGAAGCCCTACCTCTGCAACGTATGCGGCAGGTGTTTCTGTGACCATACGACGCTCAAACACCACACCAGCACTCACACTGGGCTGAAACCGCACCGCTGCGAGATCTGCGGCAAAGGCTTCCACCGGAAAACATACGTAAGAATTCACATGAAGAGTCACACAAATAAATTAGGAAATGCGCTCAGCGGAGCGCAGACCTCCACTAACAAGACGGCTTGTCCATAAAGGGTTGGG
This sequence comes from Gymnoscopelus microlampas, assembly GCF_963454915.1. NCBI lineage: Eukaryota > Metazoa > Chordata > Actinopteri > Myctophiformes > Myctophidae > Gymnoscopelus > Gymnoscopelus microlampas. Next base: position 11,375,653 of record NC_139948.1, read on the forward strand.
GTGCCATGCACACACACTGCCACGTCCCGATGGGCCCGAGGGAGTGGGGATGGTTGGGGGTCGACCAGCAGGTCAGCAGCGCAGAGCCAAGTCTGATGACACCCCACACGGCCCCCTTTACCCTTTAAGACCTGAGGCCGCTTCTAAACATTTTCTAAATCCTAACAGTTTTTCGGAAAGAAATATTAAAAAATAATTTTCACGATTTTTCTAAAATAGCAGATCTACAAGCTCATAGCGCGGCACTCGGTGCCGCGCTATGAGCTTGTATATCTGCTATTTTTGAATAGCCAAAGAAATCTAAAGTGACACAGATGCGTTCCAGGTCTTAATGGGTTAAAATGCATTACAAATACCAGAAGTGGGTGTGACCGGCGGTCGACCTCACAACCTGTGTGAAAAGATAAATCAGTTCTTCGTTGCGCCATGACAAATGTTTCCTTGGTGTGAAAAATGTGAATCGGATCTCCCTTGCCCCATGGCAAACCTTTCCCCAACATCCAAATCTGTTCATTATGTTTGTAGATATGCTGCTAAAAGACATAAAAAACCCTGTCCACCTGGCAGTGACATTTGGTCAAACAAGGTTTTGAACTGTGCACAGAAGGCTTTCATGTTTTTTTTTTTTTTTTAAGTATGTGCCTGTAAACTGCAGTGCCCCCCCTCACATATTATACTGCTCCAATGTCATATGCTTATGTGGACTGGTATATTTTGAAAAGACCACAAGACATTTAAAAACTTGAATAGGCTCTATTCTCAGCAGCCATATTATCACTTCCTTCACAGGTGTTACCAATGATACTAATGAAGGCTCTGTTCCATTTAGTCTAGCACAGTGGTTTCCACGACCCCCATAACTCTGAGAGTGTACAAATGGAACCAAATGGACCCTTACGGGTCCATTTGCTTCCATTTGTACACTAAGGGTCCATTTGGTTCCATTTGTACACTCTCAGAGTTACACACCTGTAAGGGGCCATTTGGAAGCCCATTAGGGTCCCTGGACCCCAACTGTAGACCCACTGGTGTAACAGAGTGTTTCCAGTGAGCCAACATGCACAATATCAGCACCCTGACTGAGCACGCCTTCATTAGTATCATTGGTAACACCTGTGAATGTCTTCATAATATGGCTGCTGTGAATAGAGCCTATCGCTGAACACCGCTGTGCTATCAGAAGCAAGGTAACATCTTGTCCTTTGGCTGTACGATTTTCCAGGGCAAAACAATATGTCCACCGCCACTCTCAGACAATGTCGGAATTGAATGAATAACATTTCCACACAGAGTGGGAGACAAACTCTATGCTCCTAAAACGCAAACTCTTGTGGGTACATATACACATAAAGGTTTGGTTCTTCAGTAGTTCTTTAGTGCTGTGGTTCTCTAAGTTGACTCCAGCAAAATTAGTTAACCTTTAAGGCCTGAGGTTCCCATTCTGACTAAATGTTTTCAGAAACAACGTATACGTTTTTTTTTTCAGAAAAAAATGATGTTGCTATAATATCAGTGGTGCTCCAACTTTTTCATGATTGTCAAGGACCTCCAAAATGATATGTCATTTGCCTGCGGACCCCCATCTGAAAATATTTTGTGTCAGGGACCCCCAGAAGCAAAGATTGGAGTTACAAATGTTCGCTTTAAAAATAATGTATATTCAAAGATTTCCGCACATTTTCACGATTTTTCAAAAATAGCAGATCTACAAGCTCATAGCGCGGCACTCGGTGCCACGCTATGAGCTTGTATATCTGCTATTTTTGAATAGCCAAAGTATAAAATAATGGTTTAAGTGGTTACACAGATGCGTTCCCGATTTTAATGGGTTAATACAGCATCAAAATCTTTACTTGCTCTTCAGCGTAGTTTAGGCACCTCTAATGGTCCGGCCTGTATATAGCTCTGTTTGACAAAGGTGCTATATACCACCAAAATACTGTAGGTCACCCTGTGATTATGAGCCAAAGAACCACTTTTAGTGCAAATAAGCACTATTTTTGTTTAATCTGTACAACTTCACATTGGGCACTTTGAGCCCTAAATGCCATAATCATTCTGATATTGGACAATTCCTGTGAATGAATAACCTTTGTCATGTCTCTAATATTAACACTGCTGTTCTATATTTTATAGGTTGCCTTCTTTATTTTCTTCTTTGCATACAGTGTTACATTTTCCTTTTGTCAACATAGTAGACTTTTATAAGTAGACAGAGGTGCCTGTAATAGGTCGTATATACTGTATATGACAGCTATCTAGCTATCTAGAGTCTGTTGGGGAGTAGTAACTTTTGGAGGATGTACCTTTTATAATATATATATGTTATGATGAATATGAACTTGTGCCTGTGTTAAATATGAGATGCATTGTTTGCTATAATTTGACTAATGACGATGAAGATGTATTATATCACAATGTTATATCATGTGGTTTTGTAATGGGGACTGTGTGTTTTCAGATGGTGCCTGTATGTCTGTAGAGCCTTGTTGTAAAGCCAGACCGATGGCAGATCTTAGAGCCTGATGCTGATCCAGATTTTTAACCTATTCAATTCGGGAACGCATCTGTGTCATTTTAGATTTATTTGGCTTTTCAAAAATTGCAGATATACAAGCTCATAGCGCAGCACCGAGTGCCGCGCTATGAGCTTGTAGATCTGCTATTTTTTGAAAAGTCGTGAACATTTTTGCAAATCTATGAATATGTACTTTTTAAAGCGGACATTTGTAACTCAAATCTTTGCTTCTGGGGGTCCCTGGAACAAAACATTTTACTAATGTTTGCTTTAGAAAATATATATTAAGATTTGACAGAAATTTCAAGATTTTTCAAAAATGCACCGAGTGCCACGCTATGAGCTTGCAGATCTGCTATTTTTGAATAGCCCAAAGAAATCTTAAAATGACACAGATGCGTTCCCTGGTCTAATTGATTGTGACCGATATTTAGCAAACTGCTAAATCGGAGATCAATTTGAGAAACTTTGATTTGATTAAAGTTTGTATCTGAGAATATTGGAACTTCTGAGCAAACAAAATAAATACAAATGAACAAAGACTTAAATGTAAAATATTCACTTTATTTTATTTAACCATTTAACCCCTTTTCCATTTTTTAAGAATTGCTGATTGATGCGTTTGTACATAGATCTACTATTTTAGATTTTTATTTAACGCCCAAATTACAGATGCCAGGCTGAAAGTGATAAAGAATTGAGAGACATTGGCTCCATAGTTGTCGTCCAAAAATTCGAATAATGGTTTATATATATCGGCCTAGCTCTACCTTGTTCCTCAAAATATCTCTCTAGCAGATATTAAATAACAGGAGCTATTTGGTGGCTGAATATCTGTTTCAACTTCACTAGGTCTTGATCCAGCACCCATGCAATTTGATATTGATCTGTGGATGCCTTTTTTTATTTTTATCATTCAGCATATAGACTATGCCCATAATATTTTATGATGCGTTTCATTTATCTTGTTTTTTATGCACATGGTACTGCACAACATTATTCTAGTCTATGATAACACTACAGGGATCTGGTGTTTTAGTGATTGCCCTGGCAATCTTATACTACAACACGGTCAGTTAATTTTGAGGGGCTCCCCGCTCTAGCCTATAAAGCGTGATGTATAGTTCTTCTTTGGACCAAAAATAACGGATGTACAAGCCCACAATTTGTTGTGTTGTGGTTGTGAGCTTGTTGATGGGTTATTCAAGTTATTTGACGCACGACAAAGTATGGTTTAAGTAGTTCATTTCATTTGAAAAAACGTGTATATGAAATAAAATATCTGCCGTTCACAGTGGGCCTCATTCACTTAAACGCGAGTAGAAATGATTTGACTTAATATCTGTTTGTAGAGTAAGAAGAACTAATTCAACTAGAACAACATATTGATAAATCCAAACATTATGATTAAGCACTATTTGTGGATGAGGCCCTCTGGTGGTGATTTCTTAACACTGCAGTGTGAACCCTTCATCCTACTATCCTACTATCCTACTATCCTACTATCCTACTTCCTACTATAATTCTAGTAACCTCTGTAGTGGTGGTGAAGACACCCGGTTCTCCTCACTGGCTGGACCAATTGCTCTGATTTTGCACACAGCCATTGACCATTACCATCTGAACACAACTGTGAAGCCCGTTTTTCAATTTCATCAACTCTCAGCTTCTTATTAGCGTTTTTCTGTCAAACACTGTCGCCATGGTTACGGGGCTGCCCAGCTATGGGACGAACTGCCTCCCGGGTTGCCAGATCATGTGCGCATATCCCCCCACGGCTGCGCTGCGCCGACCGGGTATGGTCTAGTTTAATTTAACTCTGGCAGTGTTTTTTGTCAGTGGTGGAAAAAGTACTCACATGTTTTCCTTAAGTAAAAGTATCAATACTCTTTTACAAGTAAAAGTTCGGAATTAGTAAAAGTACAAAAGAATTGGCATCAAAATGTACTTAAAGTACCAAAAGTAGAAAATACTCATTATACAGAATGTCCCATTTCACAAGTTTTCAAATGTATAAAAATCTTTCGCGACACATTGTGAGCTTGTAAATCTGCTACACTGGAAACACTCTGCTACACCAGTGGGTCTCAAAGTGGGGTCCAGGGACCCTCATATGGTCCCTTGAGGGGGTTCCACACGGCCTCTTACGGGTGTGTAACTCTGAGCGTGTACAAATGGAACCAAATCCATTTGTACACTCAGAGCTATGATGGTTGTGGAAATTAAAAAGTCTGAGAACCACTGTGCTACACTAAATGGAACAGAGCCTTCATTAGTATCATTGGTAACACCTGTGAAGGAAGTGATAATATGGCTGCTGTGCATAGAGCCTATATGTGAACATAACCTTGGCCAATAAACAACAAGATTGTGATTTTGCAGAACAGACTGCAGTGCTGCGACCATATCTCATACTGTAACTCAATGCTCCAACGTATCAGTCCTGTAGGCCTACATCAGTGGTTCTCAAAGTGGGGTCTGGGGACCCCCAGGGGTCCATGGGGGGGTCCAGGGGATCCAGGGGGTCCCCTGTTTTGTTCAACAGTCTGACAATTGCAATAAAAACTGGAACAAGTACTCCATTTTTAGCGGCGCTAGCCGCTCTATACCTTTAGGTATAGAGCGGGTTCTGCTCTATACCTGACTTTGTCCGTGTCCACCGTCAACGCTCTGATTGGTCAGACCCGTCAACGCTCTGATTGGTCAGACCCGTCAACGCTCTGATTGGTCAGACCCGCCGCTACCTTCACACAGGGTGTGCTTTTTTTATTTAAATAAAAGTATCAATACTGCAATGTAGAAAAGTCCGGAATACAAAATTGACTCGAGTAAATGTACAAACATATCAAAATGTACTTAAAGTACCAAAAATAGAAAGTACTCATTATGCAGAATGTCCCATTTCACAAGTTTTCAAATGTATAAAATGTATAACAATCTTGAAAATAGCAGATCTAGTGAAATTGGAAGTGATGACACAAAGAAACTAGAAAATGTGCTCCTCGGAGCACAAGTCTCCGCCAGCAGAACCGTGCTATCAACTGTGATATCAGTTTGTACTGGAATGTACTGTTATTGATTAATCCTGTCTAAGCTATTTGTATTACGTATTGTGATGACACCAGTGTGTCTACATAATGTATTGCTCCGCCATTTCTCAGCCATTTCGTGATTATTCCTGTCTTACCTCACTTTGAAAGAGACCAAGACTCTTTCAAAGTGACACATCTATTTATAGGCCGCTATACATCATGCGTCTCACTAGCCAATCCGAGCACACTCTTTCAACGTATTGTCACGTGTCACGTGAGGCTTGACCAATGTTAGCTTGGCCGAGGGGGGGGGGGGGGGGGGACGGAAAGTGAAAACATAGTCTCCTGGCGGAGACAATGAGCTATAAACATTTTGTTTAAATTGCTTAACGATGATGTCACTGGTAGGCAGGTTTCTGATGTGTCCACAGCCCTCCTATGAGACACAGACCAAGTAGAAAAAAATGGTACCATTTTATCGTGAGCTTGAGGACCAATTATATGAAGATAGGTTGAAAATGGTTGAAGTGGTCCTTTAAGTAAACAATCCGAGTACCTACTTCTTCCTCCACTGGCCTAACCCACGTGACCGCACTGCACTTTCCTACACAGAACAAGCATCCCGTCCCACGACATTCTTTAGCCTCCTCACTTTTCTCCCACTGAACAGATCAACTCACCGCCTCCATTCTGCGCACCTCCGCTTCCCACTCGGAGAAACGGCTTTAAACAAAGCCCACACTTATTATCCTTAGTTGATGGAGGAGAAAGTGAACATGATCAGGTTGTACGTGGCTGTGATCCTGGCTCTGGCGTCGGTCACCGCGTCCCAAGAAGAGGTGATTGATGACATCCTCAGCAGCCTGTCCAGGAGCGCCACTTTCTTGGAGAGCGAGCACGAACACATCAACCTGGACGGAGTGGTGGGATTCTTCATTCTGCAGGGTAGGTTTAGCCATTGGATCACACGACGGTCCTCTGTCTCGACCGTCATGGATGAACTTCAACCTGGTGTTTGCACTGTCTCTCTTTTTGGTCCTTACATCTACATACACGTTCAAAGTTCAAGTATAAAGCGCTTATTCCATGGCCACGGATGTTACAATTGTGTACGGGCCCTCAGAAGTACCCTTATTTTCCGTATTGTTCAATAAAAAAACATTTTAATCCGATTGGTGGCCATTTTCTTATAAAGTTATAATGTATCAGAGTGCAATACACCTCCCAACCGATAGGGTCGCATAGTTGAAAGCATCTGGCGAAAATACGGAGAAAATGGCCACCGATCGGATTAAAATGCTTTATATTTAACAACACGGATGATACGGATACTTCTGAGGGCCCGAACAGAATTAAAACATCGGTGGCCATGGGGTAAGCACTTTATATTTGAAATTTGAACGTTTTTTGTAGATGTACGGACCAAAAGGGGAGAAAGTGCAAACAATACGTTGAAGTTTATCCATGACTGTCATATAATATATGACAGTTATGTTTCAGGGCTACAAGGTAGGATGATGATGATGATGATGATGATGATGATGATGATGATGATGAGGAGGAGGGTGTGTGCACCATTTATATATAATTTACAGCAGCTATATCACAATGCAAGTGCACGTAGGCCTACGTTTTGTTTTTTCTCTCCTCTCATTTTTTGCTGTCTCACTTCTGCACCGTAGGCTATAGGATGCGGTGTCCCGTTAGAGCAAGTGCCTCATTTATTATTTATGATTAGATCTATCTATATAGGCAACAATTCAGATCCATCTGTTGTGGTTTATTGACGTTATTAGTAGGCTGCTGTATTAGACTATGATAGGCTAAAAATGAGCAGTTATGCAGCCTTGATCATTTTGGGTCGTCTCTAATTAAAAGGCTCATAGGACGATTTACAGTAGCTTGATGTTTTCATCTCCCTATACACCATGAACTGAGAAAAAAAAATACATTTTGTCCCTGTATTGAACTTATAGATCTTTTCCATTTGTTGAAATGTGTACATTGTGTAGTTGAAATACGGAACTGGAAGCCTATTAAAACAAAATTAGGCTAGCCTACTATTTAGCGCTGCCTAAACTCAATTTGGAGCTCATGATAATCAATGGACCAGTTACTTTGCTGTCATCTTTGATTAATAATTGTAGGCCTATGGTTATGTTCGTTTAGAAATCGACATATACAAAACTAAATTCAATATAATGATCTAAACTATATGGAATAATAGCTATTGTTTACAGACATTACAATTAGCTACTTAATAATGTCTGTGCGGGGCCAAGTAGTGTAGGCCTATTACTAGGCTATTAGGCCTACTGCTTTTGCACCATTTTCCTAAAACAGACCCACATTAAGCACAAAGGGACTAGACATAATGAATGAATAGAGAAGACTGTCACAATGAGGTTATTTGTATTCCAATGATATTTGAGCAGCCTATATTTCAATATCATGAATCAAACAACTCAGAAGCTGCAGCGCCCTCTATTGGTGCAGGGTATAATTTTAGAAAATATATGAAAAAATACCAGAGAGAGGCAAACATTGTGAAAATAGCAGATCTACAAGTGTTGCGAGGCATTGTGAGCTTGTAGATCGGCTATTTTCACAATATTTATCTGTGGAACCATTGTATGTAATGCCTCGAGTCCTACAATTCCAAGTGCTTGTCAGGGTGGGGGGTCCCCAGTTCAAATAGGATTATTTTTGGGGGTCGCGGCCTGAAAAGGTTGAGAACCACTGCATTAGGTTTTAGTTTTTTTTCCACCTATAATGACATCCCCAAAAATTGTGACACCGGGGATAAAGTTATACAGCAGAGGATTTGACTGTGTTGCTGTGTGTCCCATGCTGCAGCTGAGCTGAAGGAGGCGGTGAGGACATGGCCCCACACGGACCTGGTGAGCTGGGCCCAGCGGACCACCGCGGTGGGCCTCACCAAACGGCTGGACCAGAGTCTGCATAAGGCCATGGCCGCCCTGGAGGAGAGCGACCCCAAGTACTACAGAGGTGAATGACCCTGGGCTTCTAAAGAATGTCTAGAATAGTACACGCATGCACGGAGGGACGGTCGGACAGTGTGTACGCACACAAAAATATGTAGGTGTAATTCACATCGCTGTTGATTTTCAAACAAAGCTATTTAGGGTCAAACTCATGACAGGTTTCTGTATATGAGATTATCAGTGGTGTAAAGTAACTAAGTACATGCACTCAAGTACTGCGCTTAAGTGCACTTTTGAGGAATTTTTACTGTACTGGTGTATTTCCCATTTTCAATACTTTTACTTCTACTCCAATACTTCTCAGTGGCAAATATTGTACTTTTACTCCACTACAACTATTTGACAGCTTTGCAGATTTTGATTATTATCACAAAACATACATTAACCACTTCAGCCCTATATATCTTTCGGCCATTTGAAAATAGCTGATCTACAAGCTCACGATGCGACGCATTGTGAGCTTGTAGATCTGCTATTTTCAAAAGATGTATATACATTATGAACTTGTGAAATGGGACATTCTGCACAATGAGTACTTTTACTTTTGGTACTTTTTTTTTTTTTTTTTTTACAAATCTCTTTATTATTTTTGTCAGACAGGTTAAAATCACAGTGGTGTCAGGCAGTAGAACAAAGAGGTCTGGATTTTTTTGACAAAAAAATACAAATAAACAAAGCACGTTATAACAAACAATCAAAAAGGGTACAGTAATTAACGTACATATTAAGGGTTACTTTTGGTACTTTAAGTATATTTTGATGGCAATACTTTTGTACTTTTACTCAAGTAAATTTTGATTACCGTACTTTTGATACTTTTACTTAAAGGGTTAGTTCAGATTTTTTGAGTATTTTCTGTAGGAAATACTTACCATTAATGTAGTGGTTGCAAAGGTATTAATTGATTGCCCGAGTCCCGTGGTCAGAGTTATGGTCCGTTTCTGATAAATATGAATGTAGTTCCGGTAGATTAGTAGATTTGGTGGGGGCCGCTTATTAAAAATAAAAAAAATAAAAAAACTAGCGTCATTTGTATTGTTGACCTATTTCTACCATATAGAGCAGGTTTCGTTCAATTCAATTAATTTATTTATTTTTAATGAGCGGCCCCCACCAAATCTACTAATCTACCGGAACTACTTCATATTTATCAGAAACGGACCATAACTCTGACCACGGGACTCTGGAAATCAATTAATACCTTTGCAACCACTACATTAATGGTAAGTATTTCCTACAGAAAATACTCAAAAAATCTGAACTAACCCTTTAAGCAAAAGATGCGAGTACTTTTTCCACCACTGGAGATTATGCAAAGTGCATTACAGCAGGTTTCTCATACGCATACGGATCATATTTTCACAAGTTGTCAGGTACAGATCATGTCAACTCAAATGTGTATTTCTGACTTTAAGGTTTGGCATAGTTGTTTTGGTTAAGATTATGCTAACCAATTCAGTGACATACGTCACATTGCAAGTCTCGCTGTTAAAGATTTGCTAGATTGGATAGGGTTAAGGTTACGGTAAGGCTTTGGTGTAGGTTAAGCTTATGGTAAGGTGAGTAAAGGTTCAGTAAAATAATATACATATTCAATCTGCTATTTTTTAATATCCAAAGTATAAAATATGGTCAAAGTAAAGTGGTTAAAACGATTGTGACGCTATATTAACTAATTTAGCTGGGGACCCCCTGGTAGCCCCCCCACCACCTGCAAGGACCCCACTTTAAGAACCAATGGAGTAGTAGGGGAAGGGAATATGAATGGACTGTTTTGAATTTCAGTGAGGGTGTGTTCTGATTTCCTCTGAGATTGAGCAGTTAAGATTGTCTAACAGTGCTTGCTTTCTTCCTCCCATCCCTATACCATCCGTCCATCCATCCATCCATCCATCCATCCATCCATCCATCCATCCATCCATCCATCCATCCATGCAGAGTTTGAGCCCTTGTTGACGTGGATGTTCTGGATGGTGCCTCAACAGTGGAGCTCCACAGACCCCAGTCTGGTGTACTCCTCCACCAGCTCCATGGAGTGCTATGACGAGCAGCTCAGTGACAAGTGCATGACCCTGCTATTGGGCACCTGGTAAGGATACTATAATAAGTATAGGGTGCGTGCGTGTAATATGTATGTATGTATGTATGTATGTATGTATGTATGTATGTATGTATGTATGTATGTATGTATGTATGTATGTATGTATGTATGTATGTATGTATGTTAGGCCTGTCAAAAAAAATCGATTCATGAATAAATCGCGATTCTTAATGCCACGATTTTAAAAATCAATTCAAAATATTAAAATCGATTTTTTGAAAAAAAAAAATATATATATTATTATTATTTTTGTTTTTTATAAGTTAGTACCTTTTTCACTGGCAATTTGTCTGAAATCAATGTCAGAAAGACTGCCTGACATGATCTGGCTGCATTGAAGTGTATGATTCAACTTTTCATGGTTTATATTATATTAAAATGTTCTAGTATAATTAAAGCAAAGTGATTTGGGGTAGAAAATCGCAATAAATCGCAGAATCGAATATCAATTAATCGCAGAATCGCAATTTTAATCGAATCGGCACCCTAGAAAATCGCAATAAATCGCAGAATCGAATCGAATATCAATTAATCGCAGAATCGCAATTTTAATCGAATCGGCACCCTAGGAATCGATTTTGAATCGAATCGTGAGGTAAGTGAATCGTGACACCCCTAATGTATGTATGTATGTATGTATGTATGTGAGCCATTCTACCGAATTGGTTCAAATTCAGAGTTGTAAATTGTGTGAAATTTAAATTCTATTTTGGAAAAACTTTGACCATATTCAAGTTGCACCAGATCTAAGGGACACATATTTAATAAAAGTACAGTCAATTATCATATTGTTTTTTCATAATATTTTGGAATATCTTTCCTGTCCCAAAATTTGTCACTACCGAAACATGTAGAATTACCTTAGAATAAAGATACTTATATGAATGTATTCATTTATTTTTTCATCCTCCCCTGTACAGACTATTTCTAAAAATTAATGTAGGTGGTTTCTACAATTAAATACATTAAAATGAATATTTTAACAGATTTTTTAATATTGAATTCTTAAGATTTATCAAAATTAAATGCTACATTTCTTTGTAAAATGTATAAAGTTGATTATATCGATTTCAGAATTAATGATAGTTGAAATTACACATACACCTAACCAATCTTATCATAAAATATTGGTTGATAACTCACTATCTTTGATTTTTGACAACATAACTGGTGTTTCGGTTGTGACTGCACTATTTCGGTAGTGACTGTATTGTTACGGTAGTGACCATAGTATTTTGTTTACAAGGCTGTGCCATAGTCACTTAACTCTTTTTGCTAAACATTCATTGTTGACATAACACATACACCTAACCAATCATTATCATAACATATTGGTTGATAACTCACTATCTTTGATTTTTGACAACATAACTGGTGTTTCGGTAGTGACTGTATTGTTACGGTAGTGACCATAGTATTTTGTTTACAAGGCGGTGCCATAGTCACTTAACTCTTTCAGCTAAATATTCACTCATAACAATGTTATGAGTGAATATGTTTGCTTTATGTTAGAAATATAATGAAAAATGATCAATAAAATATAGTAATTATTTATTGAAGCAATAACAATAGGTCTCATCTTCCATATAAATTTATTTGGAAGGACAAACAATATTTGCAATTAATATTGAAATTAAGTATTTTGTAACTGAAACACTTACAAAACATTTACCAGTAAGTCACTTGAGCATGCATCAATATTTTCACAGATTTGGCTTTTCAAACAATGCTTTAGACACTGCTGGGCTTCTTTGGACATGCCTCAGGTGGATGGATTAAGATGATGACCGTGTCCATGGTGCACAGTACCATATATATTGTCCTCCATTCGCAGCTGTAAAAGAAGCGTGGATGGATTGTGGATAGTACAAATAAGTTGATGAATGCTCAGTGTACCTTTGTTAGTGGGCAGCTCGTTTGGAAGGATTGCGCTTATTCTGCATATCTGTTCCTCTTCCACGTAGATGAGCTTGACTTTTAAGAGGTAGGAGTGTGTTATAAAGGGCTTTAGCTGTGGGCTTGTCGGACTTGTACCCCTAGCTACTTGTGATTCTGCAGTTAGCTTCATGGTGGCTCCAACTCCATAAGGAGGCCCTTTTCTGTGACCAGCTTCCAGGTACCTAACTCAAATTTACAGCAGTGAATCCCAGCTGGAAGGTTCTTTCCTTGATATTGAACGGTCGGCCCATCACTGATGAAGAAGTTTTTGGGTGTTTGGATTGTTGTCCTTCAGGAACTAAATCATTGGTTGAAGTTGAACACAAATGGCAGGATGGTCATGTTTCATGGAAGGCGATAAGACATTGTGAGTGTACCATATGTCGTGTACACAGACACACACATGTGGTGCACACAGACAACACTTCTAGCCCACATCTCTGTATCACAGCTTTTGTGACACTGATCTCCTCTACTTCTCATACAGTAGTAGGGAAGATCGAATGCTCATGCATTCCTTTTTCATAGTCCTCTGTCTTCATGAGCCACAGGTACCACCATGTGACTCCAGTCCCTGACGTACTTGTGGTGTGTTTGCAGTGACTTCCTATACATGAGACGTTAGCCTGTGTGTCACAGCGTAGGTCTTCTGCAACTTTGCTCAAGCTCTTCAAGTTAATAACTACTGTCTGATCACCTTCGGTGCTAGGTCGTGTGGAAGCCCAACAAAACTTCTCCATCTCCTTTGCCTGTCTCCCTCTGCCCCACTTTTTACATTTTGTTTTGGCATTTAGGTGTTTTATCTCTCCCTGCAAAACCACATGATGAAATAGAATGTACATGTTACAATCATGTACATGTTTGAAAAACGTACTTTAATAATGTCTCAAAAGCATGAACATCCAATTTTGTCACTACCGAAACAATGATGTCACTACCGAAACTTGAGCATGATGTTTTGGTAGTGACTGTTTTGGTAGTGACAATTGTAGCTAGTTTTTTAGCTTAACTCAACAATGCTAGGCAAGACATGGCTTGCAAACACAGCTTTGAGCAGTTGTACATGGATAAAAAACATCACATTTGAAGTAAAACCCAAAAGGAGTTTATAATTGCAGAAATGATGTGTTCGGTAGTGACAATCCTTAAAAATACACGCTGATTTTCAGACTTTGGAAGACATTTACTGTAGGTGAAAGTGTTTTTTTGAGGTCCCAAAATCGTCCATCGACCTCCATTATAAATCTCTGAACTTTTAAAGGAGTACAATTCTAAAACTATTAAACATTTCAAAGATTCCTTTTCAGGCAAACATGTCCACAGTAATATGAACATTTTAAAGTATGAATGAGGTTACTAGACGTAAGTATGTAGTTGTAAGCCTGCCTTTAAATGTCCATTGCCGCATCGACAATGCATGGGGCGCTTAAAGTAAAATATCTCCAAAACTACAAATGATTTCAAAAAGAAAAATCTCAAGCATGCATGTCCACAGTAAGGTGGAATTTTTGAACTGTGAATGGAGTTTCTAGGTGAAAGTGTTTTGTTGAGGTCCCAAAACCTTCCATCCGCCTCCATTATAAATCTCTGAACTTTTAAAGCAGTACAATTCTAAAACTATGCAACATTTCAAAGATTCCTTTCCAGGCAAACATGTCCACAGTAATATGAACATTTTAAAGTATGAATGAGGTTACTAGGAGTAAGTATGTAGTTGTAAGCCTGCCTTTAAATTACCATTGCCGCATCGACAATGCATGGGGCGCTTAAAGTTAAATATCTCCAAAACTACAAATGATTTCAAAAAGAAAAATCTCAAGCATGCATGTCCGCAGTAAGGTGTATTTTTTGAACTGTGAATGAAGTTTCTAGGTGAAAGTGTTTTTTTGAGGTCCCAAAACCTTCCATCCGCCTCCATTATAAATCTCTGAACTTTTAAAGGAGCACAATTCTAAAACTATGCAACATTTCAAAGATTCCTTTTCAGGCAAACATGTCCACAGTAAGATGAACATTTTAAAGTATGAATGAGGTTACTAGGCATAAGTATGTAGTTGTAAGCCTGCCTTTAAATGTCCATTGCCGCATCGACAATGCATGGGGCGCTTAAAGTTAAATATCTCCAAAACTACAAATGATTAAGAAAAAAAAATTCTCAAGCATACATGTCCTCAGTAAGGTGGAATTTTTGAACTGTGAATGGAGTTTCTAGGTGAAAGTGTTTTTTTGAGGTCCCAAAATCTTCCATCGACCTCCATTATAAATCTCTGAACTTTTAAAGGAGTACTATTCTAAAACAATGAAACATTTCAAAGATCCCTTTTCAGGCAAAAATGTCCATATTAGGATGAACATTTTAAAGTTTGAATGGGGTTTCTATTCTATATATGACATTTTGAATCTTTACAGTCAGTTCACCTTTCGGTAAAATAAATTTTACCGAAACGAAAATTACCAATCAACTCTAAATTGCCTGAAACGTACTCCTAACAGGTTTTTGGGGGGACGATTTTGGCCTCCACACTTCGTGATTTTTTCGGATTTAACTTTCGTTTCGGTAGTGACAAACTTTCGTTTCGGTAGTGACACAATGGTGAAAAAATAAATGTACTAAGTACAGAGCTCGATGAATGTTAGGGACCAAAAAAAGTCACTACAAAGTACTACCAATCAACTCTAAATTGTCTGAAACGTACTCCTAACAGGTTTTTGGGGGGACGATTTTGGCCTCCACACTTAGTGATTTTTTCGGATTTAACTTTCGTTTCGGTAAAATAAATTTTACCGAAACGAAAATTACCAATCAACTCTAAATTGCCTGAAACGTACTCCTAACAGGTTTTTTGGGGGACGATTTTGGCCTCCACACTTATTGATTTTTTCGGATTTAACTTTCGTTTCGGTAAAATGAATTTTACCGAAACGAAAATTACCAATCAACTCTAAATTGCCTGAAACGTACTCCTAACAGGTTTTTGGGGGGACGATTTTGGCCTCCACGCTTAGTGATTTTTTCGGATTTAACTTTCGTTTCGGTAAAATGAATTTTACCGAAACGAAAATTACCAATCAACTCTAAATTGCCTGAAACGTACTCCTAACAGGTTTTTGGGGGGACGATTTTGGCCTCCACGCCTAGTGATTTTTTCGGATTTAACTTTCGTTTCGGTAAAATAAATTTTACCGAAACGAAAATTACCAATCAACTCTAAATTGCCTGAAACGTACTCCTAACAGGTTTTTGGGGGGACGATTTTGGCCTCCACACTTAGTGATTTTTCGGATTTAACTTTCGTTTCGGTAAAATAAATTTTACCAAAACGAAAATTACCAATCAACTCTAAATTGCCTGAAACGTACTCCTAACAGGTTTTTGAGGGGACGATTTTGGCCTCCACACTTAGTGATTTTTTCGGATTTAACTTTAGTTTCGGTGGTGACAAACTATCGTTTCGGTAGTGACATAATGGTGAAAAAATAAATTTACTAAGTCCAGAGCTCGATGAATGTTAGGGACCAAAAAAAGTCACTACAAAGTACTACAATCAACTCTAAATTGCCTGAAACGTACTCCTAACAGGTTTTTGGGGGGACGATTTTGGCCTCCACGCTTAGTGATTTTTTCGGATTTAACTTTCGTTTCGGTAAAATAAATTTTACCGAAACGAAAATTACCAATCAACTCTAAATTGCCTGAAACGTACTCCTAACAGGTTTTTGGGGGGACGATTTTGGCCTCCACGCTTAGTGATTTTTTCGGATTTAACTTTCGTTTCGGTAAAATAAATTTTACCGAAACGAAAATTACCAATCAACTCTAAATTGCCTGAAACGTACTCCTAACAGGTTTTTGGGGGGACGATTTTGGCCTCCACACTTAGTGATTTTTTCGGATTTAACTTTCGTTTCGGTGGTGACCAACTTTCGTTTCGGTAGTTTGATTACAAAATGTAAGTTGTGTAAAAAATAATCTGACTATACTAAGGTGTTATTTGTTTGTTTAAGTCAGGCTATACTCTACTCAGAGTCATAAGTTTACAAAATGTACTAAAGTACAGTGAACGTCTGTGCGGTTTGTCTTCATCACTGAAAATAACGTACATGTAAACTGATATAAAACTGCTGTCATGTGCAGTTGGGGTGAAGAAACACAACCATTTCACTCCTAATAATACCTATTTGATTTGACATCCTGACTTGCTGCTGTAGCTGAGGCTTGAACCTGTTACCTGCGGCTCACTAGTCAGTGACTCTATCCATTCACCTACAGCTGTTTCCTTGGAATCTGTGGTTCTGAAACGTTTTTTTGTCAACACCCCAAATTGACATGTAGTTGGGCAGTGGACCCCAATGTGAAAAGATGTAGTGTCAGGGCCCCCCATGAAAAAGATTTATATTTATGCTGTAACACATTTTTTTAAAGTTATTTTGTTTGGTTTTGGTATCTTGTTTGTTGTTCAAGTCAAAGCACCAGGAAGGCTATACTTGTCAGCCATCTGTTAGCTCAATGGGTTGAGACGCAGTATTCATGATCCAGAGGCCATGAGTTCAAATCCCATTGATGTCTTTCCTATGATTCTTTCCTTTGCAGACTGGCTTCCAGAAGATCAACTGAAAACTACCAGGAAGGCTATATTTGTCATCCAACTGTTAGCTCAATGGGTTGAGACGCAGTATACATGATCCAGAGGCCATGAGTTCAAATCCCATTGATGTCTTTCCTATGATTCTTTCCTTTGCAGACTGGCTTCCAGAAGATCAACTGAAAACTACCAGGAAGGCTGTACTTGTCAGCCATCTGTTAGCTCAATGGGTTGAGACGCAGTATTCATGATCCAGAGGCCATGAGTTCAAATCCCATTGATGTCTTTCCTATGATTCTTTCCTTTGCAGACTGGCTTCCAGAAGATCAACTGAAAACTACCAGGAAGGCTGTACTTGTCAGCCATCTGTTAGCTCAATGGGTTGAGACGCAGTATACATGATCCAGAGGCCATGAGTTCAAATCCCACTGGTGTCTTTACTGTGATGCTTTCCTTTGCAGACTAACTTCTAGAAAAACAAGTTAAAACCACCAGGAAACCTGTAACTCTCAGCCAACAGCTTAGCTCAACTGGTAGAGCGTCTGTCCAATAACATGACTTGACTTGAGTGGGTTCGATTCCCACTTGAGTCAAGTGTCCCCGGTAACTTGGGGCAAGGGATACATTCACTGATATCCTTCATGATGCTTCCCTTTGCAGAATAACTTCTAGAAAAACAAGTTAAAAATCCGTTGCCCCAAGTTACCGGGGACACTTGACTCGAGTGGGAATCGAACCCACTCAAGTCATGTTATTGGACAGACGCTCTACCAGTCGAGCTATGCTGTTGGCTGAGAGTTACAGGTTTCCTGGTGGTTTTAACTTGTTTTTCTAGAAGTTAGTCTGCAAGCATCACTAAGGATATCAGTCAATTTATCCGTTGCCCCAAGTTACCGGGGACACTTGACTCGAGTGGGAATCGAACCCACTCAAGTCAAGTCAAGTCATGTTATTGGACAGACGCTCTACCAGTCGAGCTATGCTGTTGGCTGAGAGTTACAGGTTTCCTGGTGGTTTTAACTTGTTTTTCTAGAAGTTAGTCTGCAAGCATCACTAAGGATATCAGTCAATTTATCCGTTGCCCCAAGTTACCGGGGACACATGACTCGGAGTGGGAATCGAACCCACTCAAGTCAGGTCAAGTCATGTTATTGGACAGACGCTCTACCAGTTGAGCTAAGCTGTTGGCTGGTTTTAACTTGTTTTTCTAGAAGTTAGTCTGCAAAGGGAAGCATCACTAAGGATATCAGGCAATTTATCCGTTGCCCCAAGTTACCGGGGAATCGAACCCACTCAAGTCAAGTCAAGTCATGTTATTGGACAGACGCTCTACCAGTTGAGCTAAGCTGTTGGCTGAGAGTTACAGGTTTCCTGGTGGTTTTAACTTGTTTTTCTAGAAGTTAGTCTGCAAAGGAAAGCATCACAGGAAAGACACCAGTGGGATTTGAACTCATGGCCTCTGGATCATGTATACTGCGTCTCAACCCATTGAGCTAACAGATGGCTGACAAGTACAGCCTTCCTGGTAGTTTTCAGTTGATCTTCTGGAAGCCAGTCTGCAAAGGAAAGAATCATAGGAAAGACACCAGTGGGATTTGAACTCATGGTCTCTGGATCATGTATACTGCGTCTCAACCCATTGAGCTAACAGATGGCTGACAAGTACAGCCTTCCTGGTAGTTTTCAGTTGATCTTCTGGAAGCCAGTCTGCAAAGGAAAGAATCATAGGAAAGACACCAGTGGGATTTGAACTCATGGTCTCTGGATCATGTATACTGCGTCTCAACCCATTGAGCTAACAGATGGCTGACAAGTACAGCCTTCCTGGTGCTTTGACTTGAACAACAAACAAGACAAATAACTTTAAAAAAATGTGTTACAGCATAAATATAAATCTTTTTCAAGGGGGGCCCTGACACTACATCTTTTCACATTGGGGTCCACTGCCCAAATACATGTCAATTTGGGGTGTTGACAAAAAATCGTTTCAGAACCACGATTCCAAGGAAACAGCTGTAGGTGAATGGATAGAGTCACTGACTAGTGAGCCGCAGGTAACAGGTTCAAGCCTCAGCTACAGCAGCAAGTCAGGATGTCAAATCAAATAGGTATTATTAGGAGTGAAATGGTTGTGTTTCTTCACCCCAACTGCACACAGTTTTATATCAGTTTACATGTACGTTATTTTCAGTGATGAAGACAAACCGCACAGACGTTCACTGTACTTTAGTACATTTTGTAAACTTATGACTCTGAGTAGAGTATAACCTGACTTAAACAAACAAATAAGGTTGTAAACTTATGACTCTGAGTAGAGTATAACCTGACTTAAACAAACAAATAACACCTTAGTATAGTCAGATTATTTTTTACACAACTTACATTTTGTAATCAAACTACCGAAACGAAAGTTGGTCACCACCGAAACGAAAGTTAAATCCGAAAAAATCACTAAGTGTGGAGGCCAAAATCGTCCCCCCAAAAACCTGTTAGGAGTACGTTTCAGGCAATTTAGAGTTGATTGGTAGTACTTTGTAGTGACTTTTTTTGGTCCCTAACATTCATCGAGCTCTGGACTTAGTACATTTATTTTTTCACCATTGTGTCACTACCGAAACGAAAGTTAAATCCGAAAAAATCACTAAGTGTGGAGGCCAAAATACTCCCCCCAAAAACCTGTTAGGAGTACGTTTCAGGCAATTTAGAGTCGATTGGTAATTTTCGTTTCGGTAAAATTTATTTCACCGAAACGGTTTTAACTTGTTTTTTTATATACTTACTAATACTAATATATAACTAACTAACATACAACTAACTAATACTAATATATAACTAACTAATACTAATATATAACTAACTACTATCGCATAACTAATATACTTACTAATACTAATAACTAACTAATAGTGTCTATATTATAGATTATAGTGTTAGTTTGTCTATATTATAGTGTTAGTGTCACTATATTATAGTGACTCTATAATATAGTGTCTATATTATATATAGTCAGTGTCTATATTATAGTGTCTCTCTAGCACCGCCCCTTCCCCTCTAGCTCCACCCCTTCCTCTCTCTAGCTCCGCCCCTTCCTCTCTGGCTCCGCCCTTTCCCCTCTATCACCTCCTCTCTAGCGCCACCCCCTCCTCTCTCTAGCTCCACCCCTTCCTCTCTGGCGCCACCCCTTCCGCTCTAGCTCCGCCCCTTGCTCTCTAGTTCCGCCCCTCCCTCAATCTTTCTGTAATATTTCAGCTGCCCGTTTATATTTGTTCTATAACCCCTCCGCTTTATTGTCTGGAAACCACGGGGGGAAGAAGCCCCCGCGCCCACTCCCTGCACCCTCTCTTGAGTGAGTAACCTATCTGACCGACACAGGTCCTCTAGCCATTAGCCCTATTGTGTGGGACCGCGCCAACTAGTCCTAGCCACGCTAGTACTTGTGACCCTGACTTAGTCCACTGCGCCATCAGTAGCCCTGAAATTCAATGCTTTCTGTGTTGATTTTAAGGGTTTCTGGGTTTGTGGGCTCAAGCCTCACTCACTCCTTACCCTGAACCTCTTCTGTAAAGGAAAGGTTCAGGGCAAAGAGTGAGTGGGGCTTGAACCCACGGCCTCTGGATATGTAGGCAGTGTGTCTACACACTGAGCCATCAGCTGCCTTGCTATGAATGGTCTTCATTCCTTTTTGGGGAACAACACACAACAGTACTTTAAAAAAAAGAAAAGAAAAAAGAACTTCACAGCATATTACTTTGTCTATGGTTTGCTGTGCTGTTACTTGTCTAGATGTTTCAATGTTAATGAACACCAATGGAAACAAGCTTTTCTGTCATTGCCTATTTGGCCTTCAAATATTGGCATGGCACAGTGGCCCACTGGATAAAGAGCCTGCCTGAGAAACAAAAGGTTATGAATTTGATTCTTAACCGTGACATCGTGTGAAAATATCAACACATTAAATAGATATATTATTTTTAAGTTTTAAATATAAATCTTTTTCATGGGGGCCCCTGATACTACATCTTTTCACATTGGGGTCCACTGCCAAATAAAAGTCAATTTGGGGGGTCCTTGAAAACTAAATGTTTTAGAACCACAGATTCAAAGAAGACAGCAGTAGGCAAAGTACTACCAATCAACTCTAAATTGCCTGAAACGTACTCCTAACAGGTTTTTGGGGGGACGATTTTGGCCTCCACACTTAGTGATTTTTTCGGATTTAACTTTCGTTTCGGTATTTTTTTTTTTACCGAAACGAAAATTACCAATAAACTCTAAATTGCCTGAAACGTACTCCTAACAGGTTGTTGGGGGGACGATTTTGGCCTCCACACTTAGTGATTTTTTCGGATTTAACTTTCGTTTCGGTAAAATAAATTTACCAATCAACTCTAAATTGCCTGAAACGTACTCCTAACAGGTTGTTGGGGGGACGGTTTTGGCCTCCACACTTAGTGTTTTTTTCGGATTTAACTTTCGTTTCGGTGGCCTGGGCCGCAGCGTGGCGGTCCAGGCACCCTATGCTGCAATGCCAGCCTGACAGCGTGTCGCGGGTTCGACTCCCAATCCCGACGACCTTTGCTGCGTGTCACCCCCCCATATCTCTCCCCATTTCCTGTCAGTCTACTGTCATCTATCAATAAAGGCAAAAAAAAGCCCCAAAAATATCTTTAAAAAAAAACAAAAACTTTCGTTTTGGTAAAATAAATTTTACCGAAACGAAAATTACCAATCAACTCTAAATTGCCTGAAACGT
The DNA here is from genome assembly GCF_963454915.1 of Gymnoscopelus microlampas. Classification (NCBI taxonomy): domain Eukaryota; kingdom Metazoa; phylum Chordata; class Actinopteri; order Myctophiformes; family Myctophidae; genus Gymnoscopelus; species Gymnoscopelus microlampas. The sequence continues at coordinate 11,397,583 of NC_139948.1, forward strand.
ACTCCTAACAGGTTTTTGGGGGGACGATTTTGGCCTCCACACTTAGTGATTTTTTCGGATTTAACTTTCGTTTCGGCAAAATAAATTTTACCGAAACAAATCATTTTCCTGATTTTTTTGGGTAGGCTAGAAAATTGGAAAAATAAAAAAAGAAGACATTCTTTGATTTTTATTCTGGGATGAAAGATTTGAAAAAAAAAACTTATTTTGAGCTTTTCTCAGTGTCAGTCCCAAATCAAAAGAAGCCAAAATACTAAGCAGAATATCAGAAAAATGGAGCATTTTCCTGATTTTTTGGTGGGATAGAAAATTGAAAAAATGAAGCAATACGATACGATACGATACGATACGATACAACTTTATTGTCACCTTTCACCGAAATTTGCTTTGTGTCCATGACGTCACCGTTCAAGATACAGGCAGGACATACACAATACATTACACAAAGTACATTACAGGACATACATCACAGAAGCAGACAGAAACAAGCAATGTTTTATTTAGGTTCTGAAACGAAAATCAGTAAGATAGACTTGAGAAGTGAATTCGAATTGAATCTCAGATTATACTAAGATACCTTCACAGGGCCCGGGGGATCATAGTATAATCTGAGCTTCAAATTGGAAGTGAATATTTGAAAAATTGAGCAATATCTAATTTGGGGTCTGAAAGGAAAATCAGTAAAATAATTGTTTAAAAAGTGAATTGGAATAGAATGTGAGATTATTCTAAGATCCCCTGACCTTAGTAGCCTGTACTCGTTTCCCTTTAAATGTCCATTGCCGCATCGACAATGCATTGGGCGCTTAAAGTTAAATATCTCCCAAACTACAAATGATTTCAAAGAAAAAATCTCAAGCATGCATGTCCACAGTAAGGTGGAATTTTTTGTAACTGTGAATGGAGTTTCTACAGTACTTCTGACTGAAGTAAACTAGCTACGCACCAGGTGGCTATGATGAACAGGAAGTCTATGTCATTTCTTGGTGAAAAGTGTGGGAGTGTGGCTAAAACCAGGCTCCACCTATGGACTAAAACTCGTAGTGTTTCGGTAGTGACATGAAAACATGGGACAGCTTTTTTTATATAATGTTTTTTAATTTAAAGAAAATCCACAAAATCAATTTTAATATTTCAACTTCCCTTTAAGATAAATATAAAGGATATATTTAAAAACAAAATGTAATACATTGACAAAAATCATTTAGATATTGTTGTCATGAATTGAAATTTAGGAGTTAGGGGTTGGGACAGCCACCTCCCAATATGAAGTAACATAAAGTATATATTTTTTAGATATTACATTTTGTTCTCATTTCACAAATGGCATTTGTTTTTGCATGTGCCGCTGTGACAATCCCAACATTAAAAAGTTCAAACAGGATGGCTGACAAAGTGCTATTAACTGCAGTTAATCTTTTTTTGAAAACATAAAAAAAGTGAATATAGCAGTCATACAAGCTCTGCATTGTGAGCCAAAGTATAACATATTGGTTAAAATATTGACATGTTGAGAGCTTTTGTCATACGATTAAGTATAACTATATAGTGCTTAAGTGGTTAAAGAACACCTAAGCAACTGGATCTTCCTGGGTCTGAAATAAAGATTGAATTGAATATGTGACTGTATTTGGGTGGGAAAGAGGATGACATACAGCTCGCTCACACACACACACACACACACACACACACACACACACACACACACACACACACACACACACACACACACACACACACACACACACACACACACACACACACACACACACACACAAACGAGTCATATAGCCTGATTGTGTTTGTGTGTGTGTGTGTGTGTGTGTGTGTGTGTGTGTGTGTGTGTGTGTGTGTGTGTGTGTGTGTCTGTGTCTGTGCGTGCGTGTGTGCGTGCGTGCGTAGGAAGAACAACGGAACACCCTGCATTGTGACCAAGGCGTGCAGGGACACCATGACTCGTTTCGGGTGTCCACATTACTCCCTGTCCCACCAGCTCCTCTACTTCATGATTGGGACCATGGTGAGACACACAATTGAAAGCATCTGTCTAGTGATGCGCTAAGTCAGTGCTTCTCAAACCTTTTCAAGTCATATGTATTTGCCAGAGGAACCCCCATCTGAAAACGTTTTGTGCCAGCCTGCCAGGGGCCCCCAGAAAACAAGATTTGTGGGAAAAAAAGGGGAGAAAAGGAAAAAAAAGAACAAAGATTTTTTTTTCAAGATCTTTCAAAAATTCTCAAAAATAGCAGATGTACAAGCTCGCAGGGCGGCACGGAGTGATTGTAGATCTGCTATTTTTGAATAGCCAACATATAAATGGATAAAGGGGTTTAAATTATTGTGATGCTACATTAACAATGTTTTGCTGGGGACCCCCTAGAACACCCCCAAGGACCCCACTTTGGGAAGCACTGCACTAAGTAGGCTAACTGTTAACCACATTAACCCTGGTGTCACTATTCGGGGTATGTCATTATAGATTAAACTTTTCACAATTCGTCACCTTGCTAAAATAATGGCTTAAGTAATTTTTTGAGGAAAATGATATTTTTGCCTAAGTCAGCTTGCTGCCTAAGTTAGCAAAGTGACAAATTGTTTTTGCAAAAATGTTTCAATAGCCAAACAGCCAATCTACAAGCTCACAACACATTGCAGTGCAATGCGTTGTGTGCATTGTCAGCCAAAGTATAAAATATTGCTTGATGGCTAATTTTGTGGTTTGTTTTAAAGATTACAGCATGGTAAAAACATGGCAGGCTAACTTTAAAGTACAGTTGATAACAAAAACGAGCACACTCAGTCTGTATATAATGCAGTTTGCCGGGTGCATGGCTCAAGAAGATTCACACACAGGAGGAAAGTAATAGCCAGCAGCTCTCCGAAGTCCTTCTGGTACTTCATAGATGCACGTTTCGGCGTCAAGGTTACATGCTGAGGAAGGCGTGGCGCCGAAATGCCATTCCATGACGCCATTCCATGACTCTAGCAACATCTAACACACTCATTATTAATCTAGAGTAGCTAGTCTGTTTTTTTTTCTTTTCTTTTCTTTTTTTACCTGAACTGGAAAACAAACTTACAAAGGCAGCCTAGTGTTTCATGTCCCTTTAAGACAACTTCAAGTGGTTAAACTGATGTGGTAAAAACTGGGCTACTTCAGAATCAGTTCCTATCAAATACAGTTGTTGGTTTCATGACTGTATTGCACTATGACAAAAACTAGAATGTTGTCCCCACATGGACATTTGCCTTTGCTTTCATTTAGGAAATGAAGACTGTACTCAATCAACATTGAACAGTCCTGGAATCTCATTGAGTTCCACATATAGGACCATCTGGATGGTTTGCTCATGGAAACTGTTGAAAAATGCTCATGGTTTCATATTCCTGGTGTTCGCAGAAGGGCTGTTCCAACATGCTGAAGGGGGACATGAGAGCGTCGCGCTCCAACCTGACGGAGATAAGCTACCAGAAGATCTTCTGTTCCAACATGATGAAGAGCAACCAGGAGGCGTTCAAGAACGGCTTCACAGGACAGACGCAGGACATCTTTGTGGAAAACGGTTAGTGGTATTTTGTCAATCGTTACTGATCGGGCAGATGTGCAATATTCAGGTATTAGGCCCTGGCGCGTAGAGCGCATACATGCAAGGCGTGGGCAACACGTGGATAGCTGTGCAATGCCAGCAAAACGCTCCGTTCCCATTGAAGACCATGGCAAAAAGACGGCCACATTACTGTACGTAGGCAGACACAAAGTTAGGTGTCACCGTCAGGGTTGCCAGATCTGCTTATTATAGTTTCGCCGCAATATTTTATTTGAAAATAGACGATCTACAAGCTCACAACGCGACGCGTTGTGAGCTTGTAGATCTGCTATTTTCAAATAGCTGATGTATATATTAAAGTGCACATGTGACCCATAGTCGCTTCTTTTGGGCTGGTTTTCCTAGACCTGGTTGCTTGTTTCTCTCACAGAATCTGGCAACACTGGTCACCGTACACGTACCCTTAATCTTAAAACCTGTGACTCCATTCCTGGGAATCTCAGGACACTGGTAAAAACTTTACAGAGCAGTTAGTTACTGCTTTTTCTAGTTTGCGACTCTCTTGACTCCCATATTGTGGCCATTTAGCTCTTACATCACTCAAGGGCAGAGCTGGGCAATATATCACCATATCCTTGTTGTAGTCGGGCAGAAACCGCATATCTCCATATTTCAACCTTTTGTTTTTTCTTAAATGAATGCCCAACTGCATCATACGCATCATATGCAAGAGTGTCATATAAAAATGGTGAAATTAGCCGATCTACAAGCTCGCAACGTGCTTGTAGATAGTCTATTTTTAAAATCAATAATACAGAATGAACGGCTTTGGACATACAAGGTTTCCAGATGCGAGATCATCTCTGTTTTAATCTGAGTTCCCAGAAGTTTTCGCCAGCTCTGGCGAGGAACTTCTGGGCCACAGCCCTGGTATTTGTGGGCGGGATGTACGTCACGCTCTGAATCTGAGCGGACACGCCTCTTACCGGTCTGAGAGCTGTGCAACTCGTCTAAAAAGTCCGACGAGAGGCAAACAGCAGTACACAACAATGGCGGCCGAAATTTCTCAAGGGGAAATTGCTTCCCGTCGATCCTATTTAGATGCATCACCCACTGCATGTGGATCCCGCCCCCTTTTCTTCATTGGCTGTTGATTTGAATCACAACGCAGTGGCCGCGCCCCTGCTGTCCAAGCTCCGACGCTAACCCTCCCAGACTATCTCTGTTTTGACTGGAAGAAACCCAGCTGATTAGAGAACAGAGCTGCAGACAGTGTGTGATCACGTGACCTCAAGGACAAGTCTGTCTCAAACTAGAAAGAGACATTCTCTGGTCACATGATGATTACATTACTTCCCAAGGACGCAAGTCTGTTCTTTGCATTCTTGGTAGTGAGAAACAGTCACAATCTGTCTGTATACAAGCATCGATAACTCTCGTGTGGGTTTTATGACACTCGCGTACTTTCATTATTTTGCTGCTGTCGGGTGGAAACTTCATATGTCCAAAACTGTTACTTTTCAGGATTAAAATTAAAAAATATCAAGAGTAGCAGATCTACACGCTCAAAATGTGACGCAAAGCATCGCGTTTTGAGCTTGTAGATCTGCTACTTTTGATGCTTTTGTGTAACGCTGTAGTATGATCAACTTGGGCATTCAGTTACGAAATTACACAAAAAGTTAGAATATGGAGATAGGAGGGGTCTGCCCGACAGCAACAATTTGCAAACGTGTGATAGCAAACGAGTGTTCATACACAACACTGGCCTTTACCCACTGAGATGTCACCAGACATCTCAGTGGGCAGAGAGCTCTGATTGCCTGGCTAAACGAGACTACTTAGTTACTGATGATTATTTATAAAGTAAATTGTGAAAGCACCAGTAGTCATCCTCACGATATCGTCACAATATCAATATCGAGGTATTTGATCGTGTCCATATTGCCCAGCCCTACTGAAAACGATATGATGACTTAATGAAAACCCTGTCCCCTCTGCGTTGGCAGTACTTCTGTGTGGATTGGCTGGCTTCTCTGACTTCTACAAATCCGATTGGCTGCAGCACATTCTGCGGTCACAGGACCGGGAGGTTGGATGTTTCGGGAGAGATGGTGAGTGTTGTAATAAAGAGTTTAGTGAAGTATAGTGTAAGCACCACAGGAAGCACCATAAAAGACAGGGAAGCACCATAGAAGACGGGGAAGCACCATAGGAAGCACCATAGAAAACAAGGAAGCACCATAGGAAGCAACATAGAACACAGGAAAGCACCATAGGAAGCACCATAGAACACAGGAAAGCACCATAGGAAGCATCATATAAGACAGGAAAGCACCATAGGAAGCACCATAGAAGACAGGGGAAGCACCATAGGAAACACCATAGAGGACAGGGAAGCGCCATAGGAAGCACCAGAAGACAGGGAAGCACCATAGGAAGCACCAGAAGACAGGGAAGCACCATAGGAAGCACTATAGAAGACAGGGAAGCACCATAGGAAGCACCATAGAATACAGGGAAACACCACAGTGAAACAGTGCTTGTGAACATGTTGAGTATGCAGTAGTAGTGTATTGTACTGATCTCTCCTGCTGGTCTCCCTGCAGAGAGATTCTTATTATTATTTTCTTATTTAGAGAGAGTCATCTCTCAGATCATTGGAGATGAGCTGCTGGAGCAACTGCAGCCCCACCGGAGAGTGAAGAGGAAGGAGAAGACTCTGCGAGGTGTGTGTGTGTGTGTGTGTGTGTGTGTGTGTGTGTGTGTGTGTGTGTGTGTGTGTGTGTGTGTGTGTGTGTGTGCGTGTGTGTGCGTGTGTGTGCGTGTGTGTGCGCGCGTGTGTGCACCCGATTTACATTGTGAAGCACTTTGGATATAGGCTAAACAATTCACCATTTACCATTTTGTGATGCATAATGCAAACTGCTGCCCTACATTTGACATTAATTAAACGGTGTAATCTTGTTAATTCCGTTGTCATTTTCACCCTGTGTCTAACTTTAGCTTCAGTGGAACTCTGCTAGTATCTAACATGGATCTTAACATTCCCTTGTGACGACATGTGCAACTCTGACATAACACTTTTCAGCCGGCATAATACAATGATAGGATTCACATTAAACATTACCAAAGTTCCCCTTCAATCATAATAACCTTTTTCTATTCTGTGGTCTTCTAGACGGCTGCTCCAGCCACATGACCGGTGTGGCGGTGAGTGCGTTGGGAGGCTACCTCAACTACTACCTAACGGAACAGGACATCACCAAGAGACCACTCTCCTGAATGTTTGCTCGTGCTTTTGCAACTGTACCGGTGATTATTCCGTCACACAAAGTTACTTCATGAACACAGTGATTAATAACATGTTGGACACTTGAAAATGCTGAATTGTGTTGTGCTACTGTAGGTACAAAAAGAGTGACCCCCAAAGACAAATCACACATTTTCTCACATTTGAGTTGTTGTGGTTGATTGGCCAATGTGCTCCACCACCCTCTACCCAATCAAAAAGTCGGTAACACTTGCTATGCATCCCATGTCTATAATTCGGTATAAACATACTCGTTATGTCACTTCGGACATACTAAAGACAAAGAGTAATTTGGCATACTAAATAGTATGTTAGAACGTGATTTCGGACACATTGGCCTCCGTCCAAGGGTTTCACTTTGAACATACTAAAAAGTAATTTGGCATACTAAATAGTATGTTAGTATGTGATTTTGGACATACGAACATACTATTTTGTACGCCAAATTTTTACTTTTTAGTATGTCCGAAGTGAAACTCTACTGCTTAGTAGATACTAAATAGTAGGCTGAAAATAGCATACTGTGTAGTATGTAGTACGTTAGTAGCAGTGGTGGAAAGTAACTAAGTATATTTACTCAAGTGCTGTGCTTGGGTACAACTCTGAAGTATGTTTTCAGGATCCCAAACATCCGTTGAAATAGGAATGTGTATTTATTTTTACATTTGAAGTTTCTTTCCAACTGAATCCAACCCTTGAAAGTTATCGGGGCTATTATCTTGGAAACAACAGTGCTTAAAGTGCAACAGTTAATTGTGAGCCTGTAGATTCACTGTTTTTATGCATAAAATAGGGCTTAAAGCTGCACTATGTAACTTTCCTCTTCTACCCCGGATTTAAACATGGTTTCCTGCACAAGTGCTGACATTTGTACCATTGAGTTAATAGAGCACTAGCCTCGGAAACCCAGCCTTTTTTTTTTGTTTCAAAAGAAAAAAAGTCTGGGCGAACGGTGCAGGAAGGATGGTCTTAGGACCTTGTTAACTCCTAACCAACCAGAGTGCAGAGGGGCGTCGCTCTAAATTTGGTGACGTCAGCGTGCTCCATGCACAGACCGGGGGGGGGGGGGGGGGGGGAGGCGGGGACATAGATTGGTGAAGCAATAGGAGGCGCCGCACTGCTCCGGGCGCCTGGGTTTGGATCCGCCCTTCGAGACCATGGATGGGGCTCGTTCTCTCAGTCTAATAGAGCACTGCCTGCTTGCTCAGGGGATAAATTGAATTGACCTTTGACACGGTCTAAATGTCTCAGTAGAAGAGCAGGGAGACAAAATGATTGTATTAACATACTCTGGGGTGTCAATGGCCTAGTGGGTAAGGCACATACCACATAGGCTCTAAAGCCTGATAGCATTTGCTGCGTGTCACTCCCTGTCTTTCTCTCCCCGTTTCCTGTCACTCTTCACTGTACTGTCCAATAAAGGCAGAAATATAAAAAAAAGAAAAGAAAACAACATACCCTACCATACAGATTGGACCAAATTATATTTTATTCATGAAAAAAAAGTTACATAGTGCCACTTTAAGAGGTTAATAGACTAATCAAATAATAGATAATAAAAAAAAGATTTCTTTGATATATTAATGTACAGTATTATACAGTATATATATGTATATGTACGTATGTGTATGTATGTATATATATACAGTATATATACTGTATAATACTATACATTAATATCAAATAAATAGTTGTTTTGTATATAATGACTGTACTTCTCAATTATTCGATTCATCTAAAAAGTAATCGATAGAATAATCACTAAGTTGCAGCCCTAGTATTCACATAGTTCTTCCAGGCTTGATTTTTGTGCCTTAAATGGTTATACATGTGTTTTTGTTTTGCATTCTGCTTGGTCATAATCTGATCCCATCCTCTATACACCCTGTACTGAACAAGCAATATTTGCATGACAAATCAAAGCAATGGGTTGAAGATGTACACACCACTCAAACTCAATATGTACTATTGTATATTGTTTTTTTTTTTATTTTGTAGAAAAATAAATTATGTCAATAAAATAGACAAAGAAACATGGGTTCTAGAAATACCAAAAACAGGAACAGAGTTCAGTTTCTTTGAACACCCATCCAAGGAACCCTAGCATTTAGGTTTTCAAGATATTGGAAGCAGAGAATGTTGACCTTTATCATTAATGATAGTTGAAGTCAGTGGGGTGAAATAAGTAAGTAAACAAGTATCACTAGAGAATAGTGCTGGGCAATATGGGAAAAATCTATAATTTGTCAACACCAACACCTCGATATCAATATTGTGACGATATTGTATAATTCTTTCCTCAAAGGTTTCCAATAGCTAAAATAGCTGATCCTCAAGCTCTCAATGTGTTGCAATGCGATGCCTTGTGAGCTTGTAGATTAGCTATTTTCACAATTTTGAAATATTTTTCTAAGTATAAAATGAATAATCAAGGAAAAGACAGAAAAACAATGTCATGTCACAAAATCCAAAATTCCAGATGATATCTAGTCTCCTATCAATATAATATCGATATATTGCCCAGCCCTACTTAAAGGACGACTTCACCCATTTTCAACCAATCTTCATGTAAATGGTCCTCACTAATGCTCATGATAAAATGGTAAAGAAATAAGATTTCAATTAGTATTTTTATTAAAGGAGACATCCGTTCATTTTCAGTGTTATCTTTAATGTGTTGCTTAGCACTCACCAACATTGAAAGGGTCGCTGCGTTAATCTCATTGAGTCCGTTTCGTCCCGTCTAACGACCCCCTCCGTCGGCATAATTGAGGCACGACGATAGCCCAAATTCGCCTATTTTAACAAATGCAAAGTCTGTTTTTTTTCTCCTAGTAGTCATTGTGGAGTCTCATGATACCATAACAGGCGCTGAAAGTGCCGACGAGCTAACTGCTAATGCACAACGAGCCAATGCTAGTTGCTTATTTCCCTGCCTGGCAACACGAGTTGCCAGGTACTGGGAGAGAAATTAGTGTAGCTTGGATTCCCCATTGATGATGTCACTGGTAGGCAGGTTTCTGAACTGTCCACAGCCCTCCTTTGAGACACAGAAGGGTTATACAAAAATGTTACCATATTATAATGAGCATTTAGTGAGGACCAACTATATAAAGATAGGTTGAAAATGGGTGAAGTCGTCCTTTAAGAATGCTCACAATTTCCGTTTCCAACACCACACACTCAAAACACAGCATGAATGGCTTTTGGGGCAGACTCGAGAGAAAACAGACAGGCTCATTAAAAACTTAAACAATTCCTGTAAACATGCAAACTGACAAACACGTGAAATGTTCCGGGGTTGGAATGCAACAGTATGGCCATATCCTCTCCCAAAAGCAAAAGGAAACAACTTTATATAATTTATTTTGGAACACATGCAATTACAGTATGACTCTGCCAAAACCGCTCCCCAGCTGTACTAAGATTCAAAATAACGAGCTCCCAGCGTGTGTGCGTGTCTGAAAATATGCTTGAAAGCAGTCAAGGCCAGCATAAGATGTTTCAGGGTTTTAATAAATAAAAAGTGTAAATAATCAGGTTTGAAATTAATCGCTGTCGGGCGGAAACCTTGTATGTCCAAAACCGTTACTTTTCAGGGAATGCAAAAAGAAACCAAACAAGCTCGTAATACCTTTCATTGGTTAAATATTTATGAAATCCAGCAGAAAGACTTAACCACTTTCAAGCTAGCATACATACATACATACATACATACATAACATACATACATACACATATATACACACACACACACACACACACACACACACACACACACACACACACACACACACACACACACACACACACACACACACACAGATATTACAAAACTTTCTGAGCATCTGAGCAAGTACAAAATAGGCATTAATTTATGAAAACACGTAAAAAATAAATAAATATGGAGATACAAGGTTTCCGCCCGCCCGACAGGGACGGAATGACAATGTGAAGGTCACTGCCTTCCCTGGAGGTGACCCAATAAGTGACATCACTGGTGGTCAACTCAACGATGTCAGTCTGATGTGGTCACTGAGTCCGGCCAACAACATCACAGTGTCCTTCATGCAATCTCATGGGACGACACCATCACTGGTTCCAGCCAATCACCTCGTAGAAGAGGGCTTTGAGCAGGCGTGCCTCGTAGGTGACCGTGTTCTTACCGATGTGGATGCGGTCTTCTTCCAAAGGCTGTTCAATGATGGCCGGTTCCTCCTTACCATACACTATAGAGAGAGGAAGAGAGAGAGACACCTTAACATACTGTACACTACAGAGAGAGAGAGAGAGAGAGAGAGAGAGAGAGAGGCACGCATGCACATTGACTCAAAGACTTTAAACATATGTGCCCTTGTGCACACATACACACTTATTTACACTTTACACACTCATACACTCACCTCTTACTGCATAACTTCACACACACGCCTAATTTTAAAGGGCCACAACGGCTTTTTTATTTTGATGTTTTTATCCTTTTGATTATGGGTCATGTATATGTTACTGTTACATACAGTATGTTTTTTCAAGACCAATATTGATTGATATCAGTCAATCAACGTATCATATACTACAGAGTCAGATGTATGTTCAATTCTCAATTAATAAAAAAAATGCTGGCATTAGAATTATGTAAACAAAACTGCCATAGTAAAGCAGTTGCAGCCATTAAAATCTGAATACCTGCGTCAAAATGGCTCTTAAACATCCAATTCCCCAAATAATACCAATAGGCAGATTGCCAAGAAATGCGCTGTGTGATGAGTTCAATCAATTTCCCTAGAGAAAATAGCAGATCTACAAGCTCATGAGCTTGTAGATCTGCCATTTTTGAATAGCCAAAGAAATCTTAAAATGTCACAGATGTGTTCCCGGTCTTAATGGGTTAAGGGGAAAAAGATGGATTAAAGCACTGCGTCTTGAGTCTAATACCAAATATTTACCATTCTCCCATAGAGTCCTTGAGCTGAAAAATTGAGAATATTTGAACTCTTATGCATGTCTAGAAAACGGCCAGTAAAACATGATGATGACAGAAGAGAGGAGCGGACGCCATAGGAAAACAATGGTTTGGCTGGCTTTGGTTTTACTTTTGAGTTCTGCGATCTTCCCCAAACACTATTTTACAAATCCAACATTCTGAGTGGAGAACAAAGGGGGTTCCACCGCGGCCTCAAGCCAAATTCAGGCTGGTCCGTTGCATCTCAGCAGCGGGACTGGCAAGTATGAATAAGGAAGGCACTGGAACAAACTCGGACAATTAAAGCCTTTTTAATATAGAGATATAAACCAAATGATCAAATCATAATTAGATCAATAGGATCAAAGGAAAATAATCGATAGTTGCAACCCTAATATGGTCGACTCATAGTGACGTCATCAGGATGATAAGAACACTCGTCAAGAAGCTGCGCAGTCTGAAGCCCGGGGAGATGACCTACACGGGCCACCTCTTCAAGGGCACAGGGCCGATACGAGACAAAAGATACATACACTACGTTTCCGAAGAGGAGTACCCGGGCCACGCGTACCCTGTCTACCCCTCAGGGGCCGGTTACGTGTTCTCTGGAGACCTGGCGGTGAAGATCTACGGCGCCTCTCTGAGCGTTCCGCGCTTCCGCTTCGAGGACGCGTACGTGGGCATGTGCCTGGCCAAGCTGGGGATCGAGCCCACGACGCCTCTGCCAAACGAGTTCAACATTGCACGAGTGCCCTGGTCAGTCACCAGGTACAGTCACCTGGTCACCTCCCACGGGGTTTCTCCCAACGACATGCTGGAGTTCTGGACCCGCCTGCAGCATGAAGGTTAGACCTGCAGGAAGACTGCAATTCCACCAGTAGCTGCGACCCCCCAAAATAATCATATTTGAACTGGGGACCCCCCACCCTGACAAGCACTTGGAGTTGTAGGAGTTGCTGAGGCATTCAATTTAGTTTGACTCCGTTCCAGAGATAAACATTGTGAAAATAGCAATGGAAATCGGAGGTTTCTCCGATCGGAAATCGGAGAAACCTCCCTCATTCCAACAGTGGGTCAAAGAGGTACACTCTATTAGCCTGGTAAACCCTCCCTCCGGAAATCTCATTTTCATTCGATGTCAGGAAGGAGTCTGGCATGATCGCCCATTCTGCAATATTGGCTGCGGGCTGGAGTTGGGCGGGAGTAATACCGTTGACTGACAACCCCTTCAGCCAATGATCGTTTTTCCCCTTCAGCCAATTGCAGTGGATTTTTACGACCTCCGTCACTAATATGACGCAGCGGGACTTTTGAGACGGCCCAGCCCAAAATAGGTTGCCTTATGCGGACACATGCGTGTCACAGCCCGCCCCTCCCGGTTCTCTGAATCTATATTTTTAAATAGGCTCTGTCATGATTAATTGACCACATATATGAAGTTAAACAACTAAATTCTATCCAAACGATATCTTAATAGTAAATTCCGTGCCTCAAAAAAGAAGTTTGAGACCGTTTTAAAAACAAAAGTAAGAAGTGAAGGCACTCGCAGAACAACAATGGCTGCCGTTCGTCTTTTTTCGGCGTCACTCAGGCTGCACTCGGCTTCATTCGGGCTCACTCGAACTCGCCACCTGATTGGCCAACGTAAGCTGTCAATCACAGAACGATGAGCGACGACGCTGATAGGCGCGGTTAGGTCCTGATTTCGCTGGAAACTCCCCAATATTGCAGAATGGGCGTTCATGCCAGACTCCTTCCTGACATCGAATGAAAATGAGATTTCCGGAGGGAGGGTTTACCAGGCTAACACTCTATGATACCTTTGGAGAAATTGAGATACGACCGTAGTGGCTCCAAGGATAGATACATTAAAACCTGGACCACTTTTATAGAGTTTGTTGAAAACATACCTTTCACTTGAATACATACTCCCTTATATAATTGACAACAATCAACAAATCTGACTCTGACGGCCTCTGGCTGGAGGCCTACAGTATATAGACGGTTGGATGCAAAATATGTATTTTCTCATTTTTATTTCTATTCATCGCTCTCAATAGTGGAACTGTCCCTAACTTGACCTGAAAGGAACAACATATTCTGACAAAAAGTTAAACTGTTTGGTCTGTCTGTTTGTTTGTTTCTTTGCCTTTTTTTTTTTTTTTACTTCTTTACGGTCAAGTAATTATTATTATTATTTATTCATTTTTGTCTTGTCGTTTGTCTTGTTATGACCTTGGTGGGAGGGTGGGGGATTGGGGAAATAAGATGTAAGACAATGTGCTTGTATTTTATATGCAACATATGGAAAAATAAAAATAAAGTGTTTAAAAAATACATCTCTGAGTACACTCCTGTAAAGTGACGTCTTTTTTGGACGAGGCAAAACCCACCATATAGTTAACGGGACATACTAAGGTGGAGAAGGTGAGAACTATTAATAGCAGCAGGCTAATAACGTGACGTTTCGATGTCAATACAGCTTCATCAGGTCAACGTTCCGGGTGATTTCTAACGATCGTGACTGCAGCACAGCAAGGACGTATAGCGTCAGAAACACGGGAGGAGATGGAAAGAGAAGGGCCAAGAAAGAAGATGGGAGGCACCCGAGAAGAGAGAAAGGAAAATATGTTCTTCTCAGGAGGAGGGCTGAGGAAATCGTTTGGTAGCCCGTGGAGAATGAGTGACAAATGGTCTCACAGGGGTCCGGGCTGAGCTTAACACCCATGACACACTGACTAAATACACATAGCACAGTACAGCCCAATACAGGGACCCCCAATTACCAGTGAGGGATCATGACTAATAAATATGTATTATGTAAGTTTGTGTATGTGTGTCCCCTACTATGATTACAAACAGTTAAAGACAACAACATTCATGCTTGTTTTGGTAATTTGAGACACAGCACATATATTTGGGCAGGTGTGTGTGTGTGTGTGTGTGTGTGTGTGTGTGTGTGTGTGTGTGTGTGTGTGTGTGTGTGTGTGTGTGTGTGTGTGTGTGTGTGTGTGCGTGTTAGGCCAAGTCCTTCTAGTATATCTGATTTGTGAAACAGCGTGAAAGGATCCCAAATCACACTAGCACTGTGTTTCATAAACAATTAGCACATGTAGAATTAGGATGTTTTGGTTAGCCATGCATACAGCCAACCAGTTGAAGAAATTACAGATTGATGCTAAAGTCGGCCATAACAGCCCTGACTAAAAAAGGATAGTCATTTCGTATTTTAGGATTTTCTGGAAGATTGAACATGCCTTCTATTGCTAGTTTGACCACTTCAAATACTCTTTAATCTTAAAATAACGAATAACCGAAAATAGGCTACAAGCTTACAACATGTTGCAGTGTAATTGCGAACGAAGCGTTAGGAGGCGCGCCGAAGATGCTCCTTTTAACGCAGAATTTCTTTGTATTTTTTATTTTATTTTATTGGGTACTTTTTTTTAAATTCATTTTTTTCATTCATTTTTTTTTTTGCGTTCGCTTCCTGCGTTCGCGCGTCTTACTTGTGTGTTGTAAGCTTGTAGTGTGTGTGTGTGTGTGTGTGTGTGTGTCCTTACTCTCGCAGTGCTCCAGGAACTGAATACACTCCTGTATAACGGAGTCTCTCAGCATGATCATGTGCTTGGCCATGTTCTCCAGCAGTGACAGGAAACAGCGTTTTGCGTAGAACCAAGTGTCTGTCCCCAGCTACAGAGAGAGAGAGAGAGAGAGAGACCGAGAGATGACAGAAAAAAAGTCTTACTGTTTGATGGTCATATAAAAAGGACTGCACAGGGTCTGCTAACAAATATGATGACAATCTCTGAATGACACGTGGGCATGGGCAAATTTTCAAGAATATTAGTTCACTTTTTTTTTAAATTGTGCACATTGCAGCTCTACAAGCTCACAGCGTGTGGATCATCTATTTCCACTATTTATCATATGACAAAGAATACAGGGTTTAAGTTGTTAATCTACAGCTACAACCTGGACCAGCACTGACTTTTTCATTTATCTTGAAGGACCACGCAAACTGTCAATAGATGTCATTGTCTATTCACAGTCTTTGACAAAAGAATAACCATGCTATGAAATGTAACGTGCAGCGTTATCTACAGTATCTGCATGTTGTTTTCCAGCGGCTCCGTCGTACATAAAACAAACCATGGTACAGTACTCTACAGTACTCTTTGGAAAAGGGTTGGCGGTAATGCCAGACTACAGGCCCTTTATAACTTAAAGGGATAGTTCACCCAGTTTCGTCTCATTCCTAAGCCAATAATGTGATGAACAGAGGAGATGCCGGTCATCAAATTAATGGCTTAGGAATGCGACAAAAAACAAAACAATATCCATGAATTCTCTCCATGGGGTGCCTAATCGATAGGAACAAAAAATAATTTTGGGGGTGAACTATCCCTTTAAAGTGAGTTTCATAACAGTACATGACACACGTGTGGCTTAGCTTCTTTTTTTTTTGTTGCACAATGCAAGGTGAACAATGCACCTCCGGTGACATGGTCTGAAGGGAGCATGAGGCCAGTGATGTCTGGCCTGGCGCTTCTTTGACCATCTGGTGAGTTTTAACCACGTAATTCCTAATTCCTCACTCTTTATCCTGCGCTCACTTTGGCCGAGCCTCTGCCTTTTTAGTGAAGGGAGTGAGTGTGGAGGGTTTTTGGCCAAAAGCGAGGGTTCACATCCCCGTAGACGGCTTTGTGTGTTCAGCTGGAGCTAAGTGGACTCAGGTGCCGTCCGGCTCTGGCGGCTGTTGTGTTTGCGATGAGAACAAAAGTCCCGGCACTGCCTCTGTTTTGACTCGCACCGGCAGAGTAAACATCCCCACAGGCAGAGAGCTCTGTATAGGGGCCAGCCGCTTGTCAAAAACATGCATGAAATCATCCCACTGCCAGTGGTGGAAAGTAACTATAAGTGCATTTCCTCAAGTACTGTACTTGAGTACGATTTTTGAGGTGTTTGTACTTTACTTGATTATTTCTCTACTCCACTACATCTCAGAGGCAAATGTTGTACTTTTACTCCACTAAAATTATTTGAAATCTTTTGTTGCTAGTTACTTTTTAGATTTGGATTACTATTACAAAACATACATTAAAAACTTCAGCCCTATACATTTCGGCTATTTGAAAATAGCCGATCTACAAGCTCACAATGCGTCGCGATGCGACGCATTGTGAGCTTGTAGAGCTGCTATTTTCAAAAGATGTTTATACATTTGAAAACTTGACATTCTTTATAATGAGTAAATTTACTTTTGGTACTTGAAGTACATTTTGATGACAATACTTTCGTACTTTTACTCAAGTACATTTTGAATTCCGGACTTTTACTTGTAACGGAGTATTTCTATATTGCAGTATTGATGCTTTTACTTAAGTAAAAAATGTGAGTACTTTCCCCACCACTGCCCACTGACCACCACCAGCGCTATCTCTCCTAGCCTCTCTGCAACGCTGCTCACTCCCCTTGAAAAACAACAACTTCTCTGTGAGAACTAAGCCTGGTCTATACTTCGTTGTTGACGCCGACAATAGCCGATCTTCAAGCTCACACATTGCGAGCTTATAGATCTGCTATTGTGGCGCGCGACACCGCCGTACGAAAGAGCATAAATTAGCCTTTACATGCCGAGAGTGACCTTGAAGCCACATGAGATGTAAACAAAGTGGAAGCCGTGCCTTCTTTCCAAGAACCTCCAAAAGATAAATAAAGACTAAACAAAAATGGCTGACCTTCTTGTAGTACGGCTCCAGGCTTTTGATCACGCGGGAGATGCCAAATTCATAGTTCCCCTTGGCACAGTAGAGGGTCCTGAAAGAATGTCACAACAAGTCATAACACCACGTTCCGTTTTTCGAGGGCGATCCCACTGCCACTGTGTCTAACATCCACTATTGGGAAGAAACCTCATATTTCCGTATTTCATCTTTTTATGTTTTTTTTTTTCACAAAGCAATGCCCTATTTTATAGCGTCACAACACATTGCGACATGTGAGATTGTAGATCTGCTCTTTTGGAAACATTTTGGAAAATTGGGAAAACCTTCCACAATAATGACATGTCCAAAACAGGTGAGCCAGGTTAAAAGTGGTTATGTCTCACTGTGGGTTTAATACATATCTAACCAATGAAAAGTATTAAAAAGCGATTGTGACTAAATAATAACTACATTGGATCCATTAGAACACAGGTTCTTTTCCCATGTCACAATTTAAGTTGTTACACTCTGCCTGCCAGGAACAAACCTGTAGCATAATAAATAAATAAAATGCTATTATTCAACTAATTCTCTTTTTGTAAAATAATGCTTGTTCAAGTTCATGTGGGGACTCACCCGATGACCAGGTTGACTATACAGAGATGGAAGACCTTCTTGTCAGGGTCGTCATAGGAGATCTGCTCCTCCTCTTTCTCAATCTTCCTCATCAGCTCCTCTGCCTGACAACACAGTGGACACGTTGAACACATGGATTAACCCATTAAGACCGGGAAAGCATCTTGTCATTTTAGATTTTAACCACTTTAACCATTATCTTATACTTGGGCAAAATTAGCAGATCTACAAGCTTGTAGTGCAGCACTCGATCTGCTATTTTTTTTCTTTTCTGTGAAAATGTGTGCAAATCTTTGAATGTATATGTTTTTAAAGCGAACATTTCTTACTCAAATCGTTGCTTCTGGGGATTCTACAAATGTCTTCTAAATCTTAACAGTTTGCAATGATATCAGTGGTTCTCAAACTCTTTTCATGTCAAGGACCCCCCAAAATGATATGTATTTGTTCGTGGACCCCCTATCATCTCAAAGTATTTTGTTCCAGAGACCCCCAAAGATTTGAGTTAAAAATGTATATATATGCAAAATTTGTACTTGTAGAACAAATTAATTTTAAATCAAATCGATAACTGTAGAGTGGTGACAGTCACAGTCAAAACCAGAATCAGTGCAACTGCTAGCTGTCAAAATGTAGCATTGTTCTTCATGAATAGCCAATAATATTTAATGAAGACGGAATGCACTGGCCCGTCGGGGCAACCTGAAAGCAAACCCTACTTGCCCGAATGTTTTATTTACTTGCCACGGGCTGTCGTGCAACCGTTAGTGTCAACCTGCTTCAATCCATGTAAACACACTGACACACAGTGTACATGTTAAAAACACACTTACAGTAACAAAAGTTAACCCATTAAGGCCAGACACATGGCCAAAAGTTAATTGGCCATGTGTTAATATCTGCTGTATACAATGTCAATAGTTTATGCACTATCCAATATGAACCTTACCTCTTCGTTTTGGCTGGTCATGATGTAGGATACACACAGGTTGGCCAGAACCACAGCGCTGACATTCAGGATCTGGAGAGAGAAAAGGACGCACGCTTGTAGTTATTTATCACCGGAGCAGGTTCAGACGCAAAGGGTGGTTAGGGCAGTGGTTCTCAAAGGGGGGTCCCTTAAGAGGGGTTTCCAGGGGGTCCCCAGCAAAAGTAGTTAATATAGCTCCCCCCTTTCAGAAATGTTCAAAAATAGCAGATGTACAAGCTCACAGCGCGGCACTATAAAAAACTATATTTGAAAAATATAGTTTTTATTTTTTTTTACATAAATCTTCTCTTCTGGGGGTCCCTGGCACAAATACATATCAATTTGGGGGGGGGGTCCTTGACATGAAAAGGTTTGAGAACCACTGGTTTTGGTAAACCACTTCATCATAGGAAATGTATTTCAAATCACACTGTAAACACCTGAGGGATCATCCTTTGTAAGCCTCATTTACTCAGCAGTATGACGACGTCGCTTGCAAAAAGAACAGCTCTACAAGCTAACAACACGCTGCGATGCTGCTACACGTTCTTAGTTTGTAGATCTGTTATTTTTTGGCAAGTGACACCCTGAGCAATGGAGAATTAATTAAGCTTTGGAGTCCACTCGGGTAATTCTTGTTTTATCAGGGGTTTCTGCAGGTTTCAACAGGTAAATGTACAACCATTATGAGGACCTATTTTATGTTCATACTGGAAAAAATAAAAGTATGAAAGATATGAAGTTTTTATTTTATTTTGTTAAAGTGTGATCAATACAAATTTTCTCCCCAAAATACATTTAAAAGCGACAGTTAATACAACTTTTAAGAAGTAGCATTAACCTCATAATCCAATGAATTTTTAAAAATCTGTCAAAATCGTATTTAAGACTTTTTTAAGGACCTGCGAAAACCCTATATAAACACGTGACACTCCAATTTTCCAGGATAATTTCTTTAAAAATCTCTCTCTTGTCTCAAATTCTACATTTGTTGTGTTCTGGGTTTTGTGTGAAACCCCTGCAGGAGGAGAAGGCCCAAAACAACACAGCAGAAAACAAACACCACTCCAACGAGACAAACGAGCAGATCTCATGCAAAGACAGGAGAGCACTTCAATCGTCCAAAACAGAGTGAACTGAAAAGCAGCACACAGGGCTGTTTTCAGGGGCTGTCTCTGGGTCTTGTTACCGAGGGTTTACGCTTGCAGGGACACTCCTGAATGCTACACTGCTCCAGCTAGCGAGCACAGCAATGGAACAAACAAACAAACAAACAAACAAACAGGCAGACTGTCAACAGTTTTATGTCCGGACTTGGAACTACTCCTATCGACATGCATCGTTGAGCATTGTGGTGGTGAAGGACATAGGACATGTACTTGGAGTAGTGTGTGTGTGTGTGTGTGTGTGTGTGTGTGTGTGTGTGTGTGTGTGTACACACTGTGTACACATGTACGGGTTAACCGCTTCAGCTAACTTAAAAAGGGATAGTTCACCCCCAAAATGACTTTTTTTGATGACCGGCAGCGGTTCCGGTAGGAGACACAAAGAGTCTCCTTTGTGTCTCCTACCGGAACCGCTGCCTACCGGGTCCGCTGGTCATCAAATTATTGGCTCAGGAATGCGACAAAAACGAAAAAAATATCCATGAATTCAAGTCTCCATGGGGTGACTAATCGATAGAAAAAAAGTATTTTTTTGGGGTGAACTATCCCTTTAACTCACAATTGGCATTGGTAAAGATTGGCTTTTGATCAGATATCCCCATATGAAAAGTCCCTTCAATAGTAAAAATCACTGACTCACCATACATTAGCACCAATTTTAACATCGTCAACATATTAGCGTTATTAACATGTGTGCCTTTGACATAATGGTATACATGGGGGTGAAGTGTTGAGAAATGATATGGCAACAACAAAGGAGAAACTTTGATTGTAACTGATATTGATCCACGTTTCATGAATCTACTGTAGGTTATTGGCTCTGTTTACACCTGGCATTGGAATGATTCCCCCGCAAAACGTAGATCACTGCACACAGCACATCCTTAAACTGTGGTATTTACATAAGGTTTCCCCTTAAAGGGATATTTCACTTTCAAAAAAACTTTTGGTCATTTTATGGTCTACTCAGGCCCTTGTGAACCCCCCAGACAGTTTTTAAGTTGCTTGATTCAGTATTTAGATATTTGATATTCATTTTATCAGCCACGCCCCCTTCCTATACAAACCCATTATAACTTCAAACTCAATTTTTAACCCGTTTAACCATCAAAAACACCCGTCCTTGGTTCTGGTGACTCACCCTGCCCTCCTAATGCGTGAGAGGGCCGTGTTTTTTTGATTACTTTTTTCATTTATTTTTTATATATATTTTTTTGAAAATGAAAAAATTAAATATAAAAAATAAATGAAAAAAGTAATCAAAAAAACACAGCCCTCTCACGCATTAGGAGGGCAGGGTGAGTCACCAGAACCAAGGACGGGTGTTTTCGATGGTTAAACGGGTTAAAAATAGAGTTTTAAGTTACAATGGGTTTGTATAGGCAGGGGGCGTGGCTGGCAAAATGAATATCAAATATCTAAATACTGAATCAAGCAACTTAAAAACTGTCTGGGGGGTTCACAAAAGCCTGAGTAGACCATAAAATGACCAAAAGTTTTTTTGAAAGTGAAATATCCCTTTAACTCTGACAGTGTACAAATGGAACCATATGGACCCATTAGGGTCCATTTGGTTCCATTTGTACACTGTCAGAGTTACAGACTTTTAAGCCTCCATTCAGAACCCCCGGCCTAAAGGAACCCAGAGAGTTCCTGGAATCCACTTACAGCACCCCCTGGTGGACAAATGTGCGGTCAGCGTGACAAACTAAAATACAACACATGCGTCTATCTGCACAGACAAACAGACAGCCTTGTTACAACAGTTTTACATTGCTTCACGGCACAAGAAAGCATTTACAATACTGTGTTCAATAGCGTTTACACTTTATTACGTACGTGTCCAAAACTCCATCTCGGTGTTACTTTAACTCTGAGAGTGTACAAATGGTCCATTTGGTTCCATTTGTACACTCTCAGAGTTAGAGACAAATAAGCTCTATGCACAGCAGCCATATTGGGAATGAATTTGGCCCCTTCCTTACTTCCTTCACAGGTGTTACCAATAATACTAATTAAGGCTCTGTTCCATTTAGTGTGGCACAGTGGTTTCTTATTTTCAAGGACCCCCATAACTCTGAGAATGTACAAATGGAACGAAATGGACCCTCACTAGTGAGCCAACATGCACGATATCAGCACCCTGACCAGAATGGAACAGAGTCTTCATTAGTGTCACTCATAACACCTGTGAAGAGGCCCAATTTCTTTCCAATATGGCTACGTTGCATAGAGCCTATTAAGTGACACTGAAGAATCTTGTGTATATGCTAAATGTAGTGGCCCGGGGAACCCACGAGCAACTTACGTTATCGTAGTGTTTCTTGACTATGGGCTCGTAGAAGCCGATGGCCTCCTTGTACTTGTTCTCCTGCATGAAGAGGACGTGGGCCACGTTGAGCTTCCAGGTGTCGTGCTCGTCGCAGATCTCCACCGACTTGCGGAAGATCTTCTCCACCATGGGGTAGTTGTCCCTGTTCCAGTAGATCTTGGCCTGGGCCATCAGCACCGGGATGTACCTGGGGACGAGACCATGGGGCCGGTCAGGACGTGAAGGACGTGAGGGGAGGGAGGGACATGGCCATTTAGGCGGTGTTGATTTCGTCAACTAAAACTATTACGAAAAATGTCTGTCGTCTACCTTTTTTCACTGACGAAAACTAGATAAAAAGTAAATAAAAACTAAGCTGTGATGACAATTTCGTCAACAGCTAAAAACTAGACTAAAATGTTTGGGAGGGACTATAGTGGAGAATAGATCCAGTAGAACTAAGAAAAGTCATCATCGGTCCGCCCGTGTGTCACAGACCGAAAATAGCAGATCTACAAGCTCACAACGTGTCGTGCTGCGACGCGTTGTGAGCTTGTAGATCTGCTATTTTTGGCATGCAGCTAAATGAAACTCCATTTTCAGGTGACTAAAATGTGACAAAAACGAATCAATTTAATTTTAAGACTATGACTAAAACTAAATCAAAATTTGCTGTCAAAATCCACACTGCATTTAGGACAGTTGGTTCTCAAACATTTTCATGTCGTCAAGGACCCCCAAATTGATATGTGTTTGGCCGCAGGACCCCATCTGAAAATGCTTTGTGCCAGGGACCCTCATTTTCTGCTGTTACAATGTTTTAAACATTGTTTTTCAAGATTTTAAACAGAAGGAAATAGCAGATCTACAAGCTTATATCCAATGTATATAGGTTTAAAGTGGTTAGACAGATTTTTGACATTAAGCTGTGGGTCCTCGGACACCACTTTGAGAACCATTGATTTAGGAGGAAGATGAGGGGAGAGACAGAGTCATTTAGGAGGAAAACGACAAGGCCATTCAGGAGGAAGAGAAAAGGTCACAGATGGTATGCTATGCTGGTGTTGGACAGGAGTTCGAAACAGGGATATGGATACATTTTGTTGACTCAAATGTTCTCCTCAACCTGAACTGAGAATTGTGTGTTTGTCGCTTAAGTACTTTAGACAGTTGATATTTGAAATATCAACACAGTTCAAGAATTTCTACTTCCACTTGAGCACAATTAGAGGTGTGTTTGTGTGTGTGTGTGTGTGTGTGTGTGTGTGTCTCTCACTTTTCCAGCATCTGGTCATAGTCCTGCAGTGCCTTCTTAAGGCCCTCGTTGTCTCGAGCCACTCTGACCTCTTGCACCTTTAAGGAGATGAGCAAGAACAGCACACTTCTTTATTGATAACACAATCGGTTTGCCGTTTATATATCGTCGCTGTCGGGTGGAAACCTTGTATGTCCAAAACTGTTCCCTTTTGTATGATTATTTAGCAAAAATAGACGATCTATAAGCTCCCAGTGTGAGGTTGTAGATGTGTTATTTTCACTACTTTTGTGCGACACTCTTGTGTGATGTGATGAAGGTATTCATTTATGAACAAACATAAAAATGTGAAACTTGGAGATACAAGGTTTCTGCCCGACAGACACGACATATTTATATTGGCATTGACATTGCATTTATATAAGAACCGGGCGGGCATTACCTGTATGCAACTGTTTTAAATGATTGCTGTCAACATGCAACTGTTTTAACTGTTTGTTGTCAACATTATCGTTTTGTTTTGTTGTTCTTATGTTATATATATATGTGTGTGTAATCTCGGCATCATTGTAAATGAGGGTCTCCCTCAATGATCTCTCCGAGAATCTTAAATAAAGGTTGAGTGAATTAATTATTTAGTCAGACCTACACATTGGGGAAGGGGGGGAGATTTGGTACAGAGCTCGCTGTTCCTTTAATGATCTGTATGTAGGTGAGATACTGTTATTTCCTAGTGTTTGATAGGCTAAAAGTAGACAACCACTATAGGGCACCAGAATGAAAAGTTTCACATTTAATCAACCTAATTAAACCCTATTAAACCATCTGATATTGAAACCCCATCGAGCACCGCTGGTGGTCCCCAGACCCCACTTTGAGAACCGCTGACCCATAAGATCATGTGATCATTATTGTGATGATGAAAAATTATACTGAGTCTGTACAGTATAAAGTAATATACTTGCATGCTACAATTGGACCAGTGAAAGACCATCTGTGAGCAGCGCACTGGACTCAAATCAACATCCCATGAGTCTTATAATCTACTAGTTACTTCAGAGTGGGGTAGAGCAGTGGTTCTCAACCTGTGGGTCAGGACCCCCAGGGGGGACCACATGCTTTTGGGGGGTCCCCAGATGACAGTGAGTGAAGTGACAATTCAAGGACTTAATACCTCAAAAAGAAGAAGAAAAAGAAAAGAAAAAGACCATTACTGCATCAAAAGTATAATCAACAAACTACACTAAAAACATTGGCCAAATTGTCAAATGATATAAGAAAGAGGCAGAAATTGTGAAAATAGCCGATCTACAAGCTCACAAGTGAGCTTGTAGATCGGCTATATTTCACAATATTTATTTGAGGAACCGTCGAACCGAGTCAAACTAAATGTAATGCCTCAACTCCTACAATTGCTTTTCAGGGTGGGGGGTCCCCAGTTCAAATATGATTATTTTGAGGGGGTCACGGCCTGACATCCGCTTTATTTTCTAAAGAAAAATTCAGCTTAGATGAAAAGCGTTTTGAAATGATGTGAGCCAACCAGTCTGTCTCCAGAGACTAGAGGGAGAAAAGACATGGAGGCATGAACGCTGAAGAATTTTCCTGCATCCTTTGCACCTTTTTTTTGCCACTTCATTTATGTGTGTGTTGTGTTTGTGTCGCTTCTATTACTATTTTTAAGTCACTGTCTGCAACCATATTGTACTGGGTGGGACATGAATACAAGCTGAAGTGCACCTGTTTGGCCAGCTTGCGTAGCTGCTCCGTCAGCTTGGCGTTCATCTCGTCGAACTTCCTGAAGGCCTGTTGAACCGAGACAGACAGGAGGGCAAACATTAAGAACCTTACAACGGTTCTTTCACAGAACAGAAGGAAATAGACGGCCATGGTTCTCAGCTCAACTGATTACTACTCCACACAGTCCACAGGGTCCATTTGGCTCCATTTTCGTAAAATGAACACTCACAATTTTTTGCAGCGTAGATTTCCATTCTACCAGCTAGTTGATTGCATTCCCACCGTGGCCAGAGAGAATACTCGATTCGGACTGGCCGTAGAGGGAGCAATATTTTGAGATAATTGCACACATAACGTAGCGTAGCGGCCTCATCGCTGTTCTAAATTAATACGCGCTTGATAAACAACATTGTAGTGTACTCAGCCGGTACTCATTTCTAGGTCATTATTACAGCTTCTCCCACTTGCTGGAGTAGTAATGCAATGTTTATTCCGAGGTTGATGAAGTAGATAGTGCCAAGTGCCAACGTTAAGTTTCTAATCTCTCAAAAATAAGTGGCTGTGGAATAAGCAGGATAATCAACGCCAAGCTGTGTGGTTACTGCATCTAAAAATGTCGTACTCTGCAGAGGCAGACCTCCCCCCACCCTCCATTTCGTGTTGGGTGGGGGAGGGGTAGGTAGCCTCTGCATTGTTCATACATTCTAGATAATCTTGTGTCTTGTCGTTGATTATCCTATTTCATGCATCTAGTGTGCCATGAATCCATGTCAAAGCTGCTCCCTGATTAAATGGGAACCAAAACCAGGAGTTATCCGGGGACCCCCAGTTATCCTGGTACCAGGGGGGCCCCCAGCATTTTATAAATATATATTTTAAAGCGAGCATTTTTAACTCAAATCTTTGCTTCTGAAGGTCCCCCTGGCACAAAACATTTTCAGATGGCCAACTATTATATCAATTTAGGGGTCCTTGGCACAAAAAGGTTTGAGAACCGCTGATCTAGGGTCATTTTGAGAAAAAGCTGTGTGCATCGTTCTGAACAGTGTTACCTCTTCTGGCGCTGTCTGGCAGGTCAACATGGCGTCCAGGAACTCATACAGGTACTGAGGACCGAAAAAAAAAGAATCTCAATATCAGCACACAAATAATCGTTGCTGTCGGGCAGCAACCTCTTATTTCCATATTCTAACTTTTTGTGTTTTTTTCCCCCGGCACAAAGCGATGCATTTTGAGCTTGTAGATCTGCTACTTTTGCTATTTTTGAAATTGAATCCTGAGAAGTAACAGTTTTGGACGTATGAGGTTCCCTCCCAACGATATCATGGTTTGTATGGAGTGTTACTCATTGGTGGAAAGTAACTACCGGTAAGTATATTTACTCAAGTACTGTACAAGTACAATTTTACTTAATTTTACTTAACTTGAGTTCAACTTTTCTATACTCCACAACATCTCAGAGGCAAATATTGTACTTTTTTTTTTTTTACTCCACTACAACTATTTGACAGCTTTAGCTACTTGTTACTTAATACAGAGTATACATTAACAAATAAATGAAGATGTAATATAGGTTAAACTACCCAGCAGCACATAAAGTCATTCAAATCAGCTTCACAATTACCAGCTGCAACAGTAAAGCGATGAACACATTAATGCATTATAATTACAATACAATAATATGATTGTGAAATGGACGAGTTCTGCATAATGAGTACATTTATATTTACTTGTGTAATTTCTTGGCCAGTTCACACTTCTAAAAGAGACCTTTGTCGTCTCAATGTGATTTTACTGCTATAATAAATACACATACTGTAAGTATATTTTTTTATGACAATACTTTGTACTAATACTCAAGTACAATTTTGAATACAGGACTATTTCTGCATTGTGGTATCGCTACTTTAACTTTAGTACTTACTACTGGTATTACTTACTTACCGGGGAGAGGAACTTGTACGTAAGGTGAGCCTTGTCAGCCAACACATCAGCAGCCAGGTCAAAATACTGAGAGAGAGAGAGAGAGAGAGAGAGAGAGAGACAGACAGACAGACAGACAGACAGACAGACAGACAGACAAACAGAGACAGAGAGATGTTGTTGTTGTTTATTTTAGATCCGCATTAGTCACTGCCTCAGCAGGGGTCAAACAGCACAATTAAAAACATTACAGTGCAATTATAAAATTGACAAGCAAAAGTAAAACAACAATTAAAGAACCAATACAATATACCCATTCACACACATACCAAAGACAAAAAACAACGGTTATCCTAAATGACAAAAAAAACATGAATAGAAATATGACATAAAGTACATACAAAATCAAGAAAGAAATAGAGCATGTATCAATATAGCAATATAACAACACACTGAACTGAATTTAACTCATGACAAATATAATAAACTGACAAACGTTAGACACAATCTAAAGCGATCTCTTTCCGCATTACATCTCTTCTCAGTCTATTCTTAAAACCAACTCTGCTCTTAAAACTAAATATAGACAGACACAGAGAGCGTGACTCAAGCCAACAGTGTCATTAATACCATTTTAATGAAATGGTCTCTGTGGTGTGTGAGCAGAGGGGGGGGGGGACTGCTGGGTGCTAGTTTTTCATTAACCCATTAAGACCTGACGCTGATTCAAAAAATGTCTTCGAAATCCTAACAGTTTTCTGAAAAACGTTTGTTTCTATATCAGTGGTGCTCATGACTGTGTCATGTCAAGGATCCCAAAAATGATATGAATTTGGCCGCCGACCACCATCTCAAAATATTTTGTTCCAGGGACCCCCAGAAGAAAAGATTTGAGTTAAAGATGTTTGCTTTGAAAGAAATACAAATACAAGTATATCTCTGCTGTCGGGCAGAAACTACAAAATGTTCATTTTTCAGGAAATGACAACAACTAAACAAAAAGTGGAGTTAGGAGGGTTTGTTCATCATTGATAAGAACAGCTGAATGGACCTCCAAGCTCACAATGAGGCTGGAGGTCAAAAGGGGTGGAGCCTGGAGTCAGCAAAGCCAGCTAACTCCACCCCCCTTTGGTGGAGTTAGCTGGTTTAGCAGAAAGTTTGAGGATCCAATGGAGTTAACTGGTTTTGTCAGAGGCGCTTTTTAATACTTTTTATTGGTTCAACATTTTGTTAACCAACACACAGACATAAAGGGTGTTCAATAGCACTGATTTATGGGAAAAAATGCAAAAGCGGAAAAATGGAGTTAGCTGGTTTCTGCCCGACAGCAACGAATATGTATGTGTGTATATATATATATATTTTTTAAAGATTTGCAAAAAAAAGTTCAACATTTTTCAAAAATAGCATATCTACAAGCTCATAGCTATGTGCTTGTATATCTACTATTTTTGAATAGCCAACCAATGTGCAATAGATATAGCTAAAATCTAAAATGACACAGACGCTTTCCCGGTTTTAATGGGTTAAGGCTTGCACCACGTGGAGAGGGGGTGAGATCCTGCTTCCTGATGCAAAACAATTACAAACCCACACCGGCAGAAACACTCATTAAACAGACCAGCGGGTGCGTTCTTCATGAGAAAGAAGCAGTTGCGTTCTAACACACCGCGGCTGTGCATAGTAAGTTACATGGGAGAAAGGCGTGAGCCGGGCAAGACGACAAAACGTTGCTGTCAGGCAGAAACCTCTTACTGTATCTCCATATTCTAACTTTTTGTGTTTTGCCGTGCTTGATCGTACTAACTACAGCGTCACACAAAAGCATCAAAAACTACTAAACTAGTAAAAATAGTCGATCTACAAGCTCACAACGCGTCGCGATGCGACGTGTTGTGAGCTTGTAGATCTGCTATTTTCACTATTTCTAAAGGTTTTTTTTTATGTATTTTTTAATGGAATTTGGATTTTTTATGAATAATTGTGATTAAGAAATACGGAAAAAGAAATTGAAAATCTTTTGAAATATACATATATATAATTTTTTTAATAAGAAACGAGTCGCGTCCCATAAAAATGGGTCCCGACCCACTGTTTGGGAACCACTGCCTTAAAACCTAACCTCAAATACCACGCCCACCTGGGCGAAACACCTGGGAAGGAGGGAGTCCCGCCCACCACCACGAGTTCATGAGTTCGAGTCCACCGTGGTGCGTCCGGCTTTTTCGGGCATCTATGCGAACACATTTGGCCCGTGTTCAGGGGAAGGAAGCCGGGCTGGGAGGGTGGTATTGGTCATTGCACGTACTCCTACCGCCTGGAGGCTCCCAGAGTTGAATTAACACGCTCTCAATTTCAATTTACGTACGTCCTTTTCACAAACCGCATATAGAGTGCAGTGGGACTCCGACTGGCACAAGCCTTTTATGGTGTTTTTTTACCTCATAGTTGCAGTAGAGGAGCAGTACATTTTAAAGGAGACACTGTTTATGTTTAGATGTATTCCTCAAATTCCACAATTCAAAAAACTCACTTGATATTAAGGATTTTTTTTTGTGCAACTGTCTTCTCAACTTTATTGTGCCCAATGCTTTGGAGTTTCACCCTGTTGTATAGACAGTGTATGAACCTCTGATGAACCAGGTCACACTCAGGACGTGTACGGTACATTCTGGAATGTTTTGAATGCCATTAAATTGCATACTTCAGAAGAGGAGCACAAGTGTTTTATGGCGGTTGGTTTACCTCATACTTTCAGTAGAGGAACACACGCATTTTATGGTGGGTTTTACCTCATACTTGCAGTAGAGGAGCAGCAGGTTACCGAAGGTGACCGGGGGGAAGGGGACCTGCTGGAGGAGGAAGGCCAGCTTCTCAAAGCCCTCCGTGGGCTTCTTGTCCATGTTCATCAGAGCCTGGTTGTGGAGGGTCACCGCGTCCAGCTCCTATGGCGGGAACGCACACGCACACACACACACACAAAATCTAAATCCTAACAGTTTTTTGAAAAAAAATCTAAAACATTTTTTTTTAAAGATTTTTCAAAAATAGCAGATATACAAGCTATATGAGCTTCTATATCTGCTATTTTTGAATAGCCAAAGAAATCTTAAATGACACAGATGCGTTCCAGGTCTTAATGGGTTATGCCCTAATAGATCTGCTGATTTTTATTTGTTTTTAAATACTTTTTGAAAATGTTCGCCTATAATGACATGCCCAAAGTAGGAACGGACTTCATGTTTACACATGGTTTATAAACAAGCAGTCAAGGAAGGAACAGATTGTTAATGTGGAAAATTAAACAGTGGACCCAGGATACACTATATCCGAACGCAGAGGAAAAAGAGAAGGTACGAGAATTCTCTTTTTATCAGCTATAAGTTAACTAATGGGAGCGGCCGTGGCTCAGGAGGTAGCACCTTGGGAAACGGAAGGTTGCCGGTTCGATTACCTCCCCTGGGTTAGTATCAAAGTGTCCTTGAGCAAGACACTGACCTCCTAATTGCTCCTGATGAGCAGGTTGGTGACCATTGGTGTCTGTGTGAATGTGTGTGTGAATGTAAGGCACATTATAAAGCGCTTTGGACAAAGGTGCTTTGTAAATGCACCATTTACCTTTAAAAAAAAAATGTAATTAAATATTTAAAAAAGAATAGCTATGTGTTGTGAGCTTGTATATTTTCACCATAGTGAGCCAAGTATAAAATAGAGCATAAGGGATCGTGGCTTCCCTGCTTGCGAGTCTTTTGTTGTGTTGTGTATGAGGTGGACTGCAAAAAAATTGACCTTGACCAAGTTGAATTTGAAAACACACCTACGCGTGCACACACACACACACACACACACACACACACACACACACACACACACACACACACACACTACATGCAGTAATGTAAAAAAAAAAACATTGGGAAATGGCAGAAATACCTCTTCTGATCTGGGGGGCATGTCGGTCAAGGCATCCTGCGCACCTTCCACTGGAGAAATCCACATACAAATAAAAACAACAGAAAAGGAGCGGTCCATTTCAGTTAGCATGTTTCCATTTCTGTTGTTCATTGTTTGCATATATATGATGTGGTGTGGAGATGAGAAAGTGTGGTGCGTGTGAGTGTGTGTGAGAGTGTGTGTGTGTGTGTGTGTGTGTGTGTGTGTGTGTGTGTGTGTGTGTGTGTGTGTGTGTGTGTGTGTGTGTGTGTGTGTGTGTGTGTGTGCGTGTGTGTGTGTGTGTACGCCGTAAAATCCTTAGTGTTCATTTATCCATTTGTAAGTTAAATGAACACTGAGTATTCTACTGTGTAGCGTAGGGTAGTAAAACCTGTCTTTTTGAGATAAAAGGGAGTCTGGAGTCTTTCCGTGTGGGTGCTCACTCTACCGTCCCACCCCCTCCTTCTCCTCTCTCTCTCTCTCTCTCTCATGTTTACTTGTTTTGATCCTGAAGTCTCTCTGTCACTCTTTCCTCCACTCCCCTCTCAGTCTTTCTCTCCATGTCTACTTCCCTCTCCATGTCTAATCCCGCTCTTTGTAAATTTCTTCCATCTGTCATTCACCTCGCTTCTCTTTCCTATGCATCTCTCTCTCTCTCTCTCAGCCCCCGCCCCCGTCAACACAACATTTGGAGCGACGCCCACTGCACTCTGGTTGGTCGGGGAAATGAAACACTTCCTATACCCGCGCCGGAACACCGACTCGCTGGTCCAGGCTTTTATTTTTGAGCAAAACTAAAAAATGAAAGCCTGGAGATCGAGGCTATACTCTCTGAGCTGCCGTCCCCCTGTGTGCGGATGACGTGTGTCAGCGTTCTCTCACAGTTCTTCAGCTGGTACTGGATGGCGGCCTTGAGGTTGAAGCTCTCCACCAGCGCCGTCTCGTGCAGCACCAACGTGTTGCCCACGCTGCGCACGTCGATGCCGTCCGTGGTCACGCCCACGTTCAGTTCTGTGGAACGGACGCAAGCGCCACGAGACAAACATTCAAGTCCGTTAAAGGGGCTACACCATGAATTTCATTTTTTTTTTTGGTTTTTAGTATTTTTTGGGCTCCCCAGTGTCTCTTGTACCCCAAAAAATATATTTTTTTTACATTCAGTCATTCATGCTCATTTCATGGATTTCCTGAATGGGCGTGTCTGAACAGGCCATTTCAGAATGGCTGTGCAAGTGATGTCACTTGCACAGATTTTGCATTGACGATGGCCAGACAGAATTGCTCAGTAGCTCCCCCCTGCCCAATAGGACGTTTTGGTATTGCAGCTGAAAAAGCTTGGAATGGCAGACAGTCAGATTGTGAGAAAAAATATCTGGATGTTTTTTAGGCTTACAACCTGTTTAAAACGTATTAGGGGGCAATATTTATATATAATATATATTTTTTTAATTCATGGTGTAGCCCCTTTAAATCATTTTGCGCTGCAATCCAAGTGGTGTTCTGCTGCACCTACTTCCTTCATTTTAATGCCTATTTTGGCCCGCCATAGTAAATGACTTTATAGCAACTTAAAGGTAGGGGAAGTGATATTTTTTGGTAATTATAATTTTTTGGTTAAAAATGTATATTCTGACAGTAATCATTGCTACAGAGCGTTTGTTTCATTTAAGCCGATCAGGAGAGAGCATTGAAAATGCATTTTCTGTTTGATAAACAGAAGCTGGAGAGACATGGGAGACTCCTTTTACTGAACAAACTCTCTATAGAGCGCAGAAGTCCTGACGTCACTCGTTCATCCCCTGGGTCGTAAAGTAATTTCTCTATGGAGAATAACATTGGGTCATCTTAGAATCGTCTCATATAAGAATCGTGGTCCAAAAATAAACAAACCGTCTCGGCGATATTGTCAGGGAGGTGGCTTGTATCGTTTATGATAGTCAGTCACTCATATTTGATACAGTCTGTTTCTAGCGAAAATTTTACTAATTCGGCGGAAGTAACATTATCGTTTTCTCACCGGGGTCATTTATTTATTTTTGGAACACAGTTCTTATTTGACGCGATATTAAAGACGTCTATGGGGATTCAGAACGGGGGTGGAAAACCACGAACCAGGTAGGATGTGTAAATTACGTCAGACTTCGGTGCTCTATAGCAATGAGTACTATCAGAATATAGAGCTATTTAACACTTACTTTAACCAAAGTAAATCACTTACCCTTCCTTTAAGCTCTAATTTATATTTTCAAACATTTCCAAAAATACTCAATCTACGAGTTCACAATGTGTCGCAACCCTAGCCCTAAATAAATAAATACATTTTGGGTCTGGATAACAATTTTATCCAGCATATAGGATAAACAAGTGAAACTGGTAGTGATTAAACAAAAAACTAGTAGACATAATCCAGGTACCAAGTACTTTTGCCCAAAGGAAAACCTAAATAGTCAAGTGGATTGGAGTGGAGGTGAGCTGGTCGTATGCAGTGGAAGAAGCACTGTGTGTTGGTTTGTATGGAGCGATACGTAGGCG
>NC_139948.1:11434280-11579280 GCF_963454915.1 Gymnoscopelus microlampas
AACTATTCAACGGATCAATGCAAAGAAATTCTTACTTTTATCGACTAAGCCATATTTTGTACTTGCAACGTGATACGCTGTGAGACTGTAGATCTGATATTGTTGACATTTTTATAATAATATTTTTAAATACAATTTTAAAATAATAATTATATATATATATATATATATATATATATATATATATATATATATATATATATATATATATATATATATATATATATATATATATATATATATATATATATATATATTTCAATAATTTCACAAATATTATATTATCAAAAATATTTCTTAGAATTGATTAAGTCGATGTGTTGGATTAACTGTTGCAATGCCTAATGAATACTAGAGATGAAGTAGTTACCTTGGCTCCAGAGTACTCCTCTTCCCCGTACTGGATCGCTGCTTGCAACTTAATCATCTGTGTGGGACAGAAAGAGGAAGAACAGGAAGTGAACACAGTGGACTGAACGCTGCTTCCATCCAACCTGAACATTCAAGTCAACGTCGTGTCTGACTGAGGACAAATAAAGCATTTCGTTGCTGACGGGCAGAAACCTCTTATCTCCATATTTTAACTGTGTTTTTTTGTACTTGATCATACTACATCAAAAGTAGCAGATCTACAAGCTCGAAATGCGGCTTGTTTTGAGCTTGTCGATCTGCTACTTTTGGACATATGAGGTTCCCATAGTTTTGGACAAAGGATTATGAGGTTTCCACCCGAAAGAGACTTGATTTGAAATGCCATCACAATGAATGACTGTGTGTGTGTGTGTGTGTGTGTGTGTGTGTGTGTGTGTGTGTGTGTGTGTGTGTGCACATGCACGTGCATGGTTGTGAAAGAGAGAACTGAGCACAATAATGCTCCAGCAATATGCAAATGCAAGTCAAACTCTCAGAGTTCCAGTAAATCACGACAATGAGGATTTTACAAAGTAGAGCGCAGGCATGCACTGTATGCAGTGGGGGAAAAAGTACTCACATGTTTTACTTAAGTAAAAGTACCAACACTGCAATGTAGAAATACGCCGCTACAAGTAAAAGTCCGGAATTCAAAATTGAGTTGAGTAAAAGTAAAAAAGTAGTGGTATCAAAATGTACTAAAGTACCAAAAGTAGACAGTACTCATTATGCAGAATGTCCTGTAACTGTTTCACAAGCTCAATATGTATACATATCTTTTGAAAATTGCAGATCTACAAGCTCACAACGTGTTGTGAGCTTGTAGATCGGCTATTTTCAAATAGCCAAAGTATATATAAGGCTAAAGTGGTTAAATGCATGTTTTGTAATAATATCGGTAATCAAAAGACACAGAGTAACTCGTAACTAAAGTTTTCAAATAATTGTAGTGGAGTAAAAGCACAGCATTTTCCTCTGAGATGTAGTGGAGTAGAAGCAAAAGCACCGAAAATCGGAAATACTCCAGTGAAGTGAAAGCACCTCAACATTGTACTTCAGTACAGTACTTGAGTAAACGTGCTTAGTTACTAATGTGTACCTTAGTCATATTGTAGGCCCTTGATATTGTCTATGGTCAGGTAATGCCCCTTTGATCGTTCACTGTTATTTTTTACAATACATATTGTACGGTAGATGATGCTGCATTATTGGTTGTGAAAACTATGTTGTTGTTTTTTTTTATCTTGGCAATCCTTTATCTTTTTTCCCCTCTTTTTATATTTTGTACTCTCACACATAATGTACATGTATATTTGTATACTATTGTTGTTTGTGGGTGTTTTTGTGTGTGTGTGTGTGTGTGTGTACATTTTCCTACAGATTTTCTTTGAACATACATTTTCTTACATGTTTATTTGTGTATGTTTTATTATCTGTTCTGCTACAAGTAAAAAACTCAAATAAAGTTTGGATCATAAAAAAAAGAGGTACTTTCCACCACTGCCTGTATGTATGCGCGTGTGCGTCTGTGTGTGCGCGTGTCCGTGCGTGTGGGGGCGAGTACACGGTACGGTGCGTGACGTGACGTGCGGCGGACCTTGGTGTGCGTGCTGGGGCTGTCGAGCAGGAAGGTGGCCTTCGTGGCCTCGGGGTAAGCGCAGGCCTTGTACAGGGACTGGGCGTAGTACATGCGGTACTCCTCCACCTCCGGGTGCAGCTGGGTGAGCTGCTCGTAGCACTCGGCCGCGCTGGTGAAGTCCTGGACGTGGTAGTAGCAGTAGCCCAGGAGAGAGAGGGCCGCCCTGGACTGGAGGGAACGAGGCGTGATATACAGTGTTAAAATACGGGAACGCTTACCGTCTGTGTCATTTTAAGATTTTTTTAGCTATAGCCTATAACCGTTATTTTATTATACTTTGGGCTATTAAAAAATAGCAGATATACAAGCTCATAGCGCGGCACCGAGTGCCGCGCTATGAGCTTGTATATCTGCTATATTTTTTTTTTTCAGGAAAATTTGTGCAAATCGTTGAATATATTTTTTTTTAAACTACATTTTAACTCAAATCTTTGCTTCTGGGGGTCCCTGGAACAAAACCTTTTCATGTCAAGGACCCCCAAAATTATATGTATTTGGCCGCGAACCCCCATCCCAAGATATTTTGTTCCAGGGACAATGGACAATGATGGTATAGGTGTGGCGCTCCACCTCAGAAATCCATCTATCGCATTCTAACGGGGATAGACT
Organism: Gymnoscopelus microlampas; assembly: GCF_963454915.1. Classification (NCBI taxonomy): domain Eukaryota; kingdom Metazoa; phylum Chordata; class Actinopteri; order Myctophiformes; family Myctophidae; genus Gymnoscopelus; species Gymnoscopelus microlampas. Next base: position 11,436,940 of record NC_139948.1, read on the forward strand.
CCCGCGTTCTTGGCTGATACCGACAATAAGCCTCTCTGACCAACTTACTTAAACAGTATGGTACACAAACTAAACTAATGCAAAGCCAAAACAAGTCAGGTAGCCATGGTGACCAATGATCACTCACATGGCACATGGCTAACCTTAGCTCCATCGATATCTAGTGACAGACAAAAGCGCTTGCGAGCCAATAGAAAATACATAACCCATCTTATCTCCTACTTACTTTCATGTGCTTCTGCAATTCATTGCTTAGAATGTTAATTGCATCGCCGTACTGACCATCTTTAATCTGAAAAGAGAAAACACAGTCAAATCCTCCATGTTCATTTCACTCTGAAAGTATACAAATAGAACCAAATGGACAGAGTTCTCAGAGTTACAGGCTGTAACTCTGAGAGTGTACAAATGGAACCAACATATGGTTCCATTTGTACTTTGTAGATTTTGATTACAAAACATACATTAACCAGTATCATATCAGCCCGATTTCGGCCATTTGAAAATAGCAGATCTACAAGCTCACAGTGCGTGTGCGTCGATTGTGAGCTTGTAGATCTGCAATTTTCAAAAGATTTTAACACATTTTATACATTTGAAAACTTGTGAAATTGGACATTCTGCATAATGAGTACCGTCTATTTTTGGTACTTTAAGTACATTTTGATACCAATACTGAAAATAGCAGATCTACAAGCTCACATTGTGAGCTTGTAGATCTACTATTTTCAAAAGATTTGTAGACATTATGAACTTTATGTGAACATTATGTGAAATGGGACATTCTGCATAATGAGCACTTTCTACTTTTGGTACTTTAAGTACATTTTGTTCTTTCGTACTTTTACTCAAGTAAATGTTGAATTCCGGACTTGTATTTGTAACAGTCAGAGTATTTCTACATTGCAGTATTGATACTTTTAAAGTAAATTGGAGTATAGGACCGTAACCCTTCATTTTAGCCGTACAGTGCTGCAGTGAGTGAATGCTAACATGCTAACGATAACAAGTGAAATAAACATCACCATTCTGTAGATGGTGGCTGTATACTCTCCATCCTTTATAACGGCTGACGCCATGGCTCTGGATCGTTAGTGAATGATACTCTGAAGTGTTGTTGTGTAAATGTAAACGTTATTATTGTCCAACATGTAGTAAACACAGCTAGCATGTTAGCATGTTAGCTCGTGTCTGTCAGCAGTGGAGACTGGACGACGCACAGGAAGTGTTGCCGTAGCAACGGGCAGCCCCGCCCAGACCGGAACGAACACCGCAGCGTTGTTGTGACTGACAGGTACAACAACCAATGAATGAATTACCCTGCATCCTGTCCTGTCTCCCTTGTTTTCGTCTCTTTTCTTTTCTTTTCTTTTCTTTTCTTTTCTTTTCTTTTCTTTTCTTTTCTTTCAGTGGTGGAAAAAGTACTCAAATGTTTTACTCAAGTAAAAGTATCAATACTGCAATGTAGAAATAAAGTAAAAATCATGTAAAAGTCTGGTAATCTAAATGTACTTAGATTTCTACAAAAGTAGAAATTACTCATTATGCAGAATGTTCCCATTTCAAATTTTCAAATGTATAAAATGTATAAAAATCTTTTGAAAATAGCAGATCTACAATCTCAAAATGTGTCGCATCGCGACGCTATGTGTGGCTTGTAGATCTGCTGTTTTCAAATGTTTTACAATGTTTGCCTCTGAGATGTAGTGGAGTAGAAAAACGTACTCCAATTCTCCAATAAGTAAAAAAAAAAATTCTACTTAAGTACAGTACCTGAGTAAATGTACTTAGTTACTTTCCACCACTGCTTTCTTTCTTCCCTTCCCAGTGCGCCATAGTCGGATATTATTCAATGTCTGGTTTATGTAGGCTAAAGACCAATATTCTAAATGTAGTCTATAATGTAGACCGAATCTAGCCGATTGAATTGAATCCATTATTCCATAAACATTGATAAAAAACAACAACTGTAAGTTGCACAACTGATCTCTAAATATTGGACTGAAATAATTTGAATCACCATTGATCAATATTATACAGTATAGTCTCATTCTTTCTTTCTTTCTTTCTTTCTTTCTTTCTTTTTTTCTTTCTTTCTTTCTTTCTTTCTCAGCTACTGTCTGTCTGTCTGTCTGTCTGTCTGTCTGTCTGTCTGTCTGTCTGTCTGTCTGTCTGTCTGTCTGTCTGTCTGTCTGTCTATCTATCTACAATATCTATCTATCTATTTATCTATCTATCTATATTTTTATTGAACTGTATAATAAAGTCCAACAGATGAAATATACTCAGAAACATTGAGGCCGTTTTGACACGCACGCACGCACGCACGCACACACACACGCACACACGCACGCACACACACACACACACACACACACACACACACACACACACACACACACTCAAGCATGCATAGTAGAGACACAGTGCAGTAAGTACTGTGGGAGTGAGGGCTGCACCTCAGAGTTGCGTTTGATGTTTCTCTGAACCTGTGAAGTGAAATGATTGACATGCATTTCCCTCCTCTTAAGTGAAGCCTGGGGCAATCTGTGATGCTTTCATCTCTGCATATTTCACAATATTGTCCAGACGGAGTTTTTATTTTTTAATGCACGTGTGGTTTCTGTTCAAGTCCAGGAGAGGAGTGGAGTGGAGTGGAAGAGGGAGGAGATGACTTGAATATAAATCAGACGCATCATATTCATAGCTATTAAACCCTTCTACACGGTGCCATCACAATTGTAGCTCTTGACAGTTCACAAATACTTGTCCACAGCATCAAAGTTGGAAGCAGGACTTTATACCCTAAAGCTGTATTATGTAATTATTTTAGTGAATAAAATGTAATTTTGTCCAATCTGTATGATAGAGCATGCTAATACAATGTAATTTACTAGATTTTCAGGCCACTATGCATCCTTCAAATTCAGCCCTATATTGATCAGAGCAATGGTCACCAAGTTATGGCCATTTGAAGTGTTACAAACTGCTGTAATGCCCCATATCCAATTCAGTTTTTTTGGTGTGACTATTGTCATGGCAGACCCCTGAACAGTGTTTGTGCCAAGTTTGGTGAGGATCTGAGCAACGGTGCGCCTGTGGCCCCGGGGGCCCCTAACTTGGTCCCTGGTGGGGCCACATGGGGCCCCTGGTGTGGCTATTCTGATGACAGGCCCCTGACCAGTGTTGGTGCCGAGTTTGGTGCGGATCGGAGCAACGGTGCGCCTCGCACGTCTGCATGTTACGTTTGTGACGTCCACCGTCCACCATCGACCCACCCTTTAGGCCAGGGGTTTTCAGCCCAAGGACCCCCTAGCTGAGAGAAAGATGAAGCAGGGACCCCCTCTATATTGTATAACATTTTGTTTCAGATTAAACTTTTTTTAAACTTCATCTTTTTTTCCCCCTCTACACCAATCCTTTTTGCCAAAAATAGCCGAGCTACAAGCTCACAACGCCTCTCAGTGCGAGGCGTTGTGGCCTTGTAGATCTGCTATTTTTGGCTAAAGTTATCCTCAGAAAAGGGATGCTAGGGTTCAAGTGGTTAATGTAAAAAATACACAAAGATTTGGGGGCCCTTACGGGTCCCGGACCCCCTGTTGAAGACCCCTGCTTTAGGCAATTTTGGTCTCCCTGCTCTTCTATTGAGACATTTAGATCCTGTGCCTAGGTGGGACATGACCTTTGACACGATCATATAATTAAATATAAAATCACAGAAAAAAAATGTTTTATGGTCATGATTCACCAGGACCCTGGATGGCTTGATTCTAGGCTTAAATGAATTGATATAAATATTTTTGGAAATGTCAATGGGGAAAAATGCACTGACTATTTTGAAGTGGAACCAGAAAATGGCCGCCACTGCTATGCCCTATTAGCTCAGTGGTTAAAAAAAAAAATCAGCACTTGCGCTGAAGGTTCAAATCCAGGGTAGAAAAGGACAGTTACATAGTGCAGCTTTAAATGGCACAGTAAAACCCATAAAGGTGTAGAAACACACCAGCCTGCTGGCCTGGTGCATTGTCTGGTGGTGTGTAACATTGTGATGTGATGACATTAAGGCGGTAGAGTTTCAGGACATGCCTGTCTGCCCCGGTAATGATTCCTGCAGGTTTGTGTGAGCTCCACTTCCCAGTCTGTGGAGCAGGACCCCAGACGTTACCCTGTTTAATTCAATTCAATTCAATTCCATTTTATTATAGTGTCAAATCACAACAAGTTGTCTCAAGACACTTTACATGTAGAGAAGAGACCCGACAATAATCCCACCCTGAACAAGCAATTTTTGCGACAGTGGCAACGAAAAACTCCCTCTTAACTGGAAGAGACGTCAGGCAGACCCTAGGCTCTAGGGTGGCGGCCTTCTGCCTCGACCGTGTCGGGGGAAAGAGGAGAGAGAGAGAGAGAGAGAGAGAGAGAGAGAGAGAGAGAGAGAGGGAGAGACAGAGGAGAGACAGAAAGAGATACAGTGCAAGTAGTAACAGTAACAATAGTAGCACATATACATTTACCCTCCTCAACTATGACCTGTTAACCGAGGGGTGGATTTTTTCCCCCAGGGGGCCATGGTGAGTTGGTGCCTTCGATAAAGTGAATGAAGGGCCACACATTGGGCAATAGGCTCTATGCACAGAAATTGGGCCTCTTCTTAAGATGTAGATTATTGGGGGGTCATTTTGTTTTGCTTTGAGGACTGATTATGGTCAAAGGGCTGTGTCCGGCCCCCGGGCCGTATGTTGCCCATGTGTGTGTTAACCACTTCAGCCCTGTATACTTCGTTGACCGGGGTCCCCCAGTGCTCTATATACTTTGTCCCCTCCTTTTTTTTCTCCTCCTCTACATCAACTGTCTTTGCAAAATGTTCACCTATTAGGACTGACATGCCCTGGCCTGGATAGGCAAGTGGGGTTCATTATTTTTGGAACATTTGTGAAGATTTGTCATTATTTGTCAACATCAGTGGTGGAAAAAGTACTCGCATCTTTTACTTAAGTAAAAGTATCAATACTGCAGTGTAGAAATACTCTGTTACAAGTAAAAGTCCGGTAATACAAATTTACTTGAGTAAAAGTACAAAAGTATTGGCATTAAAATATACTTAAAGTACCAAAAGTAAAAGTACTCATTGTGCAGAATGTCCCATTTGACAAGTTCATAATATATACAAATCTTTTGAAAATAGCAGATCTACAAGCTCAGCTTGAATATCGGCTATTTTCAAATGGCCGAAACATAAATATAGGGCTGTAGTAGTTAATGTATGTTTTGCAAAAGTAACTAGTAACTAAAGCTGTCAAATAATTGTAGTGGAGTAAAAGTGCAATATTAGTATTGAAAATGGGAAATACTCCAGTAAAGTATAAATTCCTCAAAAGTGTACGTACTTGAGTACATGTACTTAGTTACTTTACACTACTGGTCAACATATTCACCTAAAATGATATGACCAAGATATAGGGACGCCAGGTGGTTAAAAGAAGTATCCCTCATGTAAAAAAAAAAATCAAGTCTAAATCAAACGAGAGACCGATTCGTTGGTTCAAATGATATCTGTTTTATATTAAAACCAGAAGGAAAACAAACAGATAAACTCGTAACAGCATCACTCTTCTTTTTAATGTGGTTCATGCTGTTCACAGCACACGGCCAGGGGCTGGTAAGCGAACCAATGATCTCATTCATTTTTGTGGGCTCCAACATGTGACTTCATCCAAGGGCCACGGAAAGCAACAAGACAGACAGACATACACACGCACCCACAGCACCTTGGCCCCCATCATTACTGGCTTCTTGTGGGCCAATATGGTTTAGGTTAGACGCAAACCTCCAGTCCTTATACTGCAGGTCCAGCGGGTTCTGGCTACTGTGTGCGTGTGCGTACGTGTGTGTGTGTGTGTGTGTGTGTGTGTGTGTGTGTGTGTGTGTGTGTGTGTGTGTGTGCAGTGGTGGAAAGTAACTAAGTGTGTGCTCAAGTACTGTACTTATAGTGTAATTTTGGGGTATTTGTACTTTACTTTACTCCAATTTCCAATACTTTGACTTCTACTCCACTACTACATAACCCTACAGAGGCAAATATTGTACTTTTACTGCACTACAATTATTTGAAAACTTTAGTTACTAGTTACTTTGCAGATATAAATTATAACATTCTGAAACATACATTAACCACTTCAGCCCTATTTATACATAGGCTATTTGAAAATAGCCGATCTACAAGCTCACAACGCGTCGCATTGCGACGCGTTGAGAGCTTGTAGATCTGCTATTTTCAAACATTTTTGTACTTTTACTTTTGGTATGTACATTTTGATACCAATACTTGTGTACTTTTACTCAAGTAACATTTTGAATTCCAGACTTTTACTTGTAACAGAGTACCTCTACATTGCAGTATCGATACTTTTATCCAAGTCAAACATTTGAGTACTTTTCCCACCACTGTGCGTGTGCGTGCGTGCGTGCGTGAGAGAGAGGAGACGGTGAGACTGTGAGCGCTTTGTTTATGCATGTGCTTGCAAGCTTGGCTTTATGCAAGGAGGGTGTGTGTATGAGTGTAGGCTACTTTGAATCTTTTCGGCACTCTTTGCATCCTGTCCTATCTTTCCGAGGAGGTGTTGTGAAGCTCTGCAGTATAGAGGAACAACTGAACCACCGTTTTACAACATTACTGAACAGGTAGGTGCAAAAAAAAAGTGATTTTACTTCTAATATGAAACTATTTTTTGTTATATAACTATTACAGGAAAGGGAGGAGAGCCATGTTTTCATTTGAGTTCAGTGATGTTTCAAAAAAACTTAAAAGGAACTCTTGAAAATTGCTTTTTTTCCAAAGTGTGACGCTTGGGGTAAAGATTGCATTTTATAATTGAAGAAGCCGTTTCCAAAATTGGAAGTAGATCAGATCAGCTCGTTGAATTAAATCTAAATGTGTCTCAACTTTTGAACTTGAAAAAAAAAGAAGTCCATAAAATAAATAAATAAATATTTTTGCTAAATTCTTGCTGTTGCACTGAGAACGTGGCTCTCACTCATTACTGTATGTTTGATGACTAATGCAAAAATAAAACTAAATGGAAAAAGTTGAAAAACCTAACAAAACAAGCATTTCAGGACATTAATTTGGTAGTAAATAGTCACAATCCCAATATGTACTGTATGTACTCATTGTCTAAATGCATGAGACACGGCTATATTTCAGCTTAAGATATAAAGCATTATACGCAGTCAAATCATCTGTGTTAATGTATCCTTTGTAACTCAGGGTACAAATATTTCCCTCTATTAAACTCTCTCTGTTAAATTAACATTACAGTAAGGATTTTAGTTTATACTTTATCAAGAGTTAACCCATTTAGACCGGGAAAGCATCTGACTGTATCATTTTTAGATTTATTTGGCTATTCAAAAATAGCAGATCTACAAGCTCACCGCGCGGCACTGTGAGCTTGTAGATCTGCATTTCTTTTGAAAAATCGTGAAAATTTGTGCAAATCTTTGAACATATATATTTTCAAGCGAACATTTGTAACTATGAGCTTGTAGATCTGCTATTTTTGAATAGCCAAAGAAATCTTACAATGACACGGATGCGTTCCCGGATTGAATGGGCTAAATCGAGCGAGCATTTCTTGAGTGGCATTCCTCATTAATGCCAAGCATGAAATTGAGTAAAGGCATCTGCCACTGAACTATTCTGTCTGTGGCTCAGGGGGATTCTGTCATTCTTTTCAGCATAAGGTCTTCTTTGACCCGGGGGTCATTTTTATTTCATGGTTGCCAGACTGAGCTGTGAGAGAGTTGATGAGATGTCGGCATATAGCGTTAAGGAAAATCACCAGGCATTCTGATGAGGCCTGCAGCCACAAGCCTATACAGAGAGGGAGTGAGGGGGGGGGGGGGGGGGGGGGGCGAGAGAGAGAGAGAGAGAGGGGGGGGAGAGAGAGAGAGAGAGAGAGAGAGAGAGAGAGAGAGAGAGAGAGAGGGAGGAGAGATGGGGAGAGGGTGAAAGTCGGAGAGAGAGAGAGATCTTGTACAGACTAATTTTGGTCTGTTTGTGGCTGTGTCTTTGTAAGTGTGTGTGTGTGTGTGTGTGTGTGTGTGTGCGCGTGCGTGCGTGTGTGTGTGCGTGTGTGTGTGTGTGTGTGTGTGTGTGTGTGTGTGCGTCTGATTGAGTAAATGTGTGTGCGTGTGCTGATTGGCTGAGTAAATGTGTGTCTGAGTGACTGAGTAAGTGTGTGTGTGCATGTGCTTGTGTGTGCATGTGCTTGTGCTTGTGTGTGCTTGTGCGTGCGTGTGCTTGTGCTTGTGCGTGCGTGCGTGCGTGCGTGCGTGCATGCATGCATGCATGCATGCGTGCACGTGTTCTGTGGGTAATGTAGCAGTTTAGTTTAGTTTATTTGCACATAAATTTATAACAATGATGAAACAAAATGGAAAAAGATAGAACAATACATTTAAACGGAAAGAAACAAAACTCAGAATCAAAACATGAAGTGCCAGAAAGGCCAAAAAAACAAAACCAAAAGGGCTTGTCGGGTGGCCTTCCTTAAGAACTAAGGTGTCGATGAAAATATGATGAAAACATAGCAGTGAGGGTGCGTGTTGGGAGTCTTATGGAGGTGAAGTCATTGAGGTTGATGCATTCAGCTCGACATGCCCGTGCAGCTCTCTCTCCCCTCCGTGTTCCAGCTGACTCCATCACACCAGCTCTGCTATCACAACACTCGCTGCATGACGCTTGGGTGCGTTCCAAACCCGGTCGCAGGCACGGAGAGTTCACGCCTTGCAGGCATTTTCCTGTTCCACCCTCTTGCGCATGGACTGAACAGCAAGGTGTCTGCAGTGTATATACAGTAGTCCATCATACGATGACATGAGTCACAGACAAAGTACAAATCTGTCTTCTTAACCCACTTACACTCTAGTTCAGTGGTTCTCAACCGCTTTTCAGGCCTTGACCCCCCAAAAGAATCATATTTGAACTGGGGACCCCCCACCCTGACAAGCACTTGGAATTGTAGGAGTTGAGGCATAACATTTAGTTTGACTCGGTTCCACAGATGAATAACGTGAAAATAGCAGATCTTCATGCTCACAACGCCCGTTGGGAGAATATAGATCTTCTATTTATTTATTAACTTCCTCTTTCTTAAGTAATATTTGACAATTTGGCCAATGTTTGACGCAGTAATGGTCTTTTCATTTCATTTTTTAGGTATTAAAAAGGTCTTAAAAGTCCTTTGTGACTTTAGAAATGTGCAGGTACCCTGTATACACTTATACTGTATTGATGTGTTTACTGTTGAGTGAGAAAACAATGTTGCACATTAAGCAAATCACCAGGGGACCCCCCAAAATCATTTGGGGACCCCCCTGGGGATGATTTTTCGTCAACCTGTATGAATGAGACATAAACTATATGCAACGTTTTTATGCAAAATACTCGCCGGTGACAAGGCAATAGATTAGATCAGTGGCTCTCAAAGTGGAGTCCAGGGACCCTTAGGGTTCCTTGAGATAGTTCCAAATGGACCCTTACAGACCTGCAACTCTGAGCGTGTACACAATGGAACCAAATGGAACCCATTTGGTTCTATTGTGCACACTCTCAGAGTTATGGGGGTCAAAGGTTTGAGAACCACTGGATTACAAATGTTCGCCCCTGGAAAATTCCTGCCAAAAAAAAAAAAAAAAAGACACGCTCCAAGCTGGCTTGACAGAACGCTTTAATGTTCTTTGTATAATAAGCATTGGCTCATGGCTCAGGTTCATGATTCATGTGATGTGCACCAGGCAGGTCATTAAATGACCATTAGGCTACAGAAAATTGTCAGATCATTTGCAGCAATTTTCTCTATTGTACATTAGATTAGATAAGTGTACTTGATGTATAGATGCGTATACCTTACCACACATTCTATCAATCTGATAACTAAATGATCCTCCCTCCTAATTCTGAAGATTCCCCATCACCAGAGATTCTAAAAAAAAAAAAAAAATAAGGTTAGTGTCATACCTTATTTTTTATTTTATTTATCTTAAAAATACAATCCAGTATTATCTTTATTATTATTATTATTATTATTATTATTATTATTATTACTACCCTTATTACCCTTATTATTATTATTATTATGGTGTGTGTATGTTGTATTACTGTTGTTAGTACAGTCTTGTGGAACATGCCACACCAACATTTCACGGCTTGTACCTGTATGAGTGACTTGATTCTTGATTCCTTGCCAAGCAGACAGTGACACCTCAAAATACACGTCTCAAAATACACATGAACATGAATCCAACATACTGTACTGATGATAGTGCTGTCAAACATGTCTATGAATCCATCTATGAAATCTATGAAAAGGTTTAATATGAAACACAATTTAATACGATATAGAGAGGATCCCTGCTTCATCTCTCTGTCAGCTAAGGGGTCCTTGGGCCGAAAAACGTCGAAGACCCCTGCTTTATTGTTACATTCGATTATGAAAAATGATTGAATTAATTGACCACTAATCCCCCTCTGTTCCAGTGTGTGAGCAATGGCCCCCAAACTGAGTGTGCTGCTCCTAGTGGTCATCGCCATGGCAACAGTGATGGCCCAGAGGCGACGCCCATCCAAGCCAGCCACAGACGAATGGAACTTCAGGGATGGCTGTGAGCTCCTCCTCTTCTTCTAATGTCTGTTTTACCCTGTGGAAGAAGCACACCCATTTTCACTTAAAGAATCATTTCACCCTTTTTTTCTTAAAAAAAAAAATCTTATCTATCTTCATATAATTGGACCTCACTAATGCTCATTATAAGATGGTACCATTTCCGTCTACTCAGTCTGTGTCTCATGGGTAGGCTGTGGACGGTTCAGAAACCTGCCTACCAGTGACAGCTTTGAGAGCGATTCCGAGCCAATAGGAACGACAGCCATTAAATCTCTAAAAGCCATTGTTTCTTGAATTAATAAAACATTAAAAAACGTTTTAATTCTTGTTTGAAATGATCAAACCTGCTTACTAATGATGTCCCTGGTAGGCAGGTTTCTGAGCTGTCCACAGCCCTCCTCTGAGACTGTTAGTGAGTAGACATCTTACATTATGTAATGAGCATTAGTGAGGACCATTTATATGAAGATCGGTAAAGTGGTCCTTTAAGTAAAAGTAGCAATACCACAATGTGGTAAAAGTAAACCCATTTCACAAGTTTTTTCAAATGTTTTCAAAATGTGTCAAAATCTTTCAAAAACAAAAATGCTGATCTACAAAGCATCACAATGCAACAGGTTGTGAGCTTGTAGATCGGCTATTTTCAAATAGACACAGTATAACATAGGGCTTAATTGATTTTTAAATGAATAATCTAAATCTAAAAAAGTAGCTTGCAACTAAAGTTTTCAAATAACTGTAGTAAAAAGTAGAAGTATAAAGTATATACTCAAGTAAAGTAAACGTTAGCTCTTATAGTACTTTAGCAAATGATACTTTCCACCACTGGCTCTACCCTGGGTCAAAGGTCATGCTCAGGGCATAGGTCGGAACCACTATGATGAAAGTGAGCAAACAGCCAGCACACAATGTCCTTTTCACACGGACAGAGCAACGCTCTGAAACCGCTATGATAACAGCCAGTTACTGTCAAATGTTATGGGCCGTTCACACCGAGCACTATAACTATACAAACATAGGTTTAAAAATGGTTCTAAATTCAAGGGCATGGCAGAGTCCACAGTCTACACCGCAACTACAACAAAGACAATGGTGAATGATATAGTTATATTTTATCTCTATAGTTACAGTGGTTGGCGTAAATGGCCCTATACACTGTGAAACATTCCAGACCAGTGGAAGACCTGAGCTTCGTTCTGCCATGTCTGTTAGAGCCCGACCCATGTCACATTTTTGGGTTCAATGCTGATCCCAACCCTAGACCACCTGTTACCGATGATTTGACCGATATTCTGTAATAGAAAAACCTAGATTTGATTTAACCCATTTAGACCTGAGGCCGATTCTAAAAACGCCTTCTAAGTTTTCTGAAAAACTTCAAATATGTGTTCAAAAATTACAACAAATGTATGTTGCTATATACTGTACATAGCAACAAGAACCCCAAAACGGGTTCCCGTCCTGAAAGGTATAGTTACAAATAGGGGTTCCCGCCCAAAATGGGTTAAGTTTCTATTTGAGAACATTTGACTTAGGCTATAAGCTAACAAAAAATAAAAATGAATAAAAATAACCTTTTGATAGATGCCATTTTTTTAATCAAGTATGTAGTATATATATTATATTGTCTCTGTCGAGTGGAAACCTCATATCTCCAAAACTGTTACTTTTCAGGATTCAAATTCAAAAATAGCAAAAGTAGCAGCTCAAAACGCATTGCTTCGTGCCATGTTTTGAGCTTGCAGATCTGCTACTTTTGATCTTTTGTGTGACGCTGTAGTATGATCAAGTAGGCCTAGGGCGTTACGAAAAAACACAAAAAGTTAGAATATGGAGATAAGAGTAATGACATGCCCAAAATAGAAAAAAGGTTAAATAATTTACGATAACTCAGCCAAATCAGCCAAAACTGCCTTTTCATCAGAGCATCATGCAATCCCATTGGCACTGTACCATGACTGAGGACTTTTGGCATGACTTCAACTTCATATTTTCCATAGACTGTTTACAAGTCTGTAATTCTTGGCAGAGCATCCACAGGGTTATAAAAAAAAGAACCCACAGTACATTTTTAATTGTCCTTTACAGTAATGTGTATGAAGGATATTTCTTCTTAAAGCCTGATAGCAAATCAATCATTTATTTACCATCAGATGGATGGTTATTCATTTTGGACAGAATTCAAATAGTGCCTAGTGGACTATAGGCACTATTGATTACTAGGCACTTGTTGCTTCCATTTACTGGAATCAGCACCTGAAGTTTCTCTTTCTCAGAAATCACTTTCTGTGTCCCTTCCTGTCTGTCTATACGTTTGTTTCTTTCTTTCTGTCTTTCTTTCTTTCGTCCATACACATCCCTCCATCCAGCTGAGAAGGTGAACATGCGGGGCGTGGCCAACCTGACGGAGGTTCTGGACAACTGGAGGTTTGACATCCTGACTCAGATGAAGAACCTGCTGCAGAACGACCACCAGTCCCTTCTGCCTGACTACTCCAGGTCCTCCACTCTCTCATTTGTGTCCACAGTTCATTAAGGACAAGTTCTAGTTTGACTATAGTGAAGTTATCAGCTTATGCCAGCTCAGTGAAAAAACAACCTAACGTGACGTAAGTTAACCACTTAAACAACTACTTCTTTGACCTCAAGGGGTTGATCTTGGTCCCCAACTTTGTCCCCCCTCTACATTGACGCCTCTGAAAAATTCGCCTCAGAATAGGGATGCTAGGATTCATGTGTTAAAGCCTGGCTTACTGCATTTCAAACTAAAACTACAAGTCACTTGATAAACTTGAAGTGACCTGAGCTGTTTTTGGAAGTCGACTTTCCCTGTGCACTGTATAAGTAAAAGTCCTGTATTAAAAATTGTACTTGAGCACAGGTACAAAAAGCTTTTGCGTCAAAATATACTTACAGTAACAAACATAAAAGTACTCATTATGCAAAATGGCCCATTTCACAATCACGTTACTGGATTGTATGCATTAGTATGCATTAATGTGTTCATCACTTTAATGTTGCAGCTGGTTAAATGTGGGGATGATTATGTGCTTGGGTAGCTTAACATAATAATACATCATAACTTAGGATAAGTAAATGTTTGTTTTGTATTAATAATCTAAATCTGCAAAGTAACTAGTAACTTAAGCTGTCAAATAATTGTTGCGGAGTAAAAAGTACAATATGCCTTGTATTAAAAAAAATAGTAGTACAGTACAACATTGTACTTAAGTACAATACTTGAGTAAATGTACTTAATTACATCCCACCACTGAGAAAACCAGTCCAGCAATGGGCCTTGCACAATATTTTCCCTCCTATCCTTCGGGAGAAAGGACACAGGTCCTTTTATACGTTTAGAATTAACAGGTTCACTGAAATTCTTTCACCAACAATGGAGGAAAAAAAAGAGTTCCCACAGGAAGCTGGCGTTCCTTGAGACTGAAAATAAAGACAGAGGCTTTTCAGAACGCTGAATGTGTGGTCAGCGCAGACATAAGGAAGCAATTTCGACATCAAAATAGAACATGTCATTATGCAATGTGAAAAACAGGCAGGCCAGAGAGGCCAGGTTAAGTTTTACATGAGGGAATGGAGTGTTTCCCACCCACCACTTTGGTTTGGAGGTCTAGCCGTCATCATATTCATGTTAAATAATGACTACTGGTCAAGAGATATTTATGTATTTTTTTCCTCCTGGTACACAGTAAAATCCTTGTTTATTTAACTCTGAGACTGTACAAATGCTAGGTTGGATTTGTACACTGTGTACAAATGGATACATTAAAGGGGGAGTAAGTGAGATGCAGCACCGCACAGCTTACTTCTCAGCATTAACTAATCCTGATTTAAACTTGGCGGAAGATCGGATCGTGTCGTGCATCAAAAATAGCCAACCTAAGCTTGAAGATTTTATTTTTATTTTCGGTGTCTGACACGGCAATACGCAATCAAGTAAAAAAAGGTGGCTTTGCACGCTAGCCTGAATCCAATCTGGGAACCCATTTAGTAAAAAACGTTTTTTCCGTTTTTTTGCCTACTGAGGGCACCACCTCATTTTTTGTGTAGAGACAGGAACTCGGTTTGGCTCCTCCACTTTCATAGTCCACTTCCTCCCGGGTGCTTCTGTGTTTATTCCTACTATCTACAACTACATGTTTAAGGCAGTGGTGCTGACAGATTCTGCTGTTGAGATTAGCCTGAATCCAACTAGGGCTACAACTCTTAGCGATCATTATATCCATTGGTTTTCTTTTTTTTTTAAAGATATTTTTTGGGGCTTTTATGCCTTTATTTAGACAGGACAGTAGGCTGACAGGAAATGGGGAGAGACATACAGCAAAGGTCGTCGGGATCGGGAGTCAAACTCGCGACACGCTGTCAAGCTGGATTACCAGCGTATGTGGTATGCGCCTGGACCGCTAGGCCAGCGGACGCCCTCCATTGGTTATCTTGATTAATCGAATAATTGAGAAGAGTGAGATTTTTTTCTTCAATCGATTGACCATTTAAGTATTATTTTATACTTTGTTGCACAACACTGCCATGCAATAATTATGAAAATAGCAGGGATTGTAGATCGGCTATTTCATTATTATTATATATATTTTTTGTAATGTTTTAACCCTATATGGTTGAACGGAGTCCCTCAGGCCTCTATGCTAGTGTATTTTCTGTTTTCACTCTACATTAAATATCTTCGCAGAAAATAGCAGATCTACAAGCTGCGATGCGTTGTCTGCTACTTTCTACGAACGTTCTCCCTCAGAATATGGATCTTGGGGTTTAAGTGGTTATACTTTTCACTTATAATAATGACTCGCCCCAAAATAGGGAGAGATTATTAATCAATCATGTTCATTTATCGACTATCTTTTTTCATTACAGTCGATTACATTGATCAGTTCGATTAACTGTTTGCGCCCCGATAAATCTAACCACCCCCATCTTGGCCTCGTCCAATCAGGATCCAGCCGCTGTCCGAGGCCCTGGACGACCTCTACAAGGAGTTCAACGCCCTCAAGGCTCACCTGGGCGACCTGTCCGAAAAGGTCGTCGCCGTCGAGGCCTTCGTGGACGAGGTGAAGACGGAGCGCGCCAACACCCCCAACACCGCTCCGGCTCCGCCCCCGGCCCCCGCCCCGGGGCCCACCAGGAGGAAAGTGTTCAAGAAAAAGGCCCCCGTCTCATCGACATAGAGAGACCAACGGCAACCACATCCCTGTAACCCCCCATGACAGCTGTCCCCGCTAGCATCTATACCAGTGGTTCTCAAACTTAACTAATCCCAAGGACCCCCCAGTTTGCTATGTGTTGCCACCGAGCGCTATAACTCTGAGAGCGTGCAAACGTAACCAAACAGGGTTCCATTCGGACGCTCTCAGATTTACAGATCCGTAAGGGTCCATTTGGTTCCATTTGTACACTCTCAGAGTTACAGACCTGTAAGGGTCCATTTGGTTCCATTTGTACACCCTCATAGTTACAGACCTGTAAGGGTCCATCTGGTTCCATTTGTACACTCTCAGAGTTACAGACCTGTAAGGGTCCATTTGGAAGCCTCTATAAGAACCGTTAACGAATCGTTAAGCGGGTATTGCTTAACGAACCGGAATCGTAAAAATCCTAAAGGATCTCAACCCTATACTCCCAGACCCCACTTTGAGAACCACTGATCTATATTTCGAGTTCATTCTTATCTTGTTTGACGGTGCTGGCACTTTGAAGCTCTCTCTACTTCTATTATATTAATGTGATATTATCTACAGTATGTTTATTTACTTCTCGCTGAGCTCGGTGTGTGGGCTGCAACACTATGTCACTTTGAACTTTATGTTTCCCGGGACAAATGGAATAGTTAGCATGTACAGTAGTGCGTAAATACTTTCCCCACTGTGCCGTTTATGTACCTGGCACACAAATTAGATAGATAGATGAGAAGTTAACTCTTGATTTGGATAATACAGTTTATCTGCAGGGTTTGTTTCTTGGGGGAAGCAGAGTCCATCCATTGATATTCTCTGGTTTGTCTGGTCACTCATTTTTTATCCCTGCTTCTGGTTAGACAATACAAATTTGATGTTTATGTTTGATAAAATCACAATTTAACAATTTAATAACAATGTTTTATGTTAACCACATTGACCCGGGTGTCCCTATTTTGGGAACATTTTTTTGGTCCAAAAAGACTAGACGTTTAGGCCACTACATGGCCTTCACATCTATCATTGCTATTTGTTGTACAAAGAAGTATATAGGGCTTAAGTGGTTAAGAAAATGCCCGCCCTCCCTCCTATCTTTTATTTTTATTTTTTACAAATCAAACCCTGCCTATACTGCGTAGTGCCTATACCAGAATGATATACTCTGGCAGATCTGCTTGCCATATAGAAACGGGTATCCTATTCCCTCTGCATGCATGGTGAACAGTCATCTATGGTGTTCAGGTGTCCTGGTGCATTGAATTAAGATACCAAATAAAAGCTCTTGTTGCATAACTTTACTCTATCTGTTGTTATTCGTCTACTATATAGTATTATTAACGCAGGGGTTCCATGTAAAGGCCAAGCTCACAGCGAGAGAAAAAAACAAAAACAAAGACATTGCAATAATGAGATGGTCACAGACAGTTCTATTCTGACTTTTTTTTTGTATATACATAAAGTATACTGTATATATTTTAGAATTATTTTTCCTCTCATTTTCTACTTTCAAATCCCTTTCTCCCTGGTGCCCCCTAGTGGCTTTTGAGAGCCAGTGTCAGCCCAGGGTCATTGCAATCTTACATTTTGACAGAATTTGGCACACCAGTGGTGACGACAGCTGAGGATATTTTATTGAAAGACAACAATACTCATCACCAGAACAGTAACTGAATGTTTTAATAAATCAATATGGTTTCAAGAGTAATGATTTTGGATTACAGATACTGTGTGGTGTACATTAAGTGTGAATATAATAGGCCTAATGACGGATGCAGGGAACCCTTGTCAATTTATTCTACACACATTCTAGCACATACAGTATAGAGAATGCCCCACATTAACTAATTTGTCTTGACATTAAATGGGAACGTTTCTAATCTGTCCTGCCTGTAATGTTATCAGGAGGACAGAAAATCCATGTAGTGTTACAGTAAATGCAGCTCAGCGAAGTGATGAAAATTAAAATGAAGAAAAAAAAAATATATAATATAATAGCAAGGCCTGAAGCCAGAATTCAGGGATACTGCTGGGAACATTTTTCTAATTAATAAATTGCTTAATGTACTTATTACACAGCCTCGGGCTCTTGAAGAATTCAAATCAAAACAAAGCTCAGTTTCTGCCACAGACATTTAATGAACTAGAGATGGTCTTGGTAATCTCTCTTGGAGAATCAATTACAGAACACTGGGAATGGATACAGTTCAGATGTGGGCATAACGCCCTAAACTGAACATTACTTGGTATCCGACAAGGCGTATCTGAAGTGTCAGCTGGGTGGGTGTTAGTAATTCACAGCTGCAGATGGTGCTGGCTGGCTTTTGGATTCTCACTGCAGATGCTGTTTTTGAATTTGAACTTTCAGACTAGCATCACGATATTGGCATCACTTCTTTTTCTAAAACATTAAAATGTCCTTTTTTCAAAATTGCCTAAATAGCAGAACTACAAGCTCACAGCAGGTTGTAAAACGATTTATTGTGAGCTTGGCTATTGGCTATTTTCACTATACTAGAGGTTCAGGCCCTCACACCTATACGTCGCACCGCCGATCCGACAGATATGCCCATATTTGGAGATCCCTGATGTCATCATTATATGCCCATATATGGGCATGCCCCCTTTTGTACCCATAATGGAGCTGACTGATTTGTTTACACCTGATGCCATGACGACACATTGAGGTCCACTCCATATTAGGGCGTAGCTGCATTGGGAACCCAGCGTCCAGGCCAGCGCATTGGTTCTCTGAGACCCCCTCAGGGGTCCTTGGGGGGTTTCCAGGGGGTCCCCAACAAAATGAGTTAATGTAGCATCACAATCATTTTATCCATTTATACGTTGGCTATTCAAAAATAGCAGATATACAAGCTCACAGCACGGCAGCGCTGTGAGCTTGTACAAATGATATTTCTGAATTTCTTTGAAAAATACTGAAAATATTTGGAAAATATTGAGTAAAAAACATCTCTTAAACATATATATGTTTTTAATCTTCTCTTCTGGGGGTACCTGGCACAAAACATGTTCAGATGGGGGTCCGCGGTAACCTGACTCCGCCAGATGGTTCACAGGTTCACAAATACTGTAGGATGCGAAACAAATGTGTGAAGCTACTTCCAGCTGGTGGAGTCAGGTTAGGCCCACGGCCAAATACATATCAATTTGGGAGTCCTTGACATGAAAAACTTTGAGGACCACTGCTGTAGGGTTAGGGTTAGGTTCTGTCCTTTTCTGTCATGTAGCCTAATAGGCTCTGCACAGCAGCCATATTGGGAATGAATTGGGCCCCTTCCTTACTTCCTTCACAGGTGTTACCAATATTAATACTAATTAAGGCTCTGTTCCATTTAGTGTGGCATAGTGGTTGTTATTTTCAAGGACCTCCATAACTCTGAGAGTGTACAAATGGAACCAAATGGACCCTTACGGGTCCATTTGGTTCCATTTGTACACTCTCAGAGTTACACACCCACCATGAGGTGCCATTTTTGAACCAAAATGGAGTGTTTCTAGTGAGCCAACATGCACTATATCAGCACCCTGACCAGAATGGAACAGAGCCTTCATTAGTATCATTGGTAACACCTGTGAAGGAAGTAAGAAGAGGCCCAATTTCTTTCCAATATGGCTGCTGTGCATAGAGCCTATTCTTCTCCCTCTAATTCCAGACCGTTCGGGCGCCCCGTCTATGTGACATAATGGCTGGTGTGGTGGGTTGTAACTCTGCAGAGGTCAGCACAATCTTTGAATAAAACTCTGGCCCATAGCAGCAGTAGAGGAGTCTTTTACCACTTGTTAGCCAACATACATCTGTTGGCTTTTCTAGCTGACCACATTACTGTTTAACTAACCTCGGCGTCACCGGCCTTTACACCTACTGTTTAACTACTTAAACCCTTTGGTAAACTGTACCTGAGTTGGCTCTGTACTTGGACCGCTTTTTTCCTGTCCCCACCAAAAATAGCAGATCTACAAGCGCACAGCGCGGCAAAATGCGACGCGCTGTGAGCTTGTAGATCAGCTATTTTTTGGCTGATGTTCCCCCCAGAATATGGATGCTGGGATTCAAGTGGTTAAATGCCATTTGAAAAGGGCATCCTCACCCTGCCCTGTTGTCCTTGGAGGACCTTTGCTCTCTGCAGTTGTAGTGACATACAAACTCCTCTAGGGGGACACACATGCATACAGGCTGACATGCATAAGCACAGGTCACATCACTAGAAGGTTAAAATAAAGCCATTGGAGATTTCAGAAAGATTAGATATATGCATACTTGTGATTCTTAAAACAAACCCATTCTTGTGCCCCCCTAATGATCACTCTGCCTTTCAAGAAAGTTGTGTTTGGTGCATTTGATAAAAGCAAACTGACAGTCAGTCCCTCATATCAAACACATTTTCAATTGAAAAACATGATGCAGCTCGTCAGAAGGGAAATGCTAGACTGAGAGAAAGAAAGAGAATTTGGCAGAATTACAGAAACAAATTTCTCTCTGTTCTACCATGGTCCTCTCCTCTCCTCTCCTCTCCTCTCCTCTCCTCTCCTCTCATCTCCTCTCCTCTGAGTTTGTGAGCTCGGAGCCAATTCGTACCATATCACAGGTACTGAAGGAAACGTACAGCGTGACAGGGCTCATGTAATCTGTCACCGTGCTCTATCCTGACACAGGTCATCAGGTGGAAGAATATCACGCAGAGAAACAATCAAGGCCATCACACCAGGTAATGCAGGACGTCGCCATGCGTGTTATTACTCTGGGCGGGACTGAGATACAGTCAGTATGCCTAGCCCCATGGGACCAGTGGTGTAAAGTAACTAAGTATAATTACTCAAGTACTGTACTTAAAATGTTGAGGTATTTGTACCTTACTTGAGTATTTCCAATACTTTTACTTCTACTCCACTAGTCCTACATCTCAGAGGCAAATGTTGTACTTTTACCCCACTACAATTCTTTGAAAACTTTAGTTAGGCTACTAGTTACTTTGTAGATTTAGATTATTATTACAAAATATGCATTAACCACTTCAGCCCTATACATTTCGGCCATTTGAAAATAGCCAATCTACAAGCACACAATGCGTCGCATCGCATTGTGAGCTTTTAGATCGGATATTTGGACTTTTACTTGTAACAGAGTATTTCAATTTAGCAGTATTGATACTTTTTCAAAAGTAAAAATGTGAGTACTTTTTCCACCACTGCCTGGGACCATATTCAACCCCGTGGCTCCGAAAGAGGCTTTGCCATCTCTAAGAGGGTCTGTCTGTCTGTCAGAGTGTGTGTCTGCCGGCTGTCTGCCTGGAGCTAATTTCTCTGCTGGACCGATCTGTGCTAAACTGTCACTATATAGGCTATTATAACATAGAACCCCATTACTGTGTTTTCACATGTGCTCTGTGTTAAGTGGTCCGGTGGGTGGGCCACGTGCTTTTTGAGAGCATGTTTATTTGAATGATCAAGCCATCGATTGTGTTCCGGCTTGGGTCAATGGAACTAACATCAGAATACTCTTAAGTTCTTATTTATCGGTTTTAAATGAAGAATACCTTGATTTTTTTTTGTTTTTACATAATTGTTTTATATTAATGTTATGTTTTCTATGATGGAGGTCAATAGGGCTCAGATTGTCCAACTTTGACAGGGATGACGTGATGACATAAGCACGTCTTTGCTGTCAGAAAGAAACCACTTATTTCCATATTCTAGCTTTTTGTGTTTTTTCATAATTTAACGCCCTACCTGATCATAACTACAGCGTCACACAAAAGCAGTTTGTAGATCTGCTACTTTTGATGTTTTAGAATTTTAATCCTGAAAATAATCAGTTTTGGACATAATGAGGTTTCCACCGGACAGAGACGACATACGAGGAGTTGTGAGCTTGTCCATCAGCTATTTTCAAAGTGGTTTAATGACATAAAAAGACAAACGGTGCAGCCAAAATTACTTTGACCCGTCTAAAATGTAAATCCTGCACGGCGCTGCTTCTGTCCAGATCCACATTCATCAGCACAATCAATCAATCATTTTATATTAGCTCGCTCCACTGGAATAAAGCATTCTTCAACTATATACCTTCACTGAAGTTTCATAATCACTTTGATCAATAATAACCCTCACTCTTTCTCAACTGAAAGATTTTAACCACTTTATCTATATTTTATACGTTGGCTATAAGAAAATAGCAGATATACAAGGTTATACAGCGCAGCACGAACGCGTTGTAACGCGTGTATATCTGCTATTTTAGAAGATTTTCAAAAAATATTGAATAATTCTGATTATTATCGGCCAAATACACATCAATTTGGGGGTCCTTGGCATGAAAACGAACCACTGACGTAAGCAACTGGACCAAAGATAATTGTATCAGTGAGAGTACCCCCCCCCACATCCTTTGTCTCTCCTCATTCTCTGGGATGCTATTAAAACCAGTGAACTATGACCCGCACGCTCTGACAGAAAGTAATATGTCATGTTATGTCACAGATCTCAACAAATCAGGCCGTGGCTATTGATTCTCCACAGCAGACGGTCACTCGGGGCCTTTTTGACCCAGGGGTCAATAGGAGGGGTGACACCTCCACGTGACAGACAGGCTGCCCTCTGCGTCATTCAGCCGTGGCGAGGAGACAAGGGTCTTAACTCAACCCTATTGCTTTCACCTTCGCTCCAATGCTTTTAACTCTTAACCCAGTCAATCCGGGAACGCATCGACAAATGTCTTCTAAACAGTTTTCTGAAAACCGTATGTCGCTATTGTTACGAACATTCAGGGCATACTTAGGAAACATTCAGGGCATAGTTGCCAGCAATAGCCTATATATGGAGATCCCCATAGATGGAGATAATAGACCTGCAAAGTCGTCATAGAGACCCAAACGTGTCATTTGTACGGAGTCTGACATCAGCGAACCCTTCCCCGAAACTCTATGTATAGACATCGCCATCACGTCCAGGGCTGAAGTCTTGATCCCATATTTGGCCATAACTAACATCGGCAGCTCCATATAGGGAGACGTCTGACACTATCTGACATCATCATAGTGATGTCAGGACCGCAAGCCAGCATTATAAGAAGAGGCTCGAAACCTCTCAGATAGGGACATTCCAGAGCGATTCCGAGAGACATCTTAACTCTCTCCCGAGTACCAGGAGATTGGCTGGCCTTACAACCCAGTTAATCACAGATTGCATATTCAGGACGACTAGCTGGCCTTACAACCCAGCTAGGCCTTCAGAGTGGCTCTTGAGTCCGGTTCTAAAGAACCAGTCGATTATCATTGTTATATTTGGTCCCTCGTGGAGAGCCGGATTCAAAAGCTTACTGTGAAGGAGCAATATGCCAAAAGCCACAAAGAAAAGGAAACACGCAAGAGAAGGCAGAGTTCCAGTTCCTCCGCGACCGATCAGGGTTCGGCACGCAGGAGACGCTGCTCGAAGCCTAAACGACGGTCCCGTATGGTGACCCGTTCAAGGCAGAGCTCATCAGCGACCGATCAGAGTTCGGCACGCAGGGTAAATTCCTCCTCAACCGATCAGGGTTCGGCACGCAGGAGACGCTGCTCGAAGCCTAAACGACGGTCCCGTATGGCGACCCGTTCAAGGCAGAGCTCATCAGCGACCGATCAGAGTTCGGCACGCAGGGTAAATTCCTCCTCAACCGATCAGGGTTCGGCACGCAGGAGACGCTGCTCGAAGCCTAAACGACGGTCCCATAGGGCGACCCGTTCAAGGCAGAGCTCATCAGCGACCGATCAGAGTTCGGCACGCAGGAGACGCTGCTCGAAGCCTAAACGACGGTCCCATAGGGCGACCCGTTCAAGGCAGAGCTCATCAGCGACCGATCAGGGTTCGGCACGCAGGGTAAGTTCCGCATTGAAGAGACACTTATTTACTCAAGCGTTTGGCAATTAATGTGTTTATTGTGTGTACTGTAAAGCGTCCTTGGGTTTCTGAAAGGCGCTATATAAATCCAAGTTATTATTATTAAGTTCCTCCAGCGACCGATCAGAGTTCGGCACGCAGTAGACGACACTCGAGGCGCGAACGGCAGTTCCAGAGGGCGACCCGTTCCAGGCAGAGTTCTTCTTCAACCAATCGGGGTTTGGCAAGGAGGCACCGGTCGAGAACTCCCGTTAAGCGGCGACATGGCCCTCCAGGGGAGACTTTCTATCGGGGACCGGTACCCATCATACCGGTGGTCGCCTCTCCGGATCCTAGAGAATTCACAAGATTGAAGGGAGCATTGAATGATGCATTCCCTCCCAACACCTCAGAACGATTCAGGTTCCGCATTTTATGCGACCATCTGAAGCTGGAAGAAGCCCTCCTGGTGGCAGAGACCTACGTAGATCTCACCGGGCCAGGGATTGCGGCCTACTCAAGAAATGCTCACAATGCAACCTAACCCATCTGGACATTCTCCATGACGTACAATCTCGAGAATGGACGGAAGAAGGACAGGGGCCTGGAGAGGATGAACACCCGCAGGTCTAGAGACAACCGCAGGTCGCGAGCCGTGACAATCAACCAACGACGGATCACGACCTGTCACCAAGATCAGATGGGTTCCTGTACGTGGACCACTCTCCCAGAGGATGGGTTTTTGTCTGGACAGCCTGAGGTATGACGTCTCAGAACTGTGAGGGAGCTCCAAGTTCTGCACGGGGCGGCAAAATATCCTCCTCATGGGGCGGCGGGACGCATCTCTACTGCAAGTACTGCATGATGAGTCAGAAATGATGAGCAGACGAAGATGGAGACACAGCCAAATCCTCGCCGACCAGTTCTGGAAACATTTCTGGAGGTATTACCGATCAAACCTCCGAGTACGGCCGAAATGGCAGACCGAGATGGAAGACCGAAAGGAGGAATAGGAGAAAGAAGCGGATGCTAGGGAACATCCTGGAATGTTTACGTATTTCCACCGGAAATCCGGGGCGGCGTATGCCAGGAATGTTCTTGAAATGTTTACGTTTTTCCATGGTAAAACCGTGGGGCGGCTGTTACGAACATTCAGGGCATACTTAGGAAACATTCAGGGCATAGTTGCCAGCAATAGCCTATATATGGAGATCCCCATAGATGGAGATAATAGACCTGCAAAGTCGTCATAGAGACCCAAACGTGC
Source organism: Gymnoscopelus microlampas (assembly GCF_963454915.1). Taxonomy (NCBI): domain Eukaryota; kingdom Metazoa; phylum Chordata; class Actinopteri; order Myctophiformes; family Myctophidae; genus Gymnoscopelus; species Gymnoscopelus microlampas. Next base: position 11,461,950 of record NC_139948.1, read on the forward strand.
CATTTGTACGGAGTCTGACATCAGCGAACCCTTCCCCGAAACTCTATGTATAGACATCGCCATCACGTCCAGGGCTGAAGTCTTGATCCCATATTTGGCCATAACTAACATCGGCAGCTCCATATAGGGAGACGTCTGACACTATCTGACATCATCATAGTGATGTCAGGACCGCAAGCCAGCATTATAAGAAGAGGCTCGAAACCTCTCAGATAGGGACATTCCAGAGCGATTCCGAGAGACATCTTAACTCTCTCCCGAGTACCAGGAGATTGGCTGGCCTTACAACCCAGTTAATCACAGATTGCATATTCAGGACGACTAGCTGGCCTTACAACCCAGCTAGGCCTTCAGAGTGGCTCTTGAGTCCGGTTCTAAAGAACCAGTCGATTATCATTGTTATAGCTATAATATCAGTGGTTCTCAGACTTTTTCATGTCAAGGACCCCCAAAAGTATTATGTATTTGGTCGCGGACCCCCATCTTCAAAATATTTTGTTCCCCCCCAGAAGCAAAGATTTGAGTTACAAATGCTTTAAAAATACTGTATATTCAAAGATTTGAAAAAAATATAGATTTTTCAAAAAATAGCAGATCTACAAGCTCATAGCGCGGCAGATCTGAGCTTGTAGATCTGCTATTTTTTAATAGTCCAAAGTATAACATTATAGCTAAAATAATCTAAAATGACATAGTATTCCCGGATTGAGTGGGTTAAAGGAACATACTGTAGTGTATACCATTGGTTCTCAAAGTGAAAATTTTTGCAAATCTTTGAATATCAGTGTTAATTTAAGAGTGCACATTTCCAGAAAATTCAAGATTAACCATCTAAACCCTATACAGTATACTTTGTTGTATGTTAAATAGGCTTTCAAAAATAGTGCTACGAGCTTGTAGAAATTCTATTTCCACAGAATGTTTGCCTATTTTTTTCCGAATGTTCACCTCATCATCATGATATGCCCAGAATTGGGACGCGGTCACTCATGGTCCTAAACAAGTCTGTCACAGTCAGTCAGTCAGTAAGTCTGCCCGTCCGTCTGCCTGCTTGCATCCGGAAGTGTGGCCAGTATATGACGTCAGTCACCTATGAGGTTCTCTATGCCTTATAAAGGATTCAGCACAGTTTTACCTTTATTGACCAGTATAAAATGATAAAGTTCAAAATACAAACGAGTCGAGATCTCCATATATACATATACTCTGACAAAGCCCCTGCTATGTAGTTATGTTAGACCAGAGTGATGTCAGACCAGAGCTCTGCTCGGCCTACATATAAGGTGTTGTAGATTTGTGAAGTCAGCCAGAGAGAACATTTAAGCTTCACTTGAGCAGCTTCCATTTCACATTCGGATTTTTTATAGAATGGCAGATCCAAAGGGCACTCAAGATGACCATGACTCTTCCACAGACCATGTGAACCATGATCCCCCTCTTGAGCCCATTGTGTCCCTTCCGGAGCAGGAGGTGGTGAAAACGTTAGAGGAAAAGGCAAGTCCAAAGGACACTGAAGAAGATGACCATGACAGATCCACCACAGATGATGCAAATCACGACCCTCACTTTGAGCCCATCGTGTCCCTTCCAGAGCAGGAGGTGAAAACTCTAGAGGAGGATGAGGTGGAGCTTTTCAAAATGCGGGCCAAGCTCTTTCGCTTTGATTCCGAGAATGACCCTCCAGAGTGGAAGGAGCGTGGCACCGGTGACGTGAAGTTGATGAAACACAAAGAGAAGAGCACCATCCGCCTACTGATGAGGAGAGAACGTACCCTGAAGGTCTGTGCCAATCACTACATCTGTCCAACGATGGAGTTGAAGGCCAACGTTGGCAGTGACCGGGCCTGGGTATGGTACACGGTGGCAGACTTCACCGACGGAAGTTCCAAAGCTGAACGTCTGGCAATACGTTTCGGCAGTCCAGAAAAGGCTCAGAGATTTAAGGTGAAGTTCGATGAGTGCAAGGAGGAAGTGAGTAAGTCTCGAGAGGAAACGGGAGGAGGGGACACGGACAGCAGCGACACGGACAGTGTGAACAAGGTGGCAGAGAAGCTGGAGGAGCTCTCAGTGAACGAGGAGGACGCAGTGTCAGAGACTCCCATACACTTTCCAGTCTGCATTCACTGAACCCCTCTGGGCTCTGGGTTGACAATGACTCATCTGTGTCTGTATCATGTGTCTTGGAGGAACACTAAAAGAAAGCAAAAGCTATATGAACTAAAGTAGCCTATAGCAGGGGTCTTCCAGGGGACCCTAGGGGTCCCGGACCCCCAGGGGGTCCTCAAAGTTACTATAGGGGGTCCACCAAATCTTTGTAATATGATATTTTTTACATTAACCACTTGAACCCTAGCATCCCTTTTCTGAGGAGAACTTTAGCCAAAAATAGCAGATCTACAAGCTCACAACGCCTCGCGCTGTAGATCGGCTATTTTTGGCGAAGAGGTTTGGTGTTGAGGGAAAAAAGAGCAGACCAAGTAAAACAAAAACGATGACACACAATTTTATACATAGAGGGGGTCTCTGCTTCATCTCTCTCTCAGCTAGGGGGTCCTTGGGCTGAAAATGTTGAAGAGCCCTGGCCTATAGTATTAGCAGTTATGTAGCTATGTAGTTACTGTACGTGTTCTTTACATGTTCTTTAAAAGTACGTCCACTCTGCCTGGTCCCTTCCCCAAACAAAATCAAATAATAAAAAAACATATTGATGATCAGTCTTGCCTGAATATGGAGAATGGTCGGTCCGAGATTATGAATTCACAGACCGGCCAATAATGGTCTAACAATGCAGTGGCTCCCCTGTGGATCTTGGATGTCATTTGGCCAATTTATGATATCAGTCTTCTAGGACGTATGACTCAGGCAAGATTTCTGCATATTTCAACCACTCTGGCTCCCCATTATTACTCTCCGCAGGAGAGTATTGTTTTCACTTTCTAAATATGACACACCGATTGGTCAAGCCTCACGTGACACGTGACAATACGGTGAAATACTGTATAAATACATGGCGTCACTTTGACAGTGTCTTTGCCACTGTCAAAGTGAGGTAAGACAGGAACCATCACGAAATGGCTGCATGGCTGATACATAATTGGCAGATAGGACAGATAGGACACTTATATAGACAGGAGGGATATGACACTTACACAGACGGATAGGACACTTACAGTACACAGACAGGACGGATAGGACACTTATACAGACAGGACGGATTGTACACTTATACAGACAGGACGGATTGGACACTTATACAGACAGGATGGATAGGACACTTATACAGACAGGACGGATAGAACACTTACACAGACAGGACGGATAGGACACTTACATAGACAGGAGGGATATGACACTTACACAGACAGGACGGATAGGACACTTACAGTATACAGACAGGACGGATAGGACACTTACAGTATACAGACAGGACGGATAGGACACTTATACAGACAGGAGGGATAGGACACTTACACAGACAGGAGGGATAGGACACTTATACAGACAAGACGGATAGGACACTTATACAGACGGATAGGACACTTATACAGACAGGACGGATCGGACACTTATACAGACAGGATGGATAGGACAGTTAGAACATAAGAATTAGAACATTCCCAACATTCCCAACACAAGTCTGGTAAGAGTGAGGTAAGACAGGAACAATCACGAAATGGTTGAGAAATGGCGGATACTGTAACAATTGGATAGGACACTTACACAGACAGGACTGAGGACGGATAGGACACTTACACAGACAGGACGGATAGGACACTTACATAGACAGGACGGATAGGACACTTATACAGACAGGAGGGATAGGACACTTATACAGACAGGACGGATAGGACACTTATACAGATAGAACATTCCCAATATTTCCAACAGCGGAGAGTTGTGCTCCGAGGAGCACTTTTTCTAGTTACAAATAAATAAACTACGATGGCGCCCTCCGGGTGCCAGCCTCTTCCCTCTTCAAATTAAGCCTCTTCCCTTCTTCGTCCCTTTTGCATTCGCTGTTACCCTTGTTGACGATTATGGCACGAACGTCACCCTACCTGAGAAGCCCTCAGACCTGTTTTTTCTTAATCATGTGCCTCCTCTTCAGGACAGTTTTAAGATTTTTTTAATTCTCCCAATTGCCTATTGCTCCCAGAGTTATTCACCGGACAGGGATTCGTGGACAGAATTCTTTTGCGGACAGAGATCTGGTGGCGTAGAGCATGATGATGATGATGATGATTAAAAAAGATAAATGGAAGGGAAAAAATTATGGCAGATGGGGGTCCGCGGCCAAATACATATAATTTTGGGGGTCCTTGACATGAAAAAAGTTTGAGAACCACTGATATTATAGCAGTTATGTTATAGTATCAAAAAACTGTTAGGATTTAGAAGACATTTGTAGAATCCCCAGAAGCAAAGGTTTGAGTTACAAATGTTTACTTTTGTAAAAATATATATATTCAAAGATTTGCAAAAATGTTTACGATTTTTCAAAAATAGCAGATCTACAAGCTCGTAGCCGGCCAACGGTTAGAGGCCCCTGCAACTAAAAAAACTACAGGTACAAATGCTAATTTATTCCTACTTCCTGGAAGCAGGAGCAGGTAGCTGCTGTTCAGTTGTAGGGGACAGATGACAGGCCCATCACCATCTCGGAGGATGGTAATGATGTGCTGATGATTTTCTTTCTTTTGTGTCCTATGGTGCAATATGGTCGTAGTCTGCTGTCTACGATTATGGAGATGGGTGGGTGGTTGTTGTTTCCTTGCTGCTGCGGGACACATACACATGTCTATGTTCTTGTTTATGTATGTTTAATGTGTTTTAGAGTTCTTAATAATCCGCTGTAGCAAATATTGCCCAGTGTGGGAAATATTAATTAACATGACCTTGATTGTCTACACCCTCCCCATTATAATAATTAATGGATTTAGCTGGTGCAACTATGCTCCTTGTCATGTGTTCCCACTCTTGGCCTGCACCATATCGTGGTGATGGGCCTTAAAACCAAGCAGACCTGGGCAGCAATCTTTAGGAGGGCCAAGTTCTTAAAGACAAGGCTGAATTTGCCTTCTTAGGGTGTCCCCACACTGTCCGCTTGTTATGAAAAAAGGGGAATTTGGGAAACACACATTTTGTTTCCATGACTGACCCAATGTAGAAAGACCGTCGGAGACTAGCGGCTCTGCCATGGTCATGTTGAGTAACAAAATGAGAAAAGTTGCACTCACTTTGACTTTTTTTTGGGCAGAAGAGTAGGAGAGTTCCTGAGAGAACTTTTAGCTCCTGCACAAGGTTTTGCATGCAGGAGTTCCCTCTGGATCAAACTCGTTTTAATGATGAATGATGAATGATGAAGGTTTCTTTTTTGCCATCTTATTGCCTTACTTGCCTGCATCTGAGGAATTTACCAGGCTACTTTAAAATATGCTTCAGAAACATTAAACCACCTATGGATGGCAATATTTACTAATCCTTTATTCAAATTGGCTAATGGGAGGACCGGCTGGCCGACCACGTCATCCGTCCCAATGCTACGCCCAAATATGGAGTGTGTTGTCTAACTTCAATGTGTTGTCATGGCATCAGGCGCAAACAAATCAGTCAGCTCCAGCAGACAGATACTTATTGTAAGCTCAAGACATATCACTCCAGATAGAGAACAGCGTAGGCAGACGGTAAATCAATCACAATTTCACAATCTACATAGGATCTACTTTAGAATGGCAGATCCAAAGGACACTCAGGAGGACCAGGATGCCCCCGAGGATTATGATTTCGAGGATTATGATTCAGAGGATTATACTTCCGAGGAAGATGTTGCATCTTCCTCGGAAGGGACACGAACCTCGCAAGGGACACGAACTGGGGGTCTTGGTTCCCAAGACCCCCAGTTCGTGTCCCTTGCAGAGAATGAGGAGGCGAAATGGTTAGTGGAAAAGGCAGGTCTAAATGACACTGAAGATGATGACCATGACTCAGACGATGCAAATCATGACCCTCGCTTTGAGCCCATCGTGTCCCTTCCAGAGCAGGAGGTGGTGAAAGAGTTTGAGGAAAAGGCAAGTCCAAAGGATACTGAAGATGACCATGACGCATCCACAGATGATGCAAATGACCCTCACTTTGAGCCCATCGTGCACCTTCCAGAACAGGAGGTGAAAACGCTAGAGGAGGATGAGGAGGAGCTTTTCAAAATGCGGGCCAAGCTCTATCGCTTTGCTTCTGAGAGTGACCCTCCAGAGTGGAAGGAGCGTGGCACCGGTGATGTGAAGTTGATGAAACACAAAGAGAAGGGCACAACCCGCCTACTGATGAGGAGAGAACGTACCCTGAAGGTCTGTGCCAATCACTACATCTGTCCAACGATGGAGTTGAAGCCCAACGTTGGCAATGATAGGGCCTGGGTATGGAACACATTGGCAGACTTCACTGATGGAAGACCCAGACCTGAACTTCTAGCAATACGTTTCATCAATGCAGCAAAGGCTCAGGAATTCAAAGCGAAGTTTGACGAGTGCAAGAAGGAAGTCAGAAAATCTCGAGAGGAAACGGGAGATGATGTGGAAAGCGTGAACAAAGTGGAAGATAAGCTGAAGGAGCTCTCAGTAAAGGATGACAAGCCATTAGATGGAAACAGCAAGGAGAACAAGACAAAGTTTGATGAGCGCAAGGAGGAAGTCGAAATATCTAAAGAGGACACAGGAGATGACACGGACAACAACGTAAACGAAGCGGCAGTAACGGAGAACAAGGCATCAGACAAGACGACGTTTGAGTGCGAGGAGGAAGTCAGAGAATCACAAGGAGAAACGGGAGATAACGTGCACAGCAACATGAACAAAGTGAGAGAGAAACTGGAGGGGCTCTCAGTAAAGGAGCACAGAAAGAAGAAGAAAGAAGAAAGAAAGAAGGAGAAAGAAGAAAGAAAGAAGGTAAAAAATATATTGAACCAATGAAAAACCAATTAAAAAGCGCTTCTGACAAAACCAGTCCACTCCATTGGATCTTCAAACTTTCTGCTAAACCAACGAAGTCCACCGGAGTTAGCTGGTTTTGCTGACTCCAGGCTCTACAACCTTTTGACCTCCAAACTCATTGTGAGCTTGGAGGTCCATTCAGCTGTTCTTATCAATGATGAACAAAACCTCCTAATTCCACTTTTTTCATTTCTTGAAAAATGAACATTTTAGCTGGTTCCTGCCGGACAGCAGAGATATATAATATATACAGTATATATGGGGTGTTATGAGGTTTTTATGTTCATTGGACTGTCACTTATGCCCTAACATTATTTATATTTGAGAATAAATACAATAATAATAATTTATTGTCATTCATATGAATGTACGCTATAAAGTGTTTAGATTGAAAAAGAAAAAAAATAGGAACATTTTCATAATCACAAGGTTATACTGTATATCAATGCTTATAGTATCAGAGATTTTACTATTCAGTAAAAACAAAATGTTATTTTGAATACCACATATTAATGTGTTATGGCTACAACGCACAATTTGTTGAAGGTTTGTTACAAAGCTTTCACTGAAAAAAGGGGGGGAAAGCATTTTTTACTTCATCCTTTGAGATTTGTTTTTGTCCATCTTAGTCAACAAAACAAAGTTATTTTATTTTAATGTAATTATTATTTAAAGACGGGGTGCCGTTATTTTCAGTAATCCCCCCCCCCCAAAAAAACATAATCATCAGGTATTATGGTTATACTAGGAGGAAGATTGTTTTAAAAAAAAGTGTACTGAAAGTGTTTTAATTATGTTTTTATGTGGACATGCCTCCAGTTCATTAAGTATACCTGGTTCTCACCTTAGCACCTCCTCCACCACCTTAGCACCACCCACCTGTCCTAGTCCCTCCTCCTCCTCATGCCCACACCTGTTGTGTTATGATAATGAGGGGGAGGGTATATTTTTACTGTGTCATTAAAGTGCTGTTTTTCTATTGGCACGTTTGACCCTCAAGGTTTCAGCCTCCAGGAAGAAACTCAAACTCCAGGAAGAACACATAAAACAACATACAAATACCACCAGGGGGCTTAATGAAGTTCTATCAACCTCATAGACACATGAAAAACAGAAAAAGTGCAAAACAATGGCACCACCTCTTTAAATATTGGCATTAAACTGAATGACTATCTTGTTACCCTGAATGACACATAAAGGGGACTAGTGACCATGCATAAATACAAACTAATACAAATAATTAACACCTCCGTGACAAGATGTCCAAATGTCCAATATCCAGTTATTGAAATATCCATGTTAGATGTAAACAAACTTGGTCCGCTCTGGACATAGCAAGCCACACAGCTGTGATTAATTCCATCAGATTACTGAGCGGGAAGGGGGGAGAGGGGAATCACAGCTAAAAGGAAATGTCTTTGCTACCAGTAATAATAGTTCATAGTAGGGCTGTAGTACTCGAGGCCGATCTCGGTCTCGAGACCGCATTTTGATTTACTCGGTCTCGAGACCGGTCTCAAGTCCGCATTTTGATTTACTTGGTTTCGTCTCGGTCTCGCCCATGATTTTACTCGGTCTTGACTCGGTCTCGGACTAAGGGACTCGGGACTCTACCCCCACCGAGTCCACTCGAGTCCAAGTCACTATAATGCAATGAAATAATTTTATTAAACCCATATTATGAGAAGCCCATTCACATTAACATTATAAGAGAGCTGTCTGGTGCTTATGGACAGCTATCAAATAATAATAATTTAAAAACAATCTGGTCTCGGTCTCGACTCGGTCTCGCCTCCTGTCGGTCTCGACTCGGACTCGACCCCCTCCCTGGCCTTCCGGACTCGGTCTTGACTCGGACTCGCCCCCCCCTCGGACTTGGTCTTGACTTGGACTCACTTTAGGTGGTCTCGACTACAACCTTAGTTCATAGAGTCACTATTGTTATTACTGAAGGGACTACATTTAATCAGTATTTGTGGGCTGTTGTAATAAGTGTCATTCAGGATAACACCAGTAAAACACCAGTATCTTATATTAAAATTCAGTTTGAGCTTCAATAATGCATTGGCTCTTGTGTTCAAAAATGTCACAAGATGTTCGAAATTCACGTGGGGCGCCAAAAGGCACCGCTTACTTCACACTGGTTTTGATTGTTGTTAGGCTTTCCACCAAAAATAAATCAACATGTATAAATAAGGCATCAACTGTACAGTGTGAATACTTTGGAAAGTATTTGGTGACACATTTTCGGATCATTTATTTGTCACACTCCCACCAGTGTGTAAAGACCTTCAGTCCTAAACCGGAAATGAGCTGCTTAGTGATGTTCCAAACAGCACAGATTATGTTCAAGGCTTATAATGTTACTACCAGGTAACATACAGAAATTGTTTGGAGAACTGGAGGGGGATTATAATATAATTAATTTAATTTTTGAATATGCATTTTCTGTTAATCAGAATTAATTGCTTTCATTTGTTATATTGTTTTTTAAAAGTTGCCATATTCTAAATAAACTTTTCAATCAAAATGTTAGGTGAAATATTCATGAGATATTCACCTTTGAATAAAATGCCATGCCCTCTACAATATTAATTGGCTTGTGACTTACATTTTCGATTGGATTTTAGATATTGTTGCGTCACGTGCACATCATTTTGTATGGTTCAGAAACACGTTTTCTTGAGCTCTCTAGGGACCCCATTTTGTTTTCATGGGCCAATAATGGACTGCTTCAGTATGTGTGCTGATAGCATATACCAGGTTTTGTGGTTGTTATATGGAAATATTTGTTAGATCACCTTTGTGTGAAGCCACACCCTCTAAATATTTATTGGCTCATGAGCTTCTTTTTTGACCTACAAGCTTGTCTCATGCTTGGATTTTAGATATTGGTCCACAAATTGTGTGTAGACATCTTCTTTGAGCTTTTTAAAAAATACGAGAAGTAGGAATTTAAGTGTTTTTCTTCAAATTAAAAATGGTGGAAATCTAAGTAGGCAGAGATTATGGTGGCAACGTTGATTCTCACGAGGGATTGTGTAAAACATGTCATACCTTAGGTCAAACGGGACATGAGATGCCCGTTCAAAATGTGTTTTCTTGGGCCAGTAATGGAGAATCAGCCTCTACTTATGTTGTCTGATATGCATATAGATATGCTCTCCAACATTAATATTCTTTGAGGCTTTGTTTGTTGATGTACAACATGTCTCATGCTGGGCATTTTAACTATTTTAGAGTCAGGATCGAAGTTCGAAGTTGGTCGACTAGAACCATCCCTGTTAGGGCCTATTAATTAATTGTGATTCTGTACAGATTGCCATAAAGAATCTTGGAGCCAGCTGTCATTGTCAACAGCTGCTCCTCAGAGCCACCTCTATGTTTGTTGACATCAGGTTCCTAGTGTTACCTTGATATTGCCTTCATTGACTCCATATCTAGATACCTCTATATATAGTTAAGACTGAAATGTAACTCCATATTTGGGTATACCTGACATATTGATGGTGTGAGTGTTGAGGCTGCTCAGCTTAAAACAGAGTGCGACCTGAAGAGGGCTCAGTATAGCAAAGATCCAAATTCGGAGCTGTAAGAATAATTTGTTTGTGGTGACATAACATAAATTTTAGGCTTGTAATCAATCATTGGTTATTTCTTGCCGGAAACCCCTGGAGCAGGCCGGTGGTTCCCAGTTAACCACATTTGTTGGTTGAACTTCCAGGACGCACAATGGCTGAGACGATCAACATGGAGGAGGTGAGGGAGGAACAAGAGGGAGATGCATCCAACAGCAGAAAGCAGCCAGTGGCCCAACGGGTCAAGAAGCTATTGATGCGGAACCTGCTGGTGATTCTCACCCTGGCAGGGGTGATCATCGGGGTTTTCATCGGATTCGGTGTGCGCAACGCGGAGCTGAGCCGGACCCAGGTCATCTATCTGGGGTTCCCAGGAGAGCTGCTCATCCGCATGCTGAAGTTGATCATCATTCCTCTGGTGGTGTGCAGTTTGGTGTCCGGAGCAGCCAGCTTAGACCCAAAATCCCTGGGCAAGCTGGGTGGCTATGCCATGCTTTACTTCCTGGTCACCACCCTGATCGCCTCTGTCATCGGGGTGAGTCTGGCTTTCATTATCAACCCCGGGTCGGTCACCGGCAGCAAGCCCATAGTGCCAGGTTGGGAGGATGACATTCCCCAGGCCAAAGAGGCTGTGGACTCGTTCTTGGACCTGGTCAGAAATATCTTTCCCTCCAACTTGGTGACTGCTGCCTTCCGGTCGTATGCCACAAGCTACAAGCTGGTTACCAGCAATGGCACAGAGGGAATGCCCAACGTCATTGAGAAGGTGCCCTTTGGAACAGAACAGGATGGCATGAACATTCTGGGTCTTGTGATGTTTTCAATCGTGCTTGGTGTGGCTTTGAGGAAACTTGGAGAGGGGGGAGAGATCCTCATCAAGTTCTTTAATTCATTCAATGAAGCCACCATGATCCTGGTGTCTTGGATTATGTGGTATGCCCCTATCGGTATTATGTTCATTATGGTGGAGAAAATTGTAGAGATGGAGGATGTTGGCACACTGTTTGTCAGTATGGGAAAATATATAGCCTGCTGTATCGTTGGCATGGCCATCCAAGGTGTGTTGGTACTGCCTGGGATTTACTTCCTCTTCACCAGGAAGAACCCTTATACCTTCTTGTGGGGGATAGTCACTGCTCTGACAACAGCCTTTGGAACTGGCTCCAGCTCTGCCACCCTGCCCCTGATGATCAAGTGTGTAGAGAACAACGGTGTGTCCAAACACATCAGCCGTTTCATTTTGCCCATTGGTGCTACGGTCAACATGGATGGAGCTGCTCTCTTCCAGTGTGTGGCTGCTGTGTTCATCGCCCAGCTCCATGGCATCCATCTCAGCTTTGTCCATGTCATGATCATGCTAGTGACAGCTACAGCCTCAAGTGTGGGCACGGCGGGGGTACCTGCAGGGGGCATCTTGACTCTTGCTATCATCCTGGAGGCGGTCGGACTGCCCATTAATGATATCTCTCTCATTTTGGCTGCTGACTGGCTCATTGACCGTGTCTGCACAGTGATCAACGTGGAGGGTGATGCAATTGGAGCCGGGATTTTGCAGCATTTTGTGGACCGCACCTCTAAAGGGACGGAGGCGGAGCTAAGCGAGGTGAGGATGGATGAGAAAGACCCACCGTTCATTCAGAAGAAACGAGACGGACTGGGTCACACCGAGGGGGACTCGCTGTGTGACAAAGAGTCAATCATTTGCTAGCCTTGACGGCTTTGATCACAATGCCTCTGAGAGTGGGTGAAGGTGATGAAGAATAGGGATGCAGAGATTAACCAATTTTACTATTAAATTGCAGCTAAAGGGTTCAACATCCAATTTACTACATCTTTGCCATCACATGCAGCTTTACACCCAAGTGAAAGTAATACACAAATCAGCTACAACACTGGTTTACCAGAGGACATGACTGGTGCTGTGCAGGTTTGTGTTAATCAAGATACAGGTAGGCTACTGTACATGCAACGAAATGTTGCTGTAACGTGCTAAGAACAGCAATAAGATGTACATAATATAATTTTGTAATAACTAATATGATACTAAATAATAACAGTACAGTATAGATTTATAGAATGTGCGGTGAGGTATACATCTATACATCAAGTACACTAATCTATGTGCATTAACAGTGTAAGCAAAACAAGCATGGCTCTATTACTGTACAGATGAATGCAATATGTTTTTTTTTATCTCCACCAGCCCATCTCTCCCCATAACAGCCAGGGGCGGGAGATTATTTCATCCCTGTCTGTCCGTGTGTCCGTGACAGCTAATCTCGGACACCACTAGACCTATATCAGCCTGACACTTTGCATGCATACCCGGCCAAGGAAGGACCTCTGCCCCAAATGTTTCAAATGTAAAAAAAAAAGAAAGAAAAGAAAATGATGAAAAAGGCAGTGTTACAATACAAAGTTCCAAGTGGAACCTTATTTCTCCACAAAAAAAAAGCCAAGCATGTGCAGGAGGTAAGAGAGAGTGTGGAGGAACAGTGAGGGACTATGGTTTGGTGTAACAACAGACCCTGCCTGCAGACCAGAACGGTGATGATGGAGAACCCTTTATAAGCTGTACAGTCCTCAAAGTGGCAACCTGACCACTATATACATCTTTGACTGGGGTCCCCCAGGGGTCTATACTCAGACCCTTTCTTTTTTTCCACTCCACCAAATCTCAAATTGTCAAATCAAATCCTCATTTCCTACACTTGTGTCCTTTCCTTGTGTCTTTGTCCCTCCTCTGAGGACTCGCTATCGTTCGAGCACGAATAAGAGACATGACACGAGTGGCAAAATGGCAGACCAACTTCTACTTCCGGTTTGAGTGAGGACATACGTAGGAGATAGGACAGAGCAGGATAAGTACCCGAGATGCAGTGTGTGATGTGTGTTTTGGCTTTTATTTTGATAGCGTCAGTGAGACAGAGACAGTAAAGCAGAGAGCAGGGGAATGACACAAAGCAAACAGTCCGGACAGCCGGGAGGTTTTGAACTAAGAAGACATTTTGTGCCCATGTTGCATGGGCACAAAAAGAGCTTTGTTGCCTACCGAGGGCTGTGTCAGGTGTGGGGTGCAGTCATTAGGACACGAGAAAGCTGTGAGGGATAATGGAGTTTGTATACGACAGGCGGTGCAACCGTTCACATTTGTGGTGCACCCTATGGGCAGAAATGAAAGTGGTTGTGGAGGTGTGGTCTATTAGAGGCTCCTCAACATGCGATTCCAATTTGGGTATTACTGGATGTTGTGTTCATTCATTTGTTTTTGTAAGAAATAGGCCCCACCCACAAAAAGGCAAATTACAGGCAATCGGTATGGAGTATCATATGTGTTTCTTCTACAAACAGTGACATTTGTAGCATTTGTGGCACCCTCAATGGGTGGAGGTGAAATCGCTTTCGGCTCTGCTTTGTTTAGAGGCCCCTCGATATGTGATAAAAAATTTGGGTAGATCGGATGTTGCGATCATGAGTTGTGGCATTTTTCTGTTGCAGCCAATCGGAATTGAATAGGAAAAATCTGTAGGAGCAAAACGTGTGTTTTGAAGAAAACGTGAAATGGCGGAAAATGGGTGTTGCCCTTTCTTTGATTGTATAACCTACTATGGTTGAAAAGTTATAAGCCAAAACTACCAGGGCGATTTGAACATTTTTTGGTAGAGGTTCTTCCTTTGCCTACTGGAAGTGTGTGTGAAAAGTTTCACACCGATCGGTCAAGCAGTGTTCAAGATTAGCTATACATACAGTAGACACACAGACAGGGACAAAAACATAAGCTCCCGCTCCTGGCCATTCTGGCCTGGTGGAGATTACAAAGACATTTTGTGGTGAACATACAATAAAACCTGTAATTTAGGAATGTTCATGTGATTTCATACATCTAGTGTTGGAATAAATCTATGTGCAATAAACCGCGGTTCTTCGTCAGATTATAATTGTAACATCAACAGCTATAATTGTTACATCCCTAATAATGAAGTCACCTATTTTTTGTTGTTGATATCTTGCAACACACCAAATGAACTTCAAATCTAAAGCCCATGACCCACCTAACTCCAACACACTTTGCTAGTCTGGGATGGCTCAGGGGTTAAACAAATAAAAATGGGATTGGTATAAGATAGTCAAAGAGGGCAGTGCCCTCAATACCCTCATACCTGACTAACTTCTCCAAAGTGAGTGACACCCAAAGCCACAATACTAGAGGGAGCGACAACGATCTGGTACTACCCAGATATAGAACAAATGTGGAATGCCCTGACACCATCCATAAAAAAATGTGAATCACTGGTTTCTTTCAAAACTAGCCTGAGAAACTATCGGGAGACCACAAGGGGAGGTGCACTGTCCCATAGAAAGGAGGTGTCATTAGAACGATTACCCATTTTCGCGGTCACTACGGAGACCTCACACCTATGCTGCACTGCCCCTCCGACCAATATGTCTGAGTCGTAATGTTGAGGGCTTTGTCAGAGTCCACGTTGTATCCGTCTGTCTGTGTCCCTTTTGTGCCCATATATGGAGATGTCTGCTTCTGGAACTCCTTATATGATTATGGCTGAGTCAGAGTGACGTCAGGTCCGCCGGCCCTCCCATTAGACAATTTTAATATAGGATTGAATATAATGGGAAACAGACTCTGTCCTTGGGTTTTGCCCAAATATGGAGATACCTGATGTCATGGTACTGATGTCATAGATCAGGGGTTTTCAACTGATTTCGACCCAGGGACCACCATCCTGACTAAAAGCAACCTGGGGACCACCACTATTGTGCGTGGCGGGTCCATCATAGACCCACCCCACACAATAGTGGTGGGGGGTTCATGTACCACAGGAAGCTGGAGAAAATAGCTATAATATCAATATAATATCTAATAAAATACAGCGATTTTGTTTGAATATGATGGAAAATGATTAAGGATTACTGTGATTATGGTAAGCACACATTTCATATTACACACACACAATACAGTAAGAACTCCTGTAAGTTATTAAAAGTAAAACAAAATTTTTTTTAAAATAAAAGTTTTTTTTTTTTTTTTTTTTGGCCAGGGGCCACCTGCAATACCTTCGCGGACCACCAGTGGTCCGCGGACCACCGGTTGAAAACCCCTGTCATAGATGACGTCAATCAGATAACGACTGTGTATTTGTTCTTAGTTTTGGCCCAAATATGGAGATACCTGACATCAAGATACTTATGTAATAGATGACTGACGTCACAATCTGGCCTCCACATACTCTGGTAATGGCTACTTCACAAATCATCATCACCTATATTTATACTCGGGAGTACTGAGGGGCAAGCCCTCATTTCCAATGAAACTGGGGTAAATTATCTAGCTACTGTGACATCATCAGAATACTCTGTTTAGGGGCTAAACAAACACAAAAACAAGTCTTGTAATTTTCTGTATTACTCTGGTGTGAAGGGCAGATGCAAGAGTGCAAGAGGGGTGGAAAGAGAAGGAGTATTATCTGTACTGCGACCATTCGTTCTGTTTTGCTCTCAATTTGGAATGTTGCGTAAACACCAGTGCCAGGGAGGTCATACTGCTTGAGTTGAATCTGTAGCAGCAGATTTGGTTGCTTGGTATGACTGAAGTTGTTGTTACCATGGTACATTTGGACTCCGAGGCCTACTACAGTGACTCCGCTCCGGGGGACGAGAATCTGCTGGTGCATGTGCCCGAAGGAGCCAAGTCCCAATGGCATCATATAGAAAACCTTGACCTGTTCTTCCAGAGGGTCTATAACCTGCATCAGAAGAATGGATTTACCTGCATGCTACTGGGGGAGATCCTTGAGCTGGTTCAGCTGCTGTTTGTGGTGGGTTTCACAGTGTTCCTGGTCAACTGCGTGGACTATGACATCCTCTTCGCCAACAAGTATGTGAAACACACAAACTCGTCTAAAGTCACCTTGCACGATGCCTTCCTCCCTGCTGATGTTTGCAGTTCCCATATCCATGACAACACGTTTGTGATCTTTGTACTGGTAATCTCTGCCATGTTCTGGCTGCACAGACTTGCTAAGTTCATCTACAATGTCTACTGCTACTGGGAGATCAGATCATTCTACACTAGTGCCCTCAAGATGACCATGTCAGAGCTGACCTATACAACGTGGCAGGAGGTTCAGGCCAGAATCATAGAGATCCAGAAGGAACACCAGATTTGCATTTACAAAAAGGAACTGACGGAACTCGATGTCTATCACCGTATCCTCCGCTCGAAAAACTACATGGTTGCCATGGTGAATAAGTCTCTCCTTCCTGTACGTTTCCGGACGCCTTTACTCGGAGAGATTGCGTTCTACACGTGCGGTCTTAAGTACAACTTTGAGCTCATCTTCTTTTGGGGTCTAGGCTCTCTGTTTGAGAACGAATGGAGTCTGAAGCAAGAGTACAAACAAGCAGGCAACAGGCTGGAGCTGGCGGACAAACTCGCATCTCGTATATTGTTGATTGGAATTGCCAATCTTTTGCTATGTCCGGTCATTCTGGTGTGGCAGATACTCTATGCCTTCTTTAGTTACACTGGTGTGATCATGCGGCAGCCTGGTTTTCTGGGAGCCAGGTGCTGGTCTCTCTATGCTCAATGTTACCTGCGTCACTTCAATGAGCTGGACCATGAACTCATGTCACGTCTCGGCAAGGCAGACGTGGCTTCATACAGGTATATGAACAGTTTTCAGTCCCCGCTGGTGACTGTGGTGGCTAGGAATGTAGCATTCTTTGCTGGCTCTCCCCTGGCTGTTCTTGTCGCCTTGACTCTCTATGACAAGGATGTTGTAGCAGTGGAACACGTCCTCACAGCCATCACGCTGCTCGGACTGTGTGTTACCGTCTGCATTTCATTAATTCCGGACAAGCACAGGGTGTTTTGTCCTGAGCAGCTGTTGAGGCTGATCCAGGCCCATGTTAATTACATGCCGGACCACTGGCAGGGAAACGCACACAGACATGAGACCCGTAACCAGTTCTCTCAGCTCTTCCAGTACAAGGCTGTTCTAATCCTGGAGGAGCTGATCAGTCCAGTGGTGACTCCCTTCATCCTGATCTTCCACCTGAGGAGAAAGTCTCTGGACATCATTGACTTCTTTAGGAACTTCACTGTGGAGGTGGCTGGGTTGGGGG
The DNA here is from genome assembly GCF_963454915.1 of Gymnoscopelus microlampas. Taxonomy (NCBI): domain Eukaryota; kingdom Metazoa; phylum Chordata; class Actinopteri; order Myctophiformes; family Myctophidae; genus Gymnoscopelus; species Gymnoscopelus microlampas. The sequence goes on from NC_139948.1 coordinate 11,479,657, forward strand.
ACACTTGCTCCTTTGCCCAGATGGACATTAGGCAGCACGGACACCCTGCGTGGACGTCAGAAGGGAAGACGGAGGCGTCTTTTTACCAGCAAGCGGAGGATCGAAAGACAGAGCTGTCTCTGATACACTTTGCCATTACCAACCCCCAGTGGCAGCCTCCCCATGAGTCCAGACACTTCATTTGTCAGCTCAAAGAACGGGTCCAGAGGGAGGCGACCTGGGCCCTGGCAGACCCGCACACAACCACCTCACTGTCCCAGTCTGATCCAAGGAGTCTCATTGGCAACTTCTTGGTAGGCCCGCCCACATTAGCCTATCGTCATTTTTGGCCTGGACTTTGACCAATCACGCAGCTTAAGGGCTGCTCATACAGGGCCGTTGGCCACGCCCGAGTCACAAGTAGACCAATGGCAGGCTCGGGGACTGATGCACAACAGTTTCTGCAACAGTGTGAGGGAGGGATAGCTGACGAGTTCAGTTCTATCAGAGTACGGCCTCAACTGAAATGAGCTCTACATCAGTGGTTCTCAAAAATGTTCATGTCAAGGACCCCCAGATTGACAGTTATTAGCCCGCGGACCCCCATTTGAAAAGATATGCCAGGGACCCCCATAAGAGAAGTTTTTTTTACGGCTCTAGCAGTGCTTCTCAACCATTTTAATTTTAAACAAGGACCCCCAGTTTGACATGCTAATGCATGTCAAACTGGGGGTCCTTGTTTAAACCAAATGGACCCTAACGGGTCCATTTGGTTCCATTTGTATACTGTCAGAGTTACAGACCCAAAAGGGTCCATTTGGTTCCTAACTATCCATCATTTAGCTGGGGACCCCCTGGAACTCCCTCAAGGACCCCCAATGCTCTACATGCATGAGCACCACAAACGGCATCCTTGGGGCGAGCTGTCTCGTTATACATGGCACAGACAGGAGAGCAACGACAGCATCCCCGATAATAATATGAGGCCACAAGTGACCTCAGCCCTCACTCCAGGCACTTCCCCCAGTCCCACACCTTCCCCACCTCAGTCTCTTGACCCAGTGCTATTCCCTTGGCTTCAGCCATCTACAGCACCAACACAGGCCAGGAGTGGGCGCCGCTACAGAGCAGCAGCCATTGTTACGGAGGAATGACTGCTGCAGCTTCTTCAGGTGCACAGGGGGCAGGGTGGTGAGGTTTAAACACGTTCCCATGGGGGGCGGGGTGCGGGCAGTCTGCCCCACGGCACCATGATGGCACGGGCTCTGAGGATGAGATGCCTCCTCGCCAGTGGTGGACAAAGTAAACAACCCCATTACTTGAGTCATACTGGCCAAATATTACATTACGCCAGGTGAAAGTTCATTAATCAAATGTTTACTCAAGTTAAAGTACTTGTTTTAAAAAAATACTTTGAAGCACGCATGCATGCACACACACACATGCAGGAAATAAATGGTATAAATCAAATCATCTTCCCTTAACAAACATCCCAAGAAAAAGAAAAAGTAAAACTGATTTCGAACTGAAATCTGTGCCTTGTCATGCACTGTAACTGATAATAAATACATAATGACCACAATGTCACATCTGTCCTATAGTACTTACAGTATATACCACAATCTCGGCACCAAAAACAAAAAAAAAGTTAAGTATACATAGATACTCAAATAAGGCTACAGTTATAATAATGGGGTGGCTTCCATGTGGATCTCAGGGGGTTCTCCTTCCATTCCGACATCTCGCCACTCCGACTAGTGGCTTCCGCGTGCGGTTAGGGTTAGGGTTAGGGTTAGGTATAGGGTTCGTCAACGTCGGAAAGGCAACATGTCGGAAAGGCGAAATGCACCCGGATCTCAGACGTCATGTGGCCAGCCATCTATGATGTCATCTCTTTAGGTTTTTTCACTATGAATGATTCGATTTATAGTGAGGAATTATTTTGTAGGCAAAACATACCTACCTACCTCGTCATTTCCGTTCTCTACAATGTATCTTAAAATAACTTTACATTGTATTTTTGAATGTACATTTCTGATAAGCAGCCAGTAACAGAAGCTTTATCCTCTGATCATTTTCAGAGCTTCCGTGCTCCAGACTGTATGACGGAAGCATTTGAAAATTGTGGGAGGTAACAGTCTGGCTCGGGAGACTACACTGCACATGAATGATGCCAGTGTGATGGGAGCTTATATGCTGACATGGCAACATTAATGCTTTGCGCTGAAGTGATGTCAAAACAACGATAATGTGTCGCAGAAGATCTTCACAGAGGGTGTTGCGTACCTCTGGAAAAATGTAATAGTCTGGTTGGGATGATGAAGTAAATTCCATTGCCATGGACACGCAAGGGAACACATTCACTTCCTTGTTTACATTTTGTGAAGCTGTCAGTGAGTTGCGGACGGTACTATGAATGCTCCAAACTCAGAATGTTGTGAGACACGTGTGATGTGATGTCGTTCAAAACTCACTCAAAGCAATTCAATCGACCTTAACAGTGAAAGTGAGAGAGGGAGAGAGAGAGAGAGAGAGAGAGAGAGAGAGAGAGAGAGAGAGAGAGGAGGTTGAGGCACAGAGAGATGAGAGAGAGAGAGAGAGAGAGAGAGAGAGAGAGAGAGAGAGAGAGAGAGAGAGAGAGAGAGAGAGAGAGAGAGAGAGAGAGAGGGAGGGAGGGAGGGAGGGAGGGAGAAAGTGAGACAGAGCAGAGGATGATGTGCTTGGCTTGCTCTTCGACTGCATTTAAATCAGAGGGTAAATCTGCAGTGTTCCCAGGGGGCTGAGATGAGCCCCCTAATCCGCAGGCTGCTGGAAGGCGCCTTACAACAGCCTGCCGAGCCAAACAGGAGCCCCCATCCGCTGCACTGACTTAAAGTGACATCCCTGCTCTGTCCTGGAGCTCAACACTTGCATCGCCTGACAGCCGTGGCGACAGGACAAGTGGAAGATGGTCTTCATCACGGCTGCAGTTGTTTAAGTATACTGGTATATGTACCGGCAGGTGGTGTACTGGTTGAGACCGTTGTGTTTGGCCTTATGTGGCATTCATGTTTTAGGACCGATTCCTGCATTCTCTCATGTCAGGCCCACAATTAAATAAGACTCCAGACTGTTTGTAACAGGGTAGCAGGGGACAGACGACAGCAGGAATCTAGATTAAACACCATAAGAAGTGACCAAAATGCGAAGGCATCCGTCCACTTTAAAAGACACTGATCATAGCGCCTTTTCTGGCAGAACAAAACACTTTGTCATGTGTCATGTGCTGCTAGAGGAAAGGCCAACATCTTTCTAACCCCAACCCTGTGCAAGGTTTTCAATTTTGGTAAAGGAAAGGTCTTGGGTCACTTAGAGTTAGTTAGTTAGAGTTCATTCTCTGGGAGCATGAATGTGATGATGGCAATCCGCCTCTTAAATCTTGAGGTATCCTGTGTGAAGTGGAAACGTTGGCTTATGGCTGGCTCTAGAGCAGGGATGCCCAGACTTTTTTGACTTGAGAACTACTTTTAAAATATCCCTTTGGTGAAAATACCTTAAAAATGTACCCGAGGAGGCAGTTACATATAAAGCATATGCACTTGGAATGGTACAAAAGAAAAAGTGAAAAAAAAAGTTTTCCTCTCATTCCGTATGGAAGTGGTAGGTTTTCGTCTTCTTTGCCACGCACATTTTTATATAATGCTACTGATGTTTGTGCACAAAACTCTTGAAAACAAAGCATTGCATTGTGGGTTTGCCTACTATAGAATCTGCGAAGGAAGGAGGGGTGGGGGGGGGGGGTACAGATTCAGCGCAGCACCGCCGCTGTCATTACTACAGTCATTACCCTTGGAAGAGTAGTTTAATTTCTAATCATATGCACAACCCACCCTTTTCCCTGTGGCCCTTTTTGGCCCTTTAATTTCTCATGAATAATGATGTAATTATTAATTATGTGTAGCTTCTATGCGTTTAAGCATATGTTTACAGTATGTGAGAGGAAATTCTTTCAGGTGAACATGTCAGTGTGGGTGTGTAGGCTGCCACTTGACACTGTGCTCTGATACTACACAATGAAATCAGAGTATATAAATGCAACCAAATGGTCCCGTAAGTTTACTTTTAATTTACTGCATAGAGAAGAGCAGGCTACAATACGCAGTATCTAACTAATTCTGTTTGTCATTTAGCAGAAAAACTTGAAAACTTGAACTAGAATGGATGGCCAGATTTGAATGAAATGATTACCAACTTTTGTCCCAAAAAGGTCAACATTCACAGTTAGAGTCAAGGTCAAATACAAAAACGTTTAGGTGGTGTTGAACTTGGTATATATGTCCAAAACCATTTATTTTTCATTATTATATATATGTTCACAATTTTCTTTTGTGCAACACTCTTGTACGGCAAAATAGGGCATTCATTTACGAACAAGTTTGGCATAATCTGCTTTGTGTTCGTTTGTGCAATTGTTTGAGAACTACTTCAACTTTGACTTAAAGGTCATTGTCACATCACAATTTTATAGGTTCAAAACATGGAGCGAAATGATTATTTGTGCAAGCGTCCCACAAATTGCTGTAATAATAAAAAGAAAAATACCAAACATTAAAACAGTGTAAAATATAAACATAAAGTGTACTCATAAACAGAGTCAGAGTACCTCAAAGTCTAGTGCAAGTAAAGGCATCATGCAGCAGCATATATCAGATATGGTTCACAGTGATATAGACCTACTGAATAAAGTGATAGTGCCCGTGTGAAGGGAGCTTATACAGGGTTCAATTTACTGGGATGGGGGTTTCGATTTGCTGGAATGGAGGTAAATCCATGCCTGCATCCATGTTTTGATATTCATGAGTGTACATGTATTTCCTTTTGGGAAATGTGTCTCATGTATTTATCATATGTTGATATTTATGTTAAATGTTATCACAATGTAACAATTTAATTAAAAGGCTGTGTTAACCACATTAACCCTCGCGTCCATAGCCTAACCTAACTTGTCCTCATGACTTGTCCCCCCCCCAATAAGCTGTTCTCTCACACACAAGGCCTGTTCATACAACGGTTACGACTCTTCGTCGCAGAGGGTGATAAACTCCCAGACATCCTTAGCTGCATACACACTGTCAGCATCGTAAAGATGCTAAATATTTATTCCGTCACATCGGAAAGTCATTAAACGATGACTGCAAGGCAAGCCCATCATTAACAAATTCAAATGCAGACTTCTTGCCTGTTGAGAAAACGTGTTCAGAGATCAGCCAGTTGAGTGAGCAATATGCAAAGGAGGGAAGTTCGTTGGCATGAAGAAATTTGCAAACATTAAAATGCATGTTTGCTTTAAGGAAGCAAGGTCTCCGCTCTGCGCTGCTAAATGGCCAAACCTTGTAATAATGACTGACTTTATCACATGCTAATGGGGCGTGTGCGTGCATGCGTGCGAGAGGAAGTCAGCGAGGTTGGTGTAATATTTGCACCGAGCCAAAGTGAAACAAAATGAAGAAATTGATTACACACCTGGAGGCAAGACAGAGAAGCATGCAGACATGTCTAATCAGTAGCCCAGCAAATCAGACTCACAATTACAAATACATGTAAATGCTAATATGCGCATAATGTAGAGGCATTATGCAGTCTGCTTTTCTATTAATATGAAATCTTGAAATCTTGTCCTCATTATCTAAACTACTCAGGGCCGATGCAAGTCGGGAACGATGCAAGTTGGGAATTCATGCCCCATCCGTTTATGAAATACCTGTACTTGCTTTGCTCGTTTTACAAGTACCCACCCAGGCAGCGCAGTACCCACTACCATACAACCGACCGAACAACTAAATATGCACCTACAGGGATCCCTGATGTCATCAAAAACTGCTGGCAAATATAGGCAGATAAGACAGATAGGCCAGATAGGCATAATTCTGTAAAAGAAAAGGGTTAGCGTTGTGCACGCTAACATTTGCGCAATGGCGCAAACATGACGCCAATTCGTGAAGCCGATGGATTGGTTGACCAATCAGGGAAGCCGAGGACCATCTCATTCTTTCTCTCTCTCTCTCTCTCTCACACACACTCACACACACACACACACACACACACACACACACACACACACACACACACACACACACACACACACACACACACACACACACACACACACACACACACACGACATGACAGGTCTACTATTTTCAAAAAGCCTATGTATAGGGTTAAAGTGGTTCAACTTATTTTTATGCTATAATATAGCATCAAAGTACGTTGAATGTGCTAATATTATTAGCACATTTTGCTGGGGATCCCCTGGTACCTACTAAAGGACACCTGGGGGTCCCAGACCCACTTTGAGAATCAGCAGCAGGTTTCATTTGTACAAACCCCAAAACAAAACAAACAAAACAAAGGAGGATAAACGCTATATAGTTCTTTATACGACAATAGTGAAAATAACAGATCTACAACTTCACAATAGGATTTGATTTCCCCCAGTCAATCAGTCAGCATATTATAATGAGTGTTCTGTCACGAAAGCCTGAGTGTTAATTTAACTCTGAGTGTCCATTTGTATACTCTCTGAGTTGCAGAACCATAATGGTCCATTTGGTTCCATCTGTAGACAGTGGGGTGAAAGCTGGCCACACTGTTTTGCACACACTTAAACAAGACTAAAACTATGGTTTCCTCCAAACAGATACTGTACACTACAAGTATAAATGTGGAAACAGAAACATACATTGCTGTCAAGGCTTGGTGCTGGTGTGTCACTTGCAGAAAAACAAAGATAAATGGTGACTCAGCCTCCTTTCTGCCACTGTGCCAAAAGGAATAAATGGATCTCATTCAAGAAAAATGTGTACTTAATATTTTATACTAACTTATATACTGTACAAAATGTCATACATGTACACACATACACAGTCACCTCCATCCTAGAGCACACAGAACCATACACAGTTCAAAGTGTTCCGTGTGTAACCCTGAGAGTTATGGGGGATAGCAGTAAACCAGGGGTGTCCAAAAAAGGGAGCCATCTTTGAAAACATGAACATATCTTAGAGCCGACTGCATCTCCTGTCATATTGTGGAGTAGCTTTGGACCATAACAAAGTCACATACGAATGTGTCACATCACAACAATTGTATTTATCTACAGGACAATATCAATTGTCTTTTTTTGGGAGTGTAGCCAGATGTAAGCCTGTGATGTAAGATGTAAGGCTGTGCTATGAACAAAACCAAAACAATTCAGCCTTTCACAAGCATGCACTTCATTGCTAATTGTCTTCACCAGGCCGAAGGCATGGCCGAGACTATGTTTTGCAACCTGTCCGTCCGTCCGTCCGTCCGTCCGTCCGTCCGTCTGTGAACAGCTAATCTCCGGCACCGTTGGCTTGATCGCAGCGAAACTGTGCACACACACTCCCTGGATGCCAGAGCAGAACCTCTGCCCCAATGTTTTCACATAGGCCAGTTATAGCGCCACCAGCAGGCAGATTTTTGCAAAACACTTTTTTTGACAGAATTCCTACAGATTTTGTCCAGACATCACGCAAATTGGTACACATTATCTCCAAGTCAAAACGGGTATTTCAGATTTGGCTAAGATTGACTTCCAAAGTTTGCAGGAGTGCTCCGTTTTGAACAAAATCCCTCAAATCATGAACACAGCGTGGGATTTTCCGCGAAAGAGAAAGAAATGCCACTTGAATGTTTTCAAATTAGCCTCATGGTGGCACTAGTGTTTTTACTTATAACTGCACCGATCTGTGCAAAACCGTGTATGGCCACCAGGAGGCAAAAAATGAATATTACTCCTAAACATTTTCTATAGTCAAGTGATCAAAACAAATCTGTCCGATTTTTCACATTCCATCCTGATTGGTGAATTCCAAACATTGCTGGCCCACAATAACCTATACCTGACCTGGCTCTGTAGAAAAAAATAAAATAAAATAAAAATAGCCTTTCTATTCCCAGGTTAATCTAAAAAAAACTTCCAGTGTAGCCTATAAATTTCACATGACTACGCTGCCGGGCCATACTGCCCTGCCAAGGCAGAGTGCAGTAACTACGAAAACAAAAATCACTGAAAAATGGGTTTAAAAGTGATTCAACTGGTCAGCCAAATGAGATATTGGCATATAAGTGATATTACACTAATTGTACATCTGTTCTTGAGGTAATTGTTTATCCCCCAACATCACAAAGGCTAATTTGACCCCTGGGATACACAAATAAGTCGGTGTGTCCAAAAACGTAGTTACTGCTCTTTGGCTTGGCAGGGCAGCATACATAATGCATTTTTAGGAAGGAAACCTCAGGCCACATAAAATCTGCCTTCATGCCACGTTTGGCCCCTTATCAGCACTAAACAATCTACAAACTGTCCTGTGAGGTATGTCCGTTGAAAACAAGCACCCATTTTACCTCCTGTAGTTGGTGATTCACAAGGCAGTCTGACTCCTGTGTCCTTTCTGTCCCTCAAATGAATGAACAGGATGTTCTGTCATGCCAGCTTTTCTCCTGGTTTCCTGTCTGTGTTTTCATTAGACTGCATGGGCAGCCAATGACCTGACCTGTCCTTATCAGGCTGTCTATCACGCGATTCACGCGCACGCACATACACGCACGCACGCACTAATAAACAGACTCACAAACACTACCAACACACTGTCAAGCCAATGAACCTGGACTGTGTGGGGGTTATATAAGAACAGGGTCACGGAGGAGGGATTTACTTACCCCCCTGGTCTCTGAGAGAGAGAGAGAGAGAGAGAGAGAGAGAGAGAGAGAGAGAGAGAGAGAGAGAGAGAGAGAGAGAGAGAGAGAGAAGGAGAGAGCAGTGGACAGACAGGAGGGAGAAGAGAGAGTACAGCAATTAGAAAGCATCACACAACAACATCGGCTGGGCCCAGTGTGTTAATTATAATTATCAATTAGTCTCTCTCCGTCTCTCCATGTTTTACAAATATATAAACTGACATCAAACTCAACGGTCAGACTCAGACACTGTAGCGTGCTTCAGTTCGGTTAACTGAAGACGTACAGTTGCTAGATTAGCGAGGAGGATGCTTATAACAGCATAGAAAGTTTTTAATATGACATTGACAGCACAAGACATTCACTCTCTACACAATAGTACAGTGATGCTCGATAACAAACGCTTTAAAGCAGCAGCCAATCTTTAAACAATTGTATATAAGTCAGTGTATACGATTCAGACAGTTCTCTAATTCTGCATAGGAATCAGCAACACCGCCCTAAATCCTATTGAACAGTGGGGCACTTAAAATGTTACATCCTATATCTAGCATATAAAACAACAGTAACAACTAAAGAACTGCATCGCAAAAATGGATAACATTGATAAATCGCTTAGACTGCTTATACAGTCATGTGAACAGTGCGCACGCAAATGAAATGAAGTTTTTTAATACAAAATGAAAATGAAAATGAAATGAAAATACAATATGCAGCCAATTTACACACAATGTCCACAACCGTGCAACTTCCCTCTCATATAGGTCTTTGTTACTGCATGCATGATGTTAAACTTGCTTACAACATTGCTGTAACACACACACACACACACACACACACACACACACACACACACACACACACACACACACACACACACACACACACACACACACACACACACACACACACACACACACACACACACACACACTGTACACACTATATAATTATGTACATAATGTATGGAGGTTAAATTGAGCTTGACCCTACGACTGTAATTTCCTTTAAACACAAATGGAGCTTGATTGTTTTGGACATGTTCTGCTCTGTTGGTCTGTGCAGTGAAGAAAGCATAACACAAACTCCTTTAACTCTGTGTACAAATGGACAGTTATGCACTCTCCCCGAGGGAATATTTGAGCTTACTTTTATGTTAAACCAGTGGGCCCAAGCAAGTATTCACCAGCAGTTTTCGGATTGACATGTTTCGTCTGACCTCACTAAGTTTGTCCTGAAAAGTGTCCTCAGCCCAAATACTGATAAATAGCTCACACTCTGACCACTCTCACCGACAGGTAGCATGTCTCTGCCATTTTTCAAAAGAATGGAAATGTGACTATGTCACAGAGCTGGCCGTGATATAGTCTATATATCACTATTATCACCGAGTTGTGTTCTGAGTGAATGTCTTCCTTCCTGAGAGTGACATTGCAGAGTTGTAGTTTTATGATCTTATAAGAAGAAAGAAATTCTGACGACTTTCACTTACACATCGGGTGCAGATGTTGAAATTACACATTAACTTCAAATATTGTATTGACATATTTTTGGGGCGTGGACAATATGGACTTGGTGTAAGACTATGTTCAGATGAGAGAAGTTGAGTTGAGATTAAACGAGATGGCAAAATATATTGCATCAAACTATGCCTGTATGTCAAAACAGCTGTACAAGAGGATAAGTACTCTTCAGAAGGACAGCGTGTGCATTTTCCGGCACTCGCTGTCTCTCCTTATACAATAGGATGATCCTGACACCCATTCATAATCCTACCCATTCAATGGCCATAACAGGCTTTGAGACCCAGATTTGATTCCTGGCCCTGCAATGTGTCGAGGTGTCCCTGAGCAAGACACTTAACCCGTAACTGCCCCCCCGTGCACTCAAGTCTGACCACTTGGGCAGCAATCAGCTGGGTGACGCTTGCTTCATTATTTATTAAGCAAGTTTACTGACGATAGTGTGAAACTTGACTAGTAGAAAAAGTTGAGTAGAAAAAGTAGAACTATAATTACATTTTGACTTATTTTCATTTACTTCTCTATTTTATTTCTTTTATTGCTAATTTATCTTTAAATGCTTTTTTATACCATATGTAAGGCACTTTGAATGGCCTTTGTGTAAAGTTTAATTCAAATTCAACTTTCAACTGTTGTGTCGTTTTGTGTGGACCCCAGGAAGACTAGTGTAGTGACTGCGGCAGTGGAAGCTAATGGGGATCTAAATACTGAAGAATAAACGTTCCTAACCAGATAAATTCTAAGATGCTATATGGCTAATTGAATGTTGTCAAGTAACAAAATAATGATTTGGGGTAAAGTGGGTCCGTATCGCATTCATTCTTATGGTAGTCGTGTACAGAAACATAAACTGGGACAGAATCACACCAGTCTTCTTCATACATCAAGATGGGCCATGAAATCACAAACAGTATTCACAAACTATTCATCACTTTCAGTATAAGATGAGTGTTGCATACAAGAATAATAATCCACCTGCTATGCTGCAAATAGACCTATTTTTGCCCTATTTGGGGCAAACTTTCACAAGTTTTCGGAATTTATCAAAACGTTTTAATGTCTTTTTTAATATTTAAAAAGTAGCTAAAATAGCTTGGGTATTTTAGCTATTTGGTGTACGACAAAGTATAGGGCTTACGTGGTTAAGAAGATGACAGTTGGGGTTTGTTTTGTTAGCTTTTTTACAAATCGAATCCTGCTCGACACTCTTTTAATGGCAGAAACGAGTGACAAGCCACCTTTTCAGAGCGCCAAGGGGGAAATGTCAGCCGACTCAGCCCACAAAGGTGACACTGAAGTAGGGGAGGGACATTTCACTGTGTGCCTGATTACATTTAACACCTCCCCCCCGGAGGTCAACGGAGCTGTCCAGGGACATGGCCAATGAGAAAGTCACGCCTTTCTCATTGGCCATGTCCCTGGACAGCTCCGTTGACATTTACATGGGTCCTGGTGACAGCGGGTCACGGGTTGTCTTACATGGCGGGGTCGTGGTTGGTGCTGGGAATGACGTGTGGTGTCAACCAGTAGACACCTGTCACAGCTGCCACCCCGGTGCGAAACATTCCGCCGGATGTCGTGACTTCTCAGAGGCCTAATTGGTGGGATAGGCAATGGGTTAGCATAATTAAGAGGTTGGAGGGATAGGCCGTTCCATTTCCTCAGTGGGGCGGACTTTGATTACTGGCAATTTGATAAACAAGTAGCCGACACCTGCAGTGGAACAATCTCTCTTGTCAACTTGAACCCCTCGACCAATGTGCCCCCCCCCCCCTCACCTCTCTATCTCCCTCTCTTTCTCTTCTCTCTCATTCTGATCTAAATAGCCTATCTACTCATTCGTGTAGGCTATTTATGGTGCAAGCAAGCCCCCCATGTGCGACTACATATAAATCAAGCTATAGTTGCCCACTGTACACTGACACGCACGCGAACGCGCACGCACACGCACACAGAGTAGTCAGTTGTTGTGCTGGTGCCTACTGAGCCTTTATCCTCTGGTTTACACCACAGCTGCACAGCCTTGACAGTTCCTCCTCCACACGCACACAAAGCGTATGCATGCATGCTTGAGCAAGTGCTCAAGATTCATTAAATGCATGGGCAAATCACATGCACGCACACGCACGCGCGCGCGCGTGCGCACGCACACACACACACACACACACACACACACACACACACTATTGCATGCCTTATTTTGTAAGAGCCACATGACATCGATTGACTTAGAAAGCAGCCTCTGCATCGGCTCCTATGAATGGCCCCATTAGATTCAATGGGCTGGCACACTCCATGCAACCGGGGCCACATTCCACTGGGCTGGCACTATCCAACAGGGGCCACATTCCACTGGGCTGGCACGCTCTGGTCAACAGGGGCCCCTTTCCACTGTCACATCAGATGTTTGTTAGTGTTGGGGTACCCACCTGTGCTGCTGTGCTACGCAACCTTATGTATAGGTTTATCATCCGAGTCAGTAAATGACATAATCGCTGTAATAACGGACCCAACACGCAGTTCTGTCAGGTTCACCTCTAGACTGTGGAACCATTGGCGCACATGTCTGTAGGTCAGAAACTGAACAATGTGGGATATTTGCAGTTTTTTTTAAATTTATTTTATTTTATTTTATTGTGTGGTGTTGTATTATTGTGATATGGATCTTCCTAGGTCTGAAATAAAGATTGAATTGAATTGAATTGAATCGGCCATCGGTTTTGTCCGATACTCGCCTTGTTGACTACCGTTGATGCCAGTGGCTGATGTTTATCTGTTGTTTCATATATATGAAGATGTGTGAGGAAGGGCTAAAAGACTTTGTCAGAGGTTGTCAAAGCTCAACCCAAACACAGGCACCAAAAACTTGATATGACAATAGAGTTTTAACTAAAAGTGCTCATCGGAGCACAGGTCTCTGCCAGGTCAGGTAGTTTATTGTGGGCCTGCAATATTCGGAATTCGCCAATCAGGATGAAATATGAAAAATCAGATGGCTCCGTCTTGATCACTTGACTATAGATATAATGTGTACCAATTTGCGTGATGTTTGGACAACATTTGTAGGAGTAATATAAAAAAAATGTTTTGCAAAAATCGGCCTCCTGGTGACGCTATAATTGGGCAATGTTAAAAGGGTGGCATTTGTTCCTCAATGTAGTGCGAATGTGCGTGCAAAGTTTCACCGCAATCCGATTCATAATTGTGTTCTGTGTTCATAATTTGCAGAATTATGTTCAAAACGGGTCACTCCTGCAAACTGTAGATTTTCTTCTTAGCGAAAAATTATATAAATCGTGTGTACCGATTTGCGTGAAATTTGGATATAATCTGAAGGAGTAATATTAAAAAAAATGTTTTACATAAGTCGGCCTCCTGGTGGCGCTATTAAAGGCAGATGTGAAAAATGTAGGACAAAGGTTTTTCCTTGGCCTCTAGGGAATGCGCAGACTAAGTTTTACACAGATTGGTGCAGTTATAGGTAAAAACACAAATCGGCCTGTTATAGCGCCACCATGAGGCTGATTTGAAAATGTTCAAGTGGCATTTCTACCTCTGCCTAGTGGGAATGTGCGTACACAATTTCACGGAAATCGCATGCTGTGTTCATGACTTGAAACATTTTGTTCAAAACGGAGCACTCCTGCAAACTTTGGGAGCCATCTTAGCCAATCAGGATGGAATATGAAAAATATTTCGTTTAATGACTACAGAGATACTGTGTAACAATTTGCGTGATGTTTGGAGAAAATCTGTAGGAGTACTCTCAAAATCTTTATTTTTGAAAAAAAAAGCCTCCTGGTGGCACTATAACAGCCCCATGTGAAGATTTTGGGGCAGAGGTTCAGCTCTTGCATCCAGGGAGTGTGTGTGCACAGTTTCGTTGCGATCAAGCCAACGGTGCTGGAGATTAGCTGATCACAGACGGACACACGGATACATGGACGGACGGACGGACAGGGTGCAATACATAGTCTCGGCCATGCCTTTCGGCCTGGCGGAGACAATAATCACCATTTCTGGGTTCATGAAATTTCCAGTTGACTGAAGTCTTTTCAAAAAGAGGATACAGCGTCATCTAATGGCGGAATAACGGTGCAAGTCGTGCATGTAGGCCCAGTGGTGGAAAAAAGTAGGCCTACTCAATGTTTTCTAAAATTAAGTAAAAGTATCAATACCGCAATGTAGAAATGCTCTGTTACAAGTAAAAAGTCAGGAATTCAACATTTACTTGAATAAAAGTTCAAAAGTATTGGCATCAAAATATAATATACATTGGTGCCAAAAGTAAAAGTACTGAATTGTTTGAAAATAGCTGATCTAATCTCACAACATTGTGAGCTTGTAGATCGGCTATTTTCAAATAGCCTAGGTATAAAATAGGGCTAAACTAAAGTGATTCATTATGTTTTATAATATAATAATTTATATCTGCAAAAGTAACTAACTATTTTTCAAATAATTGTAGTGGAGTAAAAAGTACAATATTTGCCTGAGATGTAGTGGAGTAGAAGTAAAATTATTGAAAATTGGAAACACTACAGTAATGTAAAAAAATCCTCAAAAGTGAAGTACAGTACTTGAGTAAATGTACTTAGTCACTTTACACCACCGTGTAGGCCTACATTAATAATGAATGCATACATACACAGCAAGTACCACATTAGGGAAAGCATAGGAAACGGAACAGATAGGATACTTTTTTTTATAACCACAATGAGTCAGCTTATTACTTATAAGTTTCGTTTCATTGTCTTGCATATCAAGAAATGTGTTAAGTTTCATTTCTTGATGTTTGAGTTTCGCATAGCCCTGAATGGATGCATTTCAACCACAATGAGTCAGCTTATTAGGCTACTTAATTAATAAGTTTCGTTTCATTGTCTCTCCCCCTCCCTCCTTCAGCAACTTCACTCTATCCAAATCTCCTGTTGATATTAGACGCAGTAGTGTTTATAGTCGCTACACAGGACACCACGGTTCCACTGGAAACCTTTTAACTCCTCTAAATTCATGAGCCAATATGCCTCCAAAAAGAAAATCTATATCAGGGAAGAAGAAGAGGAAATTGGAGGTGACCGACGATGAAGGTTTGTGATACATTTTTTGCTAATGAATCAGATTCATTGATTGTAAACAACTCAGATATTCATTTCAATCAGATTCTGATTGAAATTAATAGCTGAGTTGTTTATAATAATAATATTTATATCCTGGTTTTGAAACATCTTTCATGAGAGCTTGCATGTTTCTTTTTTAATTGCTTTTTAGCTAACCTGAGTAAGATTATTTAAGCATAATGTTTACCTCCAATGAATCAGCTTAGCCTACTTGTCTTGCATATCAACAAATGTGTTACACACATCACATACCTACATTTAATTTGTGTTAAATAGCTTTATAGTAGCCTAATCATTGCTATATTGTTCTATAACGGTCTCCGTAGTTTCTCCAGCTCTAAACAGAAAAAAAATATTCAGGTTGGGATAATATTTTCACCCAATCAGGAGAAAGAACTCATACAAGATGCAAGATAAAGAAATTAAATTGGAAGTGATGGATGGGGGACAATAGAGACTCAATTGGAATTAGAACACTATAAAAAGAAGCAGAAGCACAGAAGAACAGAATTAAGGAGTGTTCTGTGATTATTGTCTCCGCCAGGCCGAAAGTTATGGCGAGAGAGTATGTTTTGCACCCTGTCCGTCCTTCCGTGTGTGTGTGTGTGTGTGTGTGTGTGTGTGTGTGTGTGTGTGTGTGTGTGTGTGTGTGTTTGTGTGTGTGTGTGTGTGTGTGTGTGTGTGTCCTTCTGTCTGTGTACAGCTAATCTCCGGCACCGTTGGCTTGATCCCAGCGAAACTGTGCACACACACTCCCTGGATGCCAATTCAGAACCTCTGCCCCAAATTTTTCACATGGGCCTGATATAGCGCCACCAGGAGGCCGCTTTTTGCAAAACATTTTTTTTGACAGTACTCCCACAGATTTGGTCAAAACATCACGCAAATTGGTACACAGTATCTCTATAGTCATTAAACAAAACTGGTCTTTCAGATTTTTCATATTCCATCCTGATTGGCTAAAAATGGCTTCCAAAGTTTGCAGTAGTGCTCCGTTTTGAACAAAATGCCTCAAATCATGAACACAGGGTGCGATTTCCGTGAAATTTTGCACGCATATTCCCACTAGGCCGAGGAAGAAATGCCACTTGAAATGTTTTAAATCAGCCTCATGGTGGCGCTATAACAGGTCTATTCGTGTTTTTACCTATAACTGCACCGATCTGTGTAAATTTGTATGCGCACTCCCTAGAGGGCAAGGAAAAACCTTTGCCATGCATTTTTTTGCCTTATATAGTGCCACCAGGAGGTCGACTTAGGTAAAACGTTTTTTTTTTAATATTACTCCTTCAGATTTTATCGACATTTCACGCAAATAGGTACACATGATCTCTACAGTCATGTGATGAGGACAGATATGTTTGATTTTTCATATTCCATATTTCATATTCCATCTTGAAGATTGACATCTTAAGTTTGCAGGAGTGGCCTTAAATCATGAACGCGGTGTCCGATTGCGGTGGAACTTTGCATGCACATTCGCACTACATTGAGGAACAAATGCCACCCTTTCAGCATTGCCCTATTATAGAGCCAGCAGAGGCCTATTTTTTACAAAACTATTATTTTATTTCATCACGCAAATCAGTACACATTATCTCTATAGTCAAGTGATTAAGACGGATCCAACCGATTTTTCACATTCCATCCTGATTGGCGAATTCAGAACATGAGCTGGCCCACATTAACCTACCTGACTGAAAAAAGTGCTCGCACTTTTTCTAGTCGGAACCTCAATTTACTTTTTCAGTTTGAACCTTGCCTGCCTGGTCCAACTCTAATCTCTGCCTCAGGAGCATCTACCAGACGACCGATTGCAATAGAGTCCTATCTCGGCCCCGCCCTGGCCCCCTTGGCCCCACCCCCTCCCGAGCCGCCGCCATGTTGGTGGAGCTCCCAGCCCCGTAGCACAATGTAAACAACAACATAGCCAGTAGCCACAGCAATGGACCCGTTTGTAAGCACTGCGTGAATAAACAAAATAAGAGCCAACAGGAATCAATTAGTGACTGATACGCAGATTTGATGAGCAGTATTTTAAGGATTACCAAATGGATAGGCTATTTCTGTGTGACTATAAAACTTTATTAAACTTCATTAAACGTCCTTTAGTGTGAAAGTTGATTTAAAAAAAAGACTGAGATGAGATCTCAAAGAAATAAATAAAATAAAGTTGGTTCTTTATAATATTTCTTTTTTTTCTGTTACATGATCCTATCCAGGAAGTAAGACCAGAAAGAAAACTCGGTGAGTAGTGTTCCTTTATCCTGCTATTAAGATGCATCACCTTTAAATTGATTTCAGCTGCACATATATGTATAAAGAAAGGTGTATCTAAGCATTATCTGACAAACTTTGCATGTATCTCTCTCAAAACTAATTTGTTTTGCCAATCAATGAATCAAATAAACAATACACAGAAACATAACAATGTTTGACTCCTCCCAGACATGATTCACTTTTTTTTAATAGTTTGATACATATTCCAATTTTAATATTGATTGTGATGATGCTGAAACTTGCTGGCTGAGGCTTAGGGGTAGTTTTTGACCAAAACAGGGGGCCACATAATAGACGTTTTGTTTAGGACCTCGAAATCCTCTCTAATTAGCTTAAATTCTCTATTCTCCTTTTATAGTTTAAAAGGAGAATTTCACATTAAAACACTTCAATTTGAATTTTAAATGTTCACGTCTACTCTGACATTTGTGTGTATACCAGACAGTAAAGATTGACATTAATTTGATCAGACACATTTCCTCCTACTGTATATAAGCCCATTCAACTTCAAACTCCTTCTGGTGACTGATATTGTCCTTCTAATGAATGGAGAGACCTTAATTTAAAAAAAAATATTTCATGCATGGCCTTCATGGATTTCTGTCTGTGTGTCTGTCTGAAAATGTCCGACCAGGTGTGTCTGACTTTCCTCCGCATATCTCGAGAACCATTTGACTGATAGGCGTATATATCACAGCGGACCGCGGAGGCGGAGTGATGTGCAGAGTGGTATCCATCTGTCTGTCTGTCTGTCAATTGATTTAAATGTCTATTCATAGATAGACAATGAAATAACTAATCAAAGAAATCAAGGTCTCCCCATTCATTAGGACAATATCAGGCACCAGAGCATGGAACGTGTTTTCAATGAGTCTAACATGGTGTTTGAAATTCAATTGGCTTATATACAGTAGGCGCGTGTCTGATCAAATTAATATCAAATATCTAAATATTGAATCAAGCAACTAAATAAAAAAAAAAAAAAAAAAAAAAGCTTAGCTAAGAACACTGTACTGTAGAGCTCAAGACCCTGATGCTAGATAGGAGAGTGTGGAGGGCAGCGATTCAGGAGTCCTGAGTTGGCTAGACCGCACTCTCGGATCGCATCTCAATTATCAGTCATTTCTAGTAGTAATATAGCAATTTGCAACATTGCAACATGTCTTGCCTATGTATGTAAATCTTGGTGAATAACAGTATATTTCTTTTATCAAAAACATTAACCTTGATGGGTGATTTCAAACCTTTTAATGCTAATGTAGTGTATGTCTGTCATTGAAACCCCATTAGATTATTTGAAAATAAGTGAAGCTAAATGTAATGTTGTGACACATACAGTACATTGCATCGTTTTCATTGTAATCTGTAAGCCTAGTCATGTTTTTCTATTTAGAAATGCGTTTGGTGCAACAGCTCCTCCATTCATTGACTACCTGAAAGGTA
Organism: Gymnoscopelus microlampas; assembly: GCF_963454915.1. NCBI lineage: Eukaryota > Metazoa > Chordata > Actinopteri > Myctophiformes > Myctophidae > Gymnoscopelus > Gymnoscopelus microlampas. The sequence goes on from NC_139948.1 coordinate 11,498,750, forward strand.
TTCTACGTAGCTATCCTGATGGTGGACACATTTTGAAGGTGGGACCAGTGCACATTCTGCTACAACTGTATTATTATTCTGCCTTTTAACTGTTTTTAAATAACTATGTAAAATACAAATTACATGAATAGTGTTTTTTTTCTTGTATCTTGATGTCTGCTCATATTTACCTGCACCTCTAATTCACTTGAATCGAATGTAATTTATTTTGTTATTAGTATTAGTCATCTCAGTTTAGTACCACCTAGCAAAACATAAAAAAAAAATATATATATATATATATATATATATATATATATATATATATATATATATATATATCATTTGTTTGCAATGGTCTGAACAGGAGCTGATCCAAAATGCTGATGATGCTGAAGCATCTGAAGTTATTTTCATCCATGATGAGAGGAGCTACGGTACAGAGACCCTTTGGACTGATGACCTAGGGAAATACCAAGGTATGTGTGGCTTTCTAAGGATTCTATTTATTGTCAAACATTTCAAAGTTGATATTTGTAATTTTTGTCAGTTATCCCAAAATATATCAGCTAGACCCGTTTTGAGAACCAAAGAAATAAACCTTAAGTGATAACTTGTTAACTGACTAAATATTTTTGAAGGCCCTGCTCTCTATGCCTACAACAATGCTGTATTCGCTGCTGAAGACTGGGAAGGCATTCAGAATACAGGAAGGAGTGTCAAGCGCAACAATCCAAACAAAGTTGGGAGGTTTGGGATCGGCTTCAACTCTGTTTATCACATAACAGGTAAAACAATGCTACTCTTTCATACATCTGTTGTAGAAGTTCATGGTCCTACAAAACAGAGTAGACAAAATTGAAAATCTATACTATACACTATACAATTTGAAGCTGATAAATGATAAAAGATCAAATTGGTGTCCGACCTGAAAAGTTGTTATTTTCTGTATATTAAACAGCTGAAGAGACGGACCTCTGTTACTGAACAAACACTCTGGGTCTTCAACAGGGGTTCGAGGACCCCTAGGAGGTGATAGGATCTAACCCCCCCCCCCCCCCCCCCCATCAATTAATGAATATGAATCCAACATATTATTAGCAAAGATTAAAAACAAACAAAGAAAAAAAATATTTTTCACAACATTGATGACAGTGCTGCCAAATGAATCTAATTTATAAAGCCATCCAAGCTTCAGCATCACTTGAAGACAACTCATAGTTACTTAAAAGAAGAACCCGTGGAATACTTCCTAGTTAAAATATCACTTAGATTGAATTTCTGTTGCACAAGTACAGTATATGAAAGTGTATAGGGTCATCCCTGAAACTGGGCCAAATATAAAACCTCAACATAAGGTAACGCGTTATCAACTGATATCAAATTGAGCATAGCCTAGACCTTTAAGACCATCCTATCACTCACCCATTGCAAATTTGGGTGATAGCCTATATGTCTTCAGTATTGTTTTTACATAATATAAGGTCAAAAGGCATAAGGTCAAAACATTTTATATCCTGCTTTCTAATTTTTACAAAGGAGCCTGAAAATAACCTGCTTTGTGAAAGTGAAGCTTGATACGGCAATTTTTGTTATAACCACTTACATGCCAATATTAAAGACATCATTGTTTTTTACTGAATGTAATGAGTTAATTTTCTTTGTAACTGTATTTAGTTTTCACAATTGAAACCCAGTATGTGTTATTCAAATTCTGTTCTAGACCAAATCATCATGACATCACCACTATTATCAAACTTGTTATCCACTAAATTACCAGAAGATAAAAAGTATATATATATATATATTTGCCAATAGAATTTAACATAGTGTTATAGTTGGCTTTTATAGCGTAAGTTAGCAAATGTGTGTTTGATTAGTTACTTTGGTCACAAGTTGAGTTACTTTGGTCGTGCAGTAGTATAGCAGACAGGGTGTGACCATTAGGCTATTTATGCATAATGAAACTGTCACGTGATTTTTAAATGAAAATCAAATGTTTGCAAAGTCAAAATGACTATGGTGTTATGTTTCATTAAAATGCTAACTTGTCAGCCATAACATTGTCCGAAAGTAAATAATATCCAGGATCGGATTTGAGTTATGTCAATGCAGAACGGCTTTGGTGATAGAAGAGAAAGTTGGTCCATTCACACAGACGCGTCGCTAGGTCTCTACTAGGTTGGGGGCTTAGCCCCCTAGGCAACGGGCACATGCACGTGCCCACGCGCGTGCAGTGCCCCTCCCCCCGCGCACGTTTTTTGCGCGGATTTGGGTACTTTTTCCCCTTGTTTTTTGTTACTTTATTTCGGTTTTAGGGTTAGGGGTAGGGTTATGTTAGGGTGATAGATATATAATTTAAAAAATAATAATAATATTTTTGTTATTTATTTTTATTGGTGGCTTTGGACAAAACATTGGTGGCTATAGCCACCGAAGCCCCCGCCTAACGACGCCACTGCATTCATATGATCCAAATGGTGACCACCCTGGGCAAGACCTGGGATGTTGGTTGTCTAGGAAATTGACAACCGGAAATGGTTGAATTTGGCGGAAGTACAGCCCAAGGAAATGACGTTGATGCTTTACAAATCTGTTAACATTCTCCGTGAATGAAATGAGTGTTGTGATTGGTCAAAAAATATCGTTTCCGGGGGAAACGGAAATCCTGTCCACTCAGGACTTCCTAGACACTCGCTGCTTTAGGTCGTGACCAGGCTCTTCTTTTCGCAGATGAGTGAGGCGGGGACCGAGGTTAAATGGTGACTTGAGAAAGTCACTTAAAGGACGACTTCACCACTTTTCAACATATCTTCATATAATAGGTCCTCACTAATGCTCATGATAAAATGGTAAAAAAATAATCTAATCAGTCTGTGTCTCAGAGGAGGAATGTAGACAGTTCAGAAACCCGTCTACCAGTGACATCATCGATGGGGAATCCAAGCTAATAGAAACTGCAGGCTTTCTATTCCTGGAAAGTTGCAATGCAATAATAGATCCCATTGTTCTTGCCTTAATAAAAATCTGAATAAAAAAATTGTAATCTTTTTGGAAAAAAAAATCCTGCCTAACGATGATGTCACTGGTAGACGGGTTTCTGGACTGTCCACAGCCCTCCTCTGAGACACAGACCAAAATTGTATAATTTTATCATGAGCATTAGTGAGGACCTATTATATGAAGATATGTTAAAAAGTGGTGAAGTCGTCCTTTAAGTCGACAAAAGTCCATGACTCAGTATGGGAGTGAGGAAAAAATATAAATTATAGTTAAATTAAAATTCTAGATTTATTATTCACACACACACACACACACACACACACACACACACACACACACACACACACACACACACACACACACACACACACACACACACACACACACACACACACACACACACACAAACAAGTGTTAAATATTCTGACAGTAATCATCTATGGGGTGTTTCCAGTGTTTCTCTTCAGCTCTTTAATAAATATAAATTAAACATTTCAGGACAGGATGCTAATTTCAGTCTGAATGAAATTTTCCGTTTTTTCCCGCTACAAAAAACTTTTAAGATTTAAAACATTACAGTAAAATAATGTGGGACCCATAATGTTGCAGACATAATATTCATACTTCTACGTTTATTTTTAAATGCTTAAAAGGGTAAGATTATTAAATGAGTCAAAAGGTGTGTATAGGTAAATATTGTGATACTTTTATTGCATCCTTCAGCTAAATAATGCAATATCAAGATATATTTCTATGTCAAATTGTCAATATCATTTTCATTTAGCATACCTTATTTATCTTTGCAGATGTACCATGTATATTCAGTGCAGGACACATTGGCTTGCTAGACCCCCAAGAGAAGCTACTTGGAACAGAAAGTAAAGGCATTCAATGGTCTTTGTCTGATCCAGAAGACCAGGAAACTTTAATGACCTTGCGTGACCAATTCCACCCCCTTCGAGACATCATTCCTCTTGTGAGCAAGCAGAAGCAGACATGGGAAAACATTATCACAGGAGACCAGCACTTTCATGGGACACTTTTCAGGTTCCCCTTGCGCAATGAAGCATCAGAGATTTCTGATAATGTGTACGACACCAATAGAGTCGCTCAGCTTTTTGACAGCTTCCTTTCAGATGCAGACTTGAGCCCACTCTTTCTGAGAAATGTTACATCTGTGTCCTTGATCCATGTCAAGCCAGACAACTCCGTTAACATCAAAGTTCAAGTGACCTGCTCGCACGCCACAGATGTTGTTTTGGAGTCCGATGATTTAGCCATCCAGGGCTCAACAAGCTTCAAATGCATAAGCTTTTCTTCAGAAGACCGCAAAGAGACAAAGAAGTGGCTCATCACATCTTGTTGCATGAAAGAAGGCCACATAGCAGAGCTTGATACATTAGCAAAAAAGTTGTGCTTTCGTCCTCAAGTTGACTTGGCATTTCTATGTGGTCAGCAGAGACACTCCACTGACAGTAGGCTGAGCTGTTTTCTGCCCCTACCTAACAACGAATCCAACAAGACTGGACTCCCAGTGTATGTGAATGCATGCTTTGGCCTCACAGACAACAGAAGACATATCAAGTGGCAGGAGGAAGACCAGAAGAATGATGAAGCTGCTCAGTGGAATGAATTGCTAGTAAAAGATGTTCTCCCACATGCATACCTCAAGATCTTCCAAGATGCTGTCAAACTATCCGAAGACAAGGCACTCCCTGTGTCCTCTGTATATGATCTTTGGCCAGACATCAGCCAGATGCAGCGCAAAGACAAATGGCATCACATTGCACTGGATGTCCTTCAATGCCTATTTAGACAGGATGTTGCTGTCTTCTCTCTTGCAGCAGATGAAAGCAAGTTTGTCACTCTTTCAGAAGCTTTGCTCCCCTGCAATCATTCAACAAGCACTGAAATAGTGGCCGCCATTAAGAGGATTCTGGTTTCCTACGGAGAAAATCTTGTCACTCTACCAGACTATATTGCAAACGCCATTAAGGATGCCTATCAACACCATATTCCCTTGAGGCATGTAACGCCATCATTCCTACGGGCAGTTCTCCAGAGAAATGGTTTGCATCATATCTCCAAAGAGGACAAGCTCTTGCTTCTGGAATTCATTTTGAGTGATAAACAATACAGAGAACTTCAGGGCCTTCAGCTCCTTCCACTCAGTGATGGGACTTTCAGATCTTTCACGGATAAAGAAGAGGACATTGCTTTCATTGATAGCAATGAATTTCCAAGGTAAGTTTATTATTATTATTATTATTATTATTATTATTATAATATATACAATCATGGTGTAATGCTATAGACTACAAACTACAAACAATTTACTAGCTAAATTAATTTAAAAAATACAATATATTAAAGTAGTCACTCCCAGATCTAATAGAGCACTTTTTATTGTCATCTCTTGCTCTACACTACAGAGTCCTGCTGCCAGGCTGCAAGAATCTCTTCATTCCCAGTGATCTGAGTACACCTTGCCTTGCCCTCCTGACAGATCTAGCCACAAAACGTAAGGATGTTATTTTGTACAATGCAATTGTATAATAATTATTCCATTACATCTACAATGTATAGTTCAAACATTCAGTTTTCACATACACACAGGCACGCACGCACACTGATTGATTGATTGATTCATTCATTCATTCATTCCAGATTTGTTCAAGATATTCAACATCAATGCAAATGATGTGGCTGAATATGCAAAGAGGCATTTACCAAAGGATTGGGAGCAGACAAAGGCAAAGCATGTTACCTGGGAGTTTGGCAATAGCCAGCATCCACCCTCAGGGTGGCTCCAAGAATTCTGGAAGTTTCTCAATACTCACTTCAGAGATCTAAGTTGTTTCAATGGCATGCCATTAATTCCCATCGAACCCAGAGATGACGTCAAGCATACCGTACAACTTGCAAAATTACAACAGAACTCAACCCTAATTTTCCAGAAAAACAAACAAACCAGCTTGCCAATACAAATTGCTCAAATTGTGAAAAAGGTTGGCGGAACAGTTGTTAGAGGCGATGACTGGCTGAAGCACCAGGACCTTGACACTTATGTGCTGAACCCATCTCCAAGGAGTGTCATGCAACTGTTTGTGAACTTAGATTCTCAGAATTTCATGGATGAAATCAAGACTGTCCCTCTCAAACACAGGGAAGAACTTAAAGATTATCTTTCTGGTTTGGATTCTCTTTCAGTCATTGAGAAAAATGTCCTGTCAAAGTTGCCTCTTTTCCAAACCATGGATGGAACATGGGTTGCAGTCCAGTCAAAAAAAGCTGTACTTTTAAGTTCAAGTCCAAAAATACCAACAGAACTCCCCATGCCTGATACAGTTGTACAGTGTGCGACTGAGGCTGATCGTAGACTACTTCGACTGCTCAACATTGCTCTCTTGGATTCAGCTGAAGCAACTGGCCTCCTAATCGATGGAATTGAAAGGAGGGATTTTGGCAAAGAAAATGGAGTGAAAATCATGACTTGGATACTAAAACATGGCAACACCCTTTTCTCTCAGAATGATGCTTTGAAAAAGCGATTGAAAGAATTGAACTTCATTGAAATGAACGGAGAGCTGAAAAGCACCTCAAGCTTCTTCGATCCAAGAATAAAAGAATTCCAAGTTCTTTTTGGATCAGATTTCTTTCCCCCATCTGTTTATACGGAGACCCCACAGATGTTTGGGAGCTTAGAAGATCTTGGATTGCGGACTAAAATGACTGATGTCACTCCAAACCTCTTGTTGCAAGCTGCCACACAGATTGAAGAATTGCATTCACACTCTGAAAAGGAGGCTGTTCAAAAGTGTGAGGTGCTTTTAAAACTGCTGAATACCAATGATTTGCTGGCCGATTTCTCAAAAGAGCAGCTTGAATGTCTTTCTGTATTACAATGGATCCCATGTGTTATACCAGGTGATGAGAACAAACTATGTAAGGGCAAAGGAAAAGGCCTCTTCTGCCCAAATGAAGTAAGGCATTCAATGTATGAGGACATTGTTGGGCATGTAATGCCTCTGACAGGAGAGCTCAGTGAGAATGTTGGTACCAAACTTGGTCTCAAACGCATACCCCCGCCTGAGAAGGTGAAAGAGAATTTGTCAGCATTGAGATCCACGACACAGACAATGAAGACCCCAGACACAGATACCAACTTTAAGAGGAAGTTGCACAGTATTTACAGACACATGCAAGATCACATTTCTGCATTCCAAAAAGTGATGACAGATGATGAATGTTGGTTATGGACCTACAACCAGTTTGTTTCCCCTCGGGATCTTTTTCTTGACTACCCACCAAGTCTACATCTGAGCTCTTACATTAAGAAGGTGCCAAAAGAATTTCTACCATATGAGAGATTGTTGAGCAAGTTTGGACTAGGGCCATGCCTTTCAGATGAACAAATAATGGGCATACTTAATGATATCAAGCAAAACATTGATGGAAGGAAAGAGAAGTTTGCAAGTTCATCTGAGCTGAATGTCTCAATAGCTATTCTTAACTGGATATGGAGAGAGAAGAAGTTTGTTACTGGTGATATCCCGGTGCCCGTCAGGGCAGAGGCTGACCGATTTACCCTCAAACCACTGTCAACAACAGTCTTCTGTGACATGAGCAGAGAGGGATTGGAGGCACTTAATAATGAGGAAGAATTTTATGTGATCCATGAGCAGATACCAAAAGCAACTGCGGAGTGGCTGAAGGTTCCACTTCTGAGCACCCGAATCCTCAGTCCAGAACAAGTGGGAATAGAACAATGTGGGCAACATGAACCCATAACCACGAGGATTAAGAACATTCTTAATGAATATGATGAAAAAAATGACATTTTCAAAGAGCTTATACTAAATGCTGAGGATGCTCGTGCAAAAGACTGCAAGTTCATGGTTGATTTCAGAGAGCACAATGCCCCTACTGAAAGTCTGATTGACCCTGGCATGTCTCTTTGCCAAGGGCCATGTCTCTGGGCATTCAATAATGCGCTATTCACAGAAGATGACTGGGGAAACATTGTTAGGGTAGGAGCCGCCTCAAAGGCTAACGTGGTTGAGAAAATTGGGAAGTTTGGATTTGGATTTAACACTGTATATCACGTGACAGATGTTCCCTCCATCCTTAGTGGCAACCATCTTCTCATTCTTGATCCAAATGTCAACCACCTGAAAAAGCATATCAAAAGCAAAACAAATCCTGGAATCAAGCTGGACCTATCTCAACAGCGAATCTTGGATTTGTTTTGTGGTCAGTTCAGACCGTATGAATGCATTTTTGATTGCAATTTCTCCAAAGCAAATACTACTAATCCCTACTCAGGTACTCTGATCAAACTACCTTTCCGGACACGCGAAGAGGCTCTCACATCTGAAATCTGTTCAAAGGTGTATGACCAATACAGTATTGTCACCTTCCAGCAGCACTTAGCCAACAACTCACAAACTCACCTGCTGTTTCTGAAGAACATCAGCACCATATCTCTACAAAACATTGCAGACAATGCTCCAACTCCTCCAACAGATGACCATATCAAAACCATTTTCACTGTTTCAAAAACAGTTTTGAAAAACATTGCAATTCCAGATAAAATCCATACATTAAAGCAGCGTGATGCTGAGAAAAAACTGATGACACTTGATGAAAAATGTAAAGAAGTAATTGACTGCTGCACGGCCAGCATTGCCGAAATAACCCAGCATTGTGATGGCTCTAATATCCAGGCCTGGCTTCTGTACAATTGCTTCGGGACAGAGCAGTCTTTACAAATGGCCCTTAAAGATGACAAGAAAGACAAATTCTCTTTGCCTGTCGGGGGAATCGCTGTACCCTTGCACAATGATCCAAAAAACAAGAAATGGGTCACATCTGAGACTGATCTAGTTGGACAGGCATTTTGCTCCCTCCCTCTTTCCATTCACACTGGCCTTCCAGTGAATATAAATGGAGCATTTGCTGTGACTTCCAATCGCAAAGGTTTATGGGAGACTGGGGTAAAACATGACTGGAACCAAGCTCTTCTTAAGGATCCTACAGCCACGGCATATATCACAGTACTTTTAACCTTGAAGAGTATGGCTGAAAATGAGGAGCTGGAAAGTTACTGTTATCACACCTTTTGGCCTGACAGGGAGAAAGTGAGTGATACTTTCAAGCCTCTGGCAGATGCCTTTTACTTTGCCATCACCCAGTACTCCAGCAAGCCTGTTGAGCTCTTCAATGATGGAAAACATTGGTGCTCAATTGACAAGGCTATATTTTTACATCAAAGCATTGAAGAGGACAAAATGATTGGCAGGCTTGCTATGAAGGTGTGTCAGAGCTATGTAAAGGCACCTAACCATGTTGTTCCTCTTCCACTGTGGGTGAGAAACAGCTTCAGACATGCTGGCTTGGAAAAGGCTCTACAGAGCTAAATGTGGAACTGGGAAAAGTTTTACAATGAAGTGGTGTTTAGCAACCTGACTACCATGGACCCTGAGAGTAGAAATGCTCTAGTGCTGTATGCTATTGACCTCAACAGTGAGCCAATTGACAATCTACTTAAGTGTTATCCATGCATTCCCACACAAAGTGGACAGCTCCAGTATATCAAGAAGCTTGTGAATCCATCAGGGGAAGTATCCTGTCTGTTTGATAATAACGAAGGACGCTTGCTTGGAGGGACTGAAAGTGACTTTTGTTCCCCCAAAAGGATTCAGCGGCTTCTGGAATTGGGAATGCTTAATCACCAACTCCCATTGGAAGACATCTTAGACAGAGCTAAACAAATCACCAGTGTTTGGAGCAAAGACAAAAGCAAAGCCTATGGACATCTGAAGTGCATCCTTGAAGTTCTGAAGAGTACCATAAAGTCCCATAAAGAGGAGGACTCTCCCTACTGGGAGAAACTAAGGAATACAGCATTTATTCCAGCCTTTCCTCCAAACAGTGAAAAAGACCAAATGGTGAAACTTTGGAAGCCTGTTGATGTTTTTAGTGACCAATGTCGCCACCTTGTAAGCATGATACACCCTCTGGTAGATTATACAAATCTGAACCTGCACAATAATGATCCAGTCCTTAAAATTCTGGGAATTCATCAAAGCTGTGACCTGAGACCTGAGATGGTACTTCAACAGCTGCAAGAAGCTAGTAAGGAAACCATATCCTTCAACAATTCCAAGTCTACACTTCACAAAATAGCCTATGAATGCTATAAGTTTCTGGATCAGTCGCTCTACATTTTGGAGGATTTGGGGGATTCCAAACTCATTTCTGAGGCTGCACATTCGTTCCCGTTTATTCTTGTTGCAGACAAATTTGAGCATGTGAAATCTCTGGCAAAAAATGCGGAATTTGAAGTAAAACCATATCTCCATGTGCTTCCAACAGTCTTCAATGAATTCAAAAAACTGTGGCAATGTGTGGGTGTTGAAAATAAATTCACAGTTGATCAGTGTCTCACTGTACTCGAGACACTGCATGCTCGCCATGGATCTAACCCCCTGCCAAAATCTGATCTCACAATTTGCCTAACAATAAACAGAGCATTGCATGACGCTAAAGAGAAAAATCTAAGTGACTGCCTCATGCCTAATGAACATGGTGTTTTACAGCCTGCAAGCAAACTATATTTCAATGACAGCCCCTGGATGCCAGACACTGTAGCTGTCACTTTGTGCCATGAGGATATCCCACGTGTCATGGCTCGCTATTTTGGAATTAAGACAACCAGGCATCAAACTCTGCAAGATCATTTAGTGGAGAACATCTCACCCTTTGCTTTTCAGTTTGAACAGCGAGAGCAACTGACTGTCCGAATTAAAAACATAATTTCAGCTTATCCAGCTAAGAAGGATATCCTGAAAGAGCTCATCCAAAATGCAGATGATGCAGAGGCAACAGAGATCCACTTTGTTTGGGACAAAAGGCAGCATGGCACGGAGAAAACATTTGGGAAGAAATGGAACCAGCTACAGGGCCCGGCACTATGTGTGTACAACAACAAGGTGTTTTCTGACACAGATCTGAAAGGCATTCAACAGCTAGGAGAAGGTGGGAAACATGACATTCAAGGGAAAACAGGAAAATACGGTCTTGGATTCAACTCTGTTTACCATTTGACTGATTGCCCTTCAATCATGACTGGGGATAAATTACTCTGCATTTCTGATCCAAATCAGAAATACATTGAAGCTCCGTCAGGAAAACAACCTCCTGGATGTGGTTACAAACTAGCAAAGGTTTTTAAGGAGATGTATGATGATGTCTACAAGTCATTTCTTCCAGATCAATTTGCACTTGGAGATGGTACCATGTTCAGACTGCCTCTTAGAACAAGTCTCATGGCAAACAACTCAAACATATCAAACCAGGGAGTAACTTATCAGGATATGATTGAGTTGTCCAAAGCCCTGTCTGAAGATCCTGAAGGATTGATCCTGTTTCTGAAAAACATCCGCAAAATACAATTCCATGAAATTAACGAAGACTTGCAAGACCTCCGCACAACCTTCACAGTTGAAAAACATCTCTCAGAGAAGAGCAATGAAGAAAGATGTTCTTTTCAAAAGCATCTATGCATGGCACTGCAATCTGACAAAAAAGTAACACCAAACAAAGCCATTTATGATATCAACATTTCAACCAATGATTCACAAAGTAAATGGGTCATTGCAGATCAGTTTGGCTCCTTCAAAAGCAGCATTGGGAAAGACAGGAAACATTCAGACATTATACCCCAAGCAGCACTAGCTGCATGTGTGCATCCTAAGCCAGTCATAATGGGAGACTTCATTGGAGGAGTCTTTTGCTCACTTCCTCTGCAAGGCAAAACTGGACTTCCAATACATGTCAATGGAAACTTTGAGGTTGATTCCTCCAGGAGAGACCTTTGGAAAGCAGATGGCCAAAGTCTGAAAAGAAATTGGAATGAGTCTTTAAAACAGGACGTCATAGCTCCGTTGTATGCAGAACTAATTCATTACCTCCGTGGTAGCATTAAAAAAGTGAAATTCTGTCCTGATGAGTTTTCATGGACAGTTCTTGATAGCTCCTACTTGTGTTTTTTCCCAACTGTCTCAAAAGACATTGCTCAAGATTGGCATGGTATGGTACAAGAAGTGTATCGATCAATAAATGAGAAAGCACTTGATGTTATTCCAGTGGTACAGAGCTCAGTAAAGAAAATTGCACATCGGCCGGAGATTACTTTTGACTGGTGTACAGTCAGAAAGACAGAACTGACTAATGCACCTCACTTGATAAACCCACAGAGCACCTTTATGAATCCCGTTTTAGAAGATCTTGGAATGAAGTTAGTGCCGTTTACCACAAAAATGTCAGAAATTTGGGAAGGTTTCAAAACTGCTGAAATTAAATTGAATGCAGTCAGTCCTTCAACTGTGCGGAATTTCATTAGAGAAAAACCACTCAACGACTCAAACCAAACGGAGAGGGGTTTACCTTTACCTATCTCAGACACTCTGATTAGAGATGACATCACATGCTCCACGCTGTTAAAGTTCTGCTTGAAAGATATCAACAAAGACAACTGTAGTTCAATCAATGGGCTTCCACTTCTTCTCACAAAAGATAAAGTTCTAAGAGTGTTCAATCGTAACTCTCCCAAGCTGATGTCAAGATATGATGGCTTGTTCTCTGGGTATGAGGCAGATTTTGCACATTATTTACTTAATATGGACCATCAGGATATTCTACAACATGGCGGCTTTCTCCACTATTTGACAATTCCCATGTCAGTGAAGTATGTAAAACCTTTACTTCAGATGTTCCTGCAAGACTGCGCACTTGATCCAAGCTGTAACCTCCATGTCCCAAATGAGGCAATACAGAATTGGCTGAAAGAACTTTGGAGATTCTTCACAAGCCAACTCGAATCAACAACATCACAAGATGGGGGAACTAAACAACATATGACACTGAGTTCAGTCAAGAAGCTGTTCTGTGACTGTTGTATAATACCTGTTGTGTGTCCAAGTTTAAACAACAGACCCTTTCTCCAAACAATGAAAGACATGCCAAGTGTGATTCATTCTGGCACAGAAGGGGACATATCAAGTGTTCTCTTTAAACTTGACTACACAAAGCTTGATTGGTCATTCTACACTGAGATTGGCAGACAGATGCGTTCCCTTTTCTACCCTGAACTCATGAATACAAACGATACAAATGCCGTATTAGAAACATTAGAAAGAAGAAACAAACTCAATCATTGTGTGTTTCGACAACTTTCCGACACAGAGTTAAGAAAACTCCAATCTTTTTTACAATCTGGAATATCAATGTCCAAAAACAAACAGGATTATAAGAGAAAGCTCAGATCCTTGCCGTTATTTGAAACAATACATGGTGAGCACGTATCGCTTGATAATCTTGAACAGGTATTCATCCTCAACATGACATCAGAAGAATTCCCAGCTCTGTTCATGCAGCATCACAGAAATACAGTTTTTCTCAAGTACAATCTTGAGAATATGCCACTGTCTTACCAGTTGGACATCCAAATCCTATCTGACTTGGACTTCTTTATGAAGTTTGTCTTGCCTGTGCTACACAAGCTCACAGAGAGACAGATTATTCTCTGTTTCAAAATGTTGTTATCAGTACAACATACTGACAAATATAATGAGCATCGGGACAAAATAATCTCTTCAATGAAGGATGTGAAATTGATTCAGAGTGCCCATGGGAACTTGGAGAAAGCATCCTACTACTTTGACAAAAGTGTGGAAATGTACAAGATGATGTTGCCTCAAGACATATTTGTACCTCAGAGCTTTTGGAATGAGTTCAATGAAACCCAGCAGTTACAAGTGAAAGCACTGCTTAAAGCACTTGGACTGAAACATGTTGTGTCAAAGGACGAGATAATAGATTTTGCAAAACAAATAGAACGAGAGGCAAAGGAGCTGAAACAGAAGTCATTAAAACTGTTGAAAACAGCCTTGACACAAGAGAGTAAAAATGAAGAACAAAAAAATCAAAACCAAAAGTTGATGGAGGAAATTGCTGACATCAAATTCATTTTTCCTAAAGCAACTGGGAAAGAACTGTGGGCCTACCATCAGCCACTTGCAGCTGAGAGAACTGCTGTTGCAATCAGAGGATCTTTAATTGAAAGTGATGAAGTGATCAGAGATCAACGTCTGATTTGGACCTCAATGCCAATAATAGCTTTACCAGGCTACTGGTCAAAGAAGGAAAAAATGGAAATGGTGACTCATGGAGCCCTTGAAAGGCCACCTGGCCCATGCGTCACCACAAACATCAGCAACATCTGCCACGTACCTTGTCAAACTAATGACTTGATCAAAACTCGTGCTGAAGTGTTTCGTCTTTCATATGCCCATCTACAGACAAATACTTTTGATAGCCATTCACTGACTGGTCTCCCTGTTGTGCTGGTTGAAAACGACACAAAACTGGTGAAAACGGAAGAGACCTCTCTAGGACTCCAGAGTGACCTGGAATTCAGGCCTTATTTGTACAAAATTCCTGGGAAAGACGTCCTCTATGCAGAGTTCTTCAAAACAATTGGTGTTAATGAGGAGCCAACAGCACTGCAGTATTGCAATGTCCTTGAAGCTATTTACACCGAGTCCTGTGATAAAAAAAGTCTCAATGCAAACCAGGTGATAACTGCCAAACATGCTGTGAACCGACTGTTTCAGCTAATAAAAAATCAAGGGAGCCAATCAGCCCTTAAACTACCAACGGTTTTACACCTTCCTTCAAAAGATGGTAAGTTGTACCCCTCAAACATGCTCTATTTCAATGACACAGTGTTCCAGGCAAACAGGTTAGAAAAAGCATTAGAGAACAAAATACACCTCTTTGGAAACCTCAATATCACTGACCAATGTCATTTGGTCAGTGATATTTATGAACATCATCAACTGCTGCAGTTGCTACCAAAGAACAATCAGCCCAAAATGCTCTCTCAACATACTGAAGAGAAGGTGGTGGATTCACACATGCCGCTTTGCGAGTATGGAGCCAGCTGTGATTTTAGTGGAAGGTTTGAGAAGCATCTCTCCTCTGTACACTTCAGACATGGACTTATCTGCCTCATCAGAGCACAGTCCAGTGGTAGAATTACACAAGAAAACGCAACTTACATGTGTCAGCAGATGTTTGGCAGCATTCAGATGGTCTGCTGCAAAAGCCTTGAAACAGAGCTTTGGTTTGATCAACAACCACTAAATGACACCAGGTCTGAAACAGAGGTCAATGTCAAAAAGGGACAAGAAGTTTGCATTTTCTACTTGAAACACAGTGACAGTATGGCTCTTAAAGTGATTAATACGCTGACTAAAGAGATAAATGCTCTCTTAGATAATAGCATTCCCTCAATCCACCTAACAGTTCTTGGAGAGCTACTTATGTCTGACTCACTGGAGGAGGTTCAGAAAATACGGAATTCATGACAGTGCTGGAACTCATAACTTCCTTTTCTGTCCACCCACCCCTGGGACAGCTATCCCTGAGGAATGGCAGGATTCCCTAGATATGAGCTTCATCAATAACTTTGAAGAAGGGGAATACGTTGGCTATAATAACTCTGCTGCAGATAAGGAGTTCATTTATGCAGTTATTGTCGAACAGCTGCCAGAGCCTGCTGGTGGACAATATTCACGCCGATACAAAATACAGATCGGGAAAGATGAGGTCATTGAAGTCGGCTCTCTCGATCTATATCAGTTTAAACGAGAGAAGAAGCCAACTTGCATGGAACTAGAGCCATTAGTGCAAGTGCACTCTGTGCCACATACTTCACAAGCATCATCTACAAGGCCGATGCCCACAACATTTGAAGAAGCCAAAAAGGAAATTGATGAATGTTTAGCAGAGATCTGGACTCTTTCGGAGGAGGACAGGCAAAAGGCCATTAAACGTCTGTACCTGAGATGGCATCCGGACAAAAACCCAGACTATGAAGAGACACACAGACGTGGTCGAGAGAGGTTCAATAGCAACTACCATTCACACAGTTATAACTAGGGTTGTAGTCGAGACCACCTAAAGCGAGTCCAAGTCAAGACCAAGTCCGAGGGGGGGCGAGTCCGAGTCAAGACCGAGAGGCCAGGGAGGGGGTCGAGTCCGAGTCGAGACCGGCGGGAGGCGAGACCGAGTCGAGACCGAGACCGACCGGAGGCGAGACCGAGTCGAGACCGAGACCAGAATTATTAATATTTTTTTCTTATTTGATAGAAAATGTTCAAATCAGTCTCATGGTGGCGCTATGACAGGCCGATTCATGTTTTTACCTATAGCTGCACCGATCTGCTTGAAACTTTGCACACTCCCTAGAGGCCAAGGAAAAACCCTTACCCTGCATTTTTCACATCTGCCTTTTAGAGCGCCTTTTTGTAAAACAGCTGACTTTTGTAAAACAAATTTGTTGCTATTACTCCTTCAGCCTCTGTCCAAAAATCACGCAAATCAGTACACAGTATCTCTATAGTCATGTGATCAAGACGGATGTGTCAGATATTTCATATTGCATCCTAATTGGCTAACATTAGCTTCCAAAGTTTGCAGGATAGGTCAGTTTGGAACAAAATGTCTCAAATCATGAACGCAGCGTGCGATTTCCGTAACATTTTCCACACACATTCCCACTAGGCAGAGGAAGAAATGCCACCCTTTTCACATTGGCCTGTTATAGTGCCACCAGGAAGCCACAATAACCTAACTGACCTGGCGGAGACCTGTGACACTTTTTCTAGTTTTGTTTTGTTTTTATTTTGACATTTTAAAAATGATATATTTTAATGAATGGCAGAGCAATTAGCTATTTAGTTATTTTTATTGAATTAATTACATCTCAATGGTAAACCTAGACCAAACAACAATGACCAAATTGACCAATGAGCCATGCATCATTACACATTAATGTTCCTTACAGACAGAACAATGAAAATCCTTTAATGACAAGGAGCCACCATTACATAGCACATCGATATGGGCTACTTTAATGACTGAATTACATGTGAATGGTAAAGCTTGACCAATCAATGACTAAGTCTCACACCCCCAGCAATGAATCAGTGTTTCAAACACTGGTGAGACATTCGATTTAAACACACTGTCATTCAATATGCGTTTGCATCTTCAGTTTTAAAATATGTAAATGTCATAATAACAGGCTACAGAAATTATATATATATTTAAAAAAAAAAAGCTGATCTACAAGCTCACAATGCGTCCCATGGCGACGCAATGGGACCAGGCCTGGAATTTCATCATTTTAGGGGCGAGGCCACTTGGTCTTTGGTGTTGTAATTTTTTAGGGCACAAAGGCCAAATGCCAGGGCTTTTTTTTCTCCAGTCCACGGACATAATGAATTTAATTTGAAGGTTAAGGATGATTTTATTTTAATATAGTATAACTATCTGTGTAATATAACCCATTTATTTCACAAAATAATGTATTGGCAAATGACCAATATTTGTACTATGTTATATTAGTTATATTGGTCTCAATATTTGCTACTATGACTGCCTATATTTCACGGCCTGGGTAGGTAAACCTGGCCTGGCGGAGATATGCCCTGTTGCGCACAGCAGAACAACAGGTGAAGGCAATGAACTTAAACGAGGAATGTGCTGGAGCAAAAACAGCTCAAACTATGTCAAACTGTCACATTCTAGCTGCTGAAATAAACTTTCCATTTAGATCATTGTTGACAAACAAACAGAACATGGATGTTGTTTGCAAAAGGATTATTTATTTCTTGTCCATTTGATTGTGAGGTGAGGTCACAGCTTCTCTCTACTTTTGTGTGATATTGATAGCCTATAACTTTGAATTTGTTTGCAGTTAATTTCTATTGCTTACTGGATATTAAGACTCTAATAATTTTGGGATTTCGCTGTATTTTGTCAAATGTATGAATCTATATTTTGCTGTTGATCAAGCGTCGGGTTTTGTGATTAGATGCGCACATGCGCTGCCTGCCACTGACAAGCGATGTGCGCAAGGAAACATTACTGAAAGTCGTCTCTAATCATCTTTAGAGAATCTCGTTTATTGAAACAACCACAGGCTACACAGTGAACACACAATAAATAAATAAATAAACACCTGGAAAGCTTGCGCTGTTAGTGGAAATAATTAACAAAGAATATAAACTAGAGGGATATGGCAGAGTGTGTTCTGCTGCTGCTGCGCTGTCAACCACGAGATGATGCGCTCCAAGACAGCTGTCCATAAGCGCCAGACAGCTCTCTTAACATGTTAATGTGAATAGGCTGGACTCATAATATGGGTATAATAAAATTATTTCATTGCATTGTAGTGACTTGGTCTTGGACTCGAGTGGACTCGGTTAAGGCAGAGTCCCGAGTCCCTTAGTCCGAGTCCGAGTCAAGACCGAGTCAAATTATGGGCGAGACCGAGAGAAGACCGAATAAATCAAAAAGCGGTCTTGAGACTGGTCTCGAGTACTACAACCCTAGTTATAACTTTTGGACACATCATGGAAATGTCCCAAGAAAGACCAAACAGAGAGGAAGCCCAGCGCTGGTGTAGACAGGCTCGCTGTGATCTCACAGCCGCTCGCAAAGACACTAGCGGTGTAGCACACCGCTACAGAGCTCAGTTCATTAATTTGCCCCAGGTTGTGGAAGAACTACAGTTACTGGGAGTCGATGCCAAGAAGACTCAGTACCCAAGCTATCACCCTCCTCCCCTCATCCCCAATGGGCAGTTCAAACCAGAGAATGAAACTCGAGCACTGGAGCTGGCATCAGATATTCTCAGTCAAATAGAGGCATAGGCCTATGTCAATTAAAGATAGGGTAAGTGATTTGCAATTATTCAAATAATTACAAAATGGATCGATGTTCTGATAGTGCTCGTTACTATAGAGTATCCTGTCCATATAAGGAGTCTCCAATGTCTCTCCAGATCTTTATTAAACAGAAAATGCATTTTCAGAGCTCTCTCCTGATTGGCTTAAAATGTGTCACCTACCTGAAAATGTACTGTATTCTGTTTACCAAAGAGCTGGAGAGACCCCTGTGACCGAACAAACGCTCTGTAGCAATGATTACTGTCAGAATATAGTACTTTAACCTTTAAAAAAATTAATAATAATAACTTACCCTACCTTTAAGCATTCAAGATGGTAGGCTAAATGTGTTCGTTGAGTTTAAGAAGATACTGTTAAAATTGGTGTCAACCATACATATTGTGATGATCAGATGTGTCACTTTGTAAACAAAACACTTAGAGACCAATCATGTAGATTTTTCTTTGAGATGAAAATGAAAACATGGAAGAAACTTTAAAACATTTACCATTGATAACATGACATAAAACTGCACATTCAGATGTTTCTGCTTGAGAACTTTGTTTTGAGATGGTAATACTGGAATTTTACTAAATGAATTTAAACCATCCATATCTTTTGTCTGTTTTATTTTCTGAACTGTGATTTCTTATGTATCAGAATGTAAGGGTGGCATGGTTAGTCATTAGTACATATGCGCTTGCTATGTGCATTGTTCTTCAGTAAAACTGTACATATAATTCATGGTAGGAAGCAGTATATGAATCACTTTTTAAGGGCCTCACTCACTGCGAATACTTACTGTAGAATAGAATACTGTGCCTGCCTGGAATTATGTCTCCTCGTTGTTTTCCTATGGTCACAAAATACAGGAGTTAATAAAAGAGTTAAAAGTACGAATTCAAACAAACAAGCAAAAACAAACCCCTAAATCTGATGTACTGTACTGTATATTACACATCATTAAAGAGACATAAGCATGTACCAGAGGTCTGTTTGGATAGACTGTATTGCCACCTTGTCCGGCAGCTAAAGGACCTTTTTTGTCTGAAGTGGAAAATGTGTTCGTCTTTTTTTATTGGTCCAAAATATTGTCTATATTTTACATACATTCATGAAACCACCTCCTGACCAGCTGTTGGCATTGATTTTTTTTTTTTTTTTTAGATATGTGACCATATCTCTCCACATATACCCCCCTCTAAAAAAAAAAAAGCTCAATGCTGACAACTGGTCAGCAGGTGGTTTCATGAATATATGTATATAGACAATATTTTGGGCCAATAAAACAATATTATATTAGACTGAGAGAACGAGAGGAATCCATGGTCTCGAAGGGCGGATCCAAACCCAGGTGCCTGGAGCAAGGCGCGTCCTCCGATTGCTTCACCAATCTATGT
The DNA here is from genome assembly GCF_963454915.1 of Gymnoscopelus microlampas. Classification (NCBI taxonomy): domain Eukaryota; kingdom Metazoa; phylum Chordata; class Actinopteri; order Myctophiformes; family Myctophidae; genus Gymnoscopelus; species Gymnoscopelus microlampas. Next base: position 11,518,935 of record NC_139948.1, read on the forward strand.
CCCCGCCTCCCCCCCCCCCCCCCCCCCCCCCCCCGTCTGTGCACGGAGCAGGCTGACGTCACCAAATTTAGAGCGACGCCCCTCTGCACTCTGGTTGGTTAGGAGTTAACAAGGTCCTAAGACCATCGTTCCTGCACCGTTCGCCCAGACGTTTTTCTTTTGAAACAAAAAAAAATTCCGAGGCTAATATTATATAGACTATCTTAGCTCACATACCAACAGCTTAACTGATAACTCTGTGTACAGACTGCAGTTTATTTGATCCAAAACACAGGCAATAACTAATAAACATTACTCCATTGGCTACTTGCAGTGGAGACCAACACTTTCAAGTTAAAAGTATTGTATTTTTTAGTTACAGTATTCATTAAGAAATTATCTAATCTAAGAAAGACAGCTAATCGTATATCAATCCATAATTTTAAACAAGAATGCTGTGAAGGTGAGATCTCAGCAGGCACCAGAATAGAAGTGTGTACTGTCTCATTTTGGAACTGGCCTGTTGCCAGTGTTCGTACAATACAAAATGTTTACAGGGCTCATGTTTCTTGTTCCTCCATCATCTCCATGAACGAGAAACTCTTCCACATTCTAGTTAGTAAGGGGAGGGGTTCAAATTAACCAGATTTAGTCTTTGTCCTACTGTATATCTTATGATGAACCCCCTCACATGTGTCCACTATCTATTAGTAACTTTCACAAAACCTGCACATACTTACAGCAGGCTGTTTCCAAAGTGGTGTGCACATATAAAAGGAACGACCATACTGTGATCTTTATCATATCTAACAAGATATGAGGAAGGGGGAGAAGGTACACAGTCAAATCTGGAGTGTTCATTTAAACGGGTTAATACGCCAGACTCAACAGGTTAAGCAAAGCACATGAAATACTTGCCTTGTACAGTACATGCAACTCAAGACATTTGCAAACACTCATTCGATGTTGATGGCACTCAACATCGTGAGCTGAGAGAGGAACAGGCATCTGTTAAATACTTAATAATTCAAGACATTACATTTGGCTAAGTTGCTAATGCATGAATGATTGGGCTTTCCATCATCTCTCGTGTTCAAATGTTCACGGCCTGTCAGCAGTCACTCAAAGCAACATGTCATGTTACTCATATAGCGTATTTGTTCTTATAAAATGCTACATGAGGTCACATTCTTTGAAAAGAACAAACTAAGGAAGTTAAGGGTGGAACCACAATCTTTCTAAATGACTTAATAAACAACTGTCAAGCACTAGGGTTATACATGGCAAAAGAGGGAGTCCACACAAGGTCAAACGTTTAAATGATATTTATTGTTCCGAATTAATTAAAGAATATAGATAATCAAAAAGCAATCAAAAGTATGAGGTGTGAACAAGTCAGTAATCAGTAATGTAATGCAATGTATGGATGTGTGTAATGTGCTGTGCGAGTGTTGTCTAAGGTGTAAAGGAACTGAAAACAAAAGGGTTAGGCCCCACAGGCCAGGTAGCAGAGATCCTGCAATCAGGGAGGAGAGAGAGAGAATGAGGGATTGTGGGAGAGCTCACTATATACTCTCCCAAACCACCCCACCCAGCTGCACCCAGTTGGTCTAACGGCCTGCCACACTCCGCCCTACTCACTCTGGCCATCAGTGAAGGCAGAGGGGGCAGGGCCGTCACACCCCCCTCCATAAGAATGTGGTTCCACCACATTAACTAAAGAAATACAAAGAAAACAATTAGCAACCAACAAAATCAAAGTGACAACATTTTACTGTACACTTTTCTAATAAAGCAAAATAGCCACTATCTTTCAATTATTGTAACAAAGCCCCTACAGCCCACAATATCCATTAACAAACTCACCATAACTAAGGTTAACCAAAACAAATTTGCAACTGTATGCTATCCATACAACCACCCACTCACCCCCTCAGTCACCTGTAGGAACAGTATTAAGAGTGATGAGTGACAGTGCATCCATAACTACCCGTTACTCCACTTTGCCACACCATCCTGCCTCCAGCCTCAGCAACCTTGTGCACAGGAGTAATTTAAGAGAGCCGAAGACAGGATAGTCTCTAGTGGAGAAAAACAAGACATTTACGTTAAATAACATAACAGTTCAACACACTAATGTACCCGTGACAGTGCATCAGCAAACACGTTTTGAGAACCTTTAATATGGCAAATATCCATGTTATAAGGCTGCAAAAATAATGCCCACCTCATTGGGTGCAGTACGTTAGTCCGACAGTGCATTCCTCCGACAGCGCAGCGCTCCGACGTTTCCAATACTAAACCCGAACCAAACCCGCACCCTAACCTTACCTTCCTCTCAGTAACGTACGTGGCGACATTAGCTGGTAGAGTGTTCTTAAACTGTTCTATTACCACCAGGTCAAATAGTTGTTCGAAGTTCTCAACCTCTGATGATGAACACCAGCGTGCAAATTGTGTAGTCAAATCTCTTACAAATTCCACATGAGTCAGTTTGTCACGTTTTTTCCAGGTACGACATCACTGCCTGTATGCCTCTGGCACCAATTCATACATTTTTAACACTGCTGCCTTGACTTTTACATAGCTCCTACTATCCATAGGACTTAACGCAGCAAATGCTTCCTGAGCTTTCCCTGTGAGTATAGACTGTAACATTAAGGCGCGATCTGTGTCTGGCCAGTTACGTGCATCTGCTACTCTGTCAAATAATAAAAAGAATGTATCGGGATCCTTTTCGTTAAATTTGGGAAGAAGTCTGAGGTTAGTACCAATGTCAGAAGTTTTTACACTCCCTCTCCTTTCAGTATTACCAGTGAACAGTGCGTCTGATGATAATTCATGTCTAGCTTTTTGTATTCCACATCTAACCTAGCCATCTCAATTTGTTGTTTGATTTTTTCCACTTCCAACACATGCTGCTGTTTTAACAATAAAAGCTCCTTTCTCTCTTTGAACCCCACACTAGATTTTCCCACAGGTCCATCTTCCTCATCATCTTCCTCATTTTCCACCTCATCTCTCTCAACTTCTTCAACTTCCTCAACTGGCTTAAGGATCCCCTTCGCCACTAAACCTGTCAATATACTGGCCTTCACAGGTCCTTTAAGCTTTTCTGTCACTGGAATGTCATAATATGCTGCTACTAACATTAACTGTTCCTTGGTACAGAGGTTCAACAGTTCCACTGATGGAGTTTTGATTTTTTGTTTGTTTGTGCAGATTACTCAAAAAAAATAAGCCAGTGTTGGCCTGTGTACCATACGGTGCAGATGAACGTCACAAAAAATAGGAACAAACCCCCCCCCTAACTTATATAATATACAGTACTAGTCTACCTAGCTACCTTAACCTACCAGTCGGCACCCGAGCATGAGGAATTGTCCCCTCCAGCCACCTAATATGACCCTCGAGATCCGCCGCTATTCAAACAGTAACATCAAAGAACCACATCAAAGAAAAAAAAAAAAACGGTACCCTACCTGGCAGGGTAGGAGAGAGAGGGATTGTGGGAGAGCTCGCTATATACTCTCCCAAACCACCCCACCCAGCTGCACCCAGTTGGTCTAACGGCCTGCCACACTCCGCCGTACTCACTCTGGACATCAGTGAAGGCAGAGGGGGCAGGGCTGTCACACAACACTACAGCCAGCAGCACCAAAACGTCCTGAAGATTTAAGAACATGACTGGAGTTAAAACATAAGAATGTGGGTAACATTTCATTTTGGACATGTACGTATGTCATAAACTGTAAAACTGTTCCTGCTAACTGATTGAAAAAAACCCATGTCATACATTTCCATTGGCAAACATTCAGAATGGCACACTAACCAGAATGCAAAGCAACAAGGCTATGCAAACGTGAGATGTTAAACATGTGAGGCTGTTCGAGCCAGGGTATTTGTACTGTGTGCAACGGTGTGCTATGGCGCAAGTGTGCAGTATAGCAAAGGCAACTGACATTTATAGTTTTACAATAGAAAAAATAAATGGGAATGGCACAGAGTAGTATTGAACTATAACCATCTGCTTGGCTATCAGCCGCCCTGGGATCAAAGGTATACAATATGTTATTCATACAAAACCCACCGTAGTGCAAGCATACTCTGTGTCAGATAAGACACAGTCCATGTGACGCTTTGTTGTCATTGTCCTCATTCAACCGCCCAGTTATTACTACTAACTACTAGGTGTTAAGGGTCACAGATGATTGCCTCTGGTTATGTGTCCACACAAGCCTCACTGACGCCAGTCGCCAGGAACTCTTATCCTCATCTCCTGATACAATAAGCAGTTCACTCAAGTACTGTACTTAAGTACAATTGTGTGGTACTTTTCGGGAGTATTTCCAATTGTCTATACTTTTACTTCTACTCCACTGCATCTCAGAGGCAAATATTGTACTTGTAACCCACAGTGTACTGGCCTCTCTACACACCCTTGGACTCTGCGTTGTGTTTTAGTTGTTTAGGAGATGGGGTGTTGTGCGGAGAGAAGGGACACTGGACACACTGGTTCAGGATTGTGGTTGAGACCTTGTGCATTTATTTGCTCACATTCACAGGTTCTGCTGCTGTTTATGGCTGTAGGCTTTCCAACAGAAAGAAAACATTCACTGTAAATAACATGTCCTAATATGCTAAATAACAATTAATGATCAACCACATAAAATGTTAGTGGAAACAATGGCCAGAATAAAATACTAAACATGTAAAAAACATCCTTCACAATTCCACTGCAAAAGAGGGCTCTTCTCAATGTTCCTCAATCTGGCCAACTTACATTATATATTTAAGTACAAAAACGTCATTGCAAACTTCTCATAATGACATCAAAATAATGTTAAGCTTCTTAGCTAACATTGTATGGCAACAAAATCACTGGATGGGCGTTTGTAACTCAATTATCTTACAGATTGTTCAGACAGTCATAAAGCAGTGCTCACCTTTCCAACATAAAGAAAACATTGACAAACATAGCGCCCTCAGCTGCCTAGTCAACTGAACTACGGTGTCCAGTGAGGGACAAAAAGGTGATGCTTGCTGACACCATAGGTGAGGGAGCTTGGCAACAGCGACACCTGCTGACATAAAAAGGCTACTGCCTTACATACTTTTACTACAATTACTTTAAAACTTTAGTTAATAGTTACTTTGAGGATATAAATTATTATATTATAAAACATGCATTAACCACTTTAGCCATAAGCTATACATAGGCTATAAAATAGCCGATCTACAAGCTCACAACGCGTCGCATCGCGACGCGTTGTGAGCTTGTACTGTAGATCTGCTATTTTCAAACATTTTAGTACTTTTACTTTTGGTACTTTAAGTACATTTTGATACCAATACAGAGTAGAGAACAGAGTACTTTTACATTGCAGTATTGATACTTTTACTCAAGTAAAACATTTGAGTACTTTTTTCCACCACCGACAATAAGCCTGACGTTTGACACTTAGGTCATCGTAAGCTATAAGCCCTTCACATGGTATAATAAGCCATGTAGATGGGATCCAGGAAGCCGCCCCTCAGGTGCATGCATTGCTTCTCGCCCCCACGAGTTGATGGGGATGACCACCACCACCATCCCCACCCCCCTGACGATGAGGTAATGCTCCTCCAGCACCACGTTGGTGAAGAGAGGGACACCATGTCCAGGGCCTCCTGCTCTGAGCCCTCCAGCTCCACCAGCAGGTTGGTCCACGTGAACACAGCACTGGACAAAGGGAGAGGGGGACGCATGAGGGGAGGGGAGGGGAGGGGAAAGAGGAAAGGGGGCGTCAAGGTAGAACAGAGAAGGGGAAGGGATGGGGAAAGGAGAGGAAGACGTTTAGAACAGGACGGCAATGCTTTGATCACACCAATGCATGTCTGACATGTTGCGTCTTTATTCAAACAGGTGGCAGCAGGCTCTGACAGGGAAATAAAATTGGTATCAGGGTACCATTTTCAAGTTCATTTTCATATTCATCATTTACATGAGAACGGACAGCTAGAGCAAAAGTATAGTCTGGTTCCTGCCAGAGAAGCTGTGAAAAATCTCTAAACCGTATAAACTAGAGTTGCAAGGTTTTTAATCTGCAAGGTTTTCCACGATATAGCGTGTACGAGAACTGTGAAATACTCTATCTCGCCCCCTGTCTGGAGAAGGAGGGTGGGGTGTCAGCAACGTTGTGTGTAGATTTAGTTTAGAACATGTCCGGAGGGATTTGTTAAAGCAATTGAGCTAATTTAAGTGCCTGGGTCCTACTCGTCAACCTGCAGTATGGGATGGGAAAATGTTTCTGCACCTGTCACTCCAATCTAATGCTCCTCTACGGATTCAGTTAATGGTGTGTGTGTGTGTGTGTGTGTGTGTGTGTGTGTGTGTGTGTGTGTGTGTGTGTGTGTGTGTGTGCGTGCGTGCGTGCGTGCGTGCGTGCGTGCGTGCGTGCGTGCGTGCGTGCGTGCGTGCGTGCGTGCGTGCGTGTGCATGCCTACGTTCGTGCGTGCGCGTTTCTCTTTGGATTCTCTCCCAATGAGATTGGTGCCTCCCCTATCATCTGATGCCAACTGGCAGATGTGAAACACACACACACACACACACACACACACACACACACACACACACACACACACACACACACACACACACACACACACACACACACACACACACACACACACACACACACACACACAGACACACACACACTGACACACTGACACCTGCTCATAATTCATAATAATGGTATTCTACAAGTCCATCTGAGTGGCTTAATAAACCTGCCAACAACTTGTCTGAGTCCCGCCTCTGTTGTGTTTCATTATGTAAAACCACATCAACACTATAGCGTCTCTATTCTGGGGGCGAACATTCATCAGAAATAGCCAATCTACAAGCTCTCAACGTGAGCATGCACTCTTATTTATTTATTTTAAAGTTAATACATACAGTTTCTGATGACGTTGTTGTTGCTCTAAACCAGTGGTTCTCAAACCTTTTCATGTCAAGGACCCCCAAATTGACACTTATTAGCCCGCAGACCCCCATTTGAAAAGATATGCCAGGGACCCCCATAAGAGAAGGTTTTTACGGCTCTAGCAGTGATTCTCAGCCATTTTAATTTCAAGGATCCCCAGTTTGACATGCATTAGGCTACGGAAGGACCCCCATTTAATGGCATTTCTATCTCTGGGACCCCAATTTAAATAGTAAAATCAATGTTAATTTAACTCTGAGAGTGTACAAATGGAACCAAATGGACCCGTTAGGGTCCATTTGGTTCCATTTGTACACTCTCAGAGTTACCCATAAGGGTCCATTTAGTTCATAAAATCATTTAGCTGGGGACCCCCTGGAACTCCCTGGAACTCCCTCAAGGACCCCTGGGGGTCCCCGGACCCCACTTTAAGAACCAAGGCTCTAAACCATGCTTAATTTGTTTTAGGGTCGTGCTTCCGTGGTTTAGTTTTGAGTAGACTTCTGGGAATCGCAGTACAGACCATAGACAGATGATATGATGAGTGATGACCACAGAGATACCAGAGGTGTCACCAAAAATACTCTAAAAAAGACAGTTTTACAGTATGCCTTTAAAGTGTCCTACCGTCTAGAAACCAGTGACTGACTACAACCTTCTATACATGCAGCAGAGTTTGTCTCTGATGTCCAACACGGGTTGAACACATATCAGTCAATACTGTCATATTCAGTGCTTGAGGGATGTCCGTCTCTCAGTGTCAATCAAGAGACTCCCTCATGACCTACAGACATGGAGAGAGAGAGAAAGATGGGCGACGTCTTCATTGAGACGACATGTCTCAATCTTCTGCGCTCAAACTGATCTACCACATGCTGTAATGTGTTTAGTTTTTTTTGCGGCGTACTGTATGCATCTGGGTTGCAAACAGTGGATAGAATGAGCAAGCAGCTTACTTGCTGGGGCGAGGCTAAACTGTGATTAAGTGCTGACATAGGGCGCCAGGGCCGAGTCTGTCTGCGTTTTTCTGACCAGGTGGGAACAATTTTTTTATTGGAGAAATGTATTTAAAAAAAGAATCTGAGGTGCACTGGACATACTGTACCTCACATACCTCGTATACCCTGGGTGGCAGTGACTCAGGAGGTAGAGCGGACCTCTTGGAATCAGTTCCCAGTTTGACCCCCAGTCCCTCTTGGCTGTGTGTCTAGAGTGTCCTTGAGCATGACACTGAACCCCTACTGCTCCTGATGTGCGGGTTGGTACCTCCACCATTGGTGTGTGAATGGGTGAATGTAAAGCACTTGGCTAAAGACACTATATAGTGTAAATGCATAATGTACCATTAAAATGGAAAAACCCATCACACATCAACAGCTTTTGTTGGCGTAATGTTACTTGCTGTAGTCACCATGTTTAGTCATTTTCACATGGACACTATTGACGTTAAGCACCTATAGGTGAGCGCCACCTCCCCCAATACATAATGGCCATATTTTCGCCGGTGCCTTACCCATTATCCCTACACTTCTTTGCCATTTTTTACTATTTTTAAAAACATTTTCAAATAGTTCAACTATCCACTTTTCGCATCAAAGTTCCCCAGCTTTCTTTGTGACAAAACAAGCCTGGGATACAAGGTTAGGTTTCCCCTTACCCTGCCTGCCTCTAGATGTCAATATTATTCTTTTGTATTCACATCTTCATTTTATTTTAAGGCCTAATGGCCATAAAGAAAGATCACTCAATGCAGCTTTAATGGCCGCAGCAGATAGAAGCAGGAAGACTGTTCCCCAAACGCTGAATAACAAAGAATTAATAAGGCGACACAAATTAGATCACTTAGGAATAACGTTTCTTAACAGAGTAACGCTGGACACCTGTAATAAGCCTACACGGACCTGAAAGTTATAGACTTTAAAAATAATAATTGCTTTAACTAGCTTCTCAAACAGTGGGTTTAATTTTTCTTTTGTGATCTGAAAAGGGCCTCCGGGTCTTATTGAAAGTTTTGAAAGTTTTGAACGAGCCCTTGAGAGAGAATCTTATTTTCTCAAGTTTTATTCAGTGTAGAATGTCTTTGGTCTATTTGCCATGTGGGGGTAAGGCTTATTTCCTTTTGAGGAGAATTTAAATGTCTAGCCACTAAAGTGGCATGCACCATCACACATTACATTGCACTCAATCTGGGAACCCATCGGCAAAATAAAAAGGAGGAAAAAAAACAGAAAATCCTTTGAATTTGCCTCTGGGGGCACCGCCCGTGTAGAGACTGGATGTCGGCCGTTCACTTTTCCTTCATTGCTCCACTTCCGGTATTGTGTCTTTGTTTTCATTCCTGCTAACAACAAACTCTACACGTTGTAAATATGTACAAGATGACAATGTGTCGTGATATGATGCGTTGTGAGCATGATCAGATTGGAAAACACCTTGACATTTTTCCCATCTCGAAGTTCGATATATCTATCTAGAGGGCATTATTGGGAAGTGATGATTGAGGGGGTGATCAGTGTCTTTTTGAATTGTTGGTGCTATAGGCGTGTGATGTTGTTCATGAAGTTTGTTTCTGTTGGAGATGGTCAATATGTTGAAGAAGCACACGGAAAACAGTAACAACAAGAGGAGGTGGGGCAACAGACAGTGCTCTGAGCTTATGGATAACATGGAGTCTTTGCTGAGATCGTTTATGGATAGAAGTCAGTGATGTTGTGCTGATCAAAGTTCAGTCCATACATGATCCCACTCCATGTTATCCGTAAATCTCAAGGCTAACCAGCTGAAGGACAACACGATGTGCCACAATCTGCGGGCACAATGTTCCTATAGCAATATGCACACACACACGCACGCACCCACGCACCCACGCACACGCACACGCACACGCACACACACACACACACACACACACACACACACACACACACACACACACACACACACACAGTCACCTCCACCGTCTGCTGTTTCTTCCTCGTGACTGGCTATCGTGTGTGTGTGTGTGTGTGTGCGTGCGCGTATGTGTGCGTATGTGTGTGTGTGTGTGTGTGTCTGTGTGTGTGTGTGTGTGCGTGCCAGGGGCACTCTCGTGCTTGAGCTTTAGCAACTTGTCATTAGCAACAATGGAGCAGACAGGTACACAAGGGGGGTAGCTGGAAGAAGAGACTAGAAAAACAAGAGCGCTTAGATGCAGAGGAAGGTAATGAGAGAGAGAGAGAGAGAGAGAGAGAGAGAGGGGGGGGGGGGGGGGAGAGAGAGTTGAACCAGAGAGACATAGGGGTCTTAAAGTGAGAGTAAAGCCTGATTTATACTTATCTTACAACGGTGTCATGTGTCGAAAAAAGCCGATCTATAAGCTCACAGCGTGTTGTGTATGTGGATCTGCTATTTTCGGTACTACGCCATCATAAGACGGAGCAGGAAATTAAGCATCAGACACATTTCGTTTTCCTCCTGATCTCTGCCTCTCGTCTAATCCCTCGTTTGAGCCACTGGAGCAAAAGGAGAGAAGATTTAGGAGGGAGAGAGGGAGAGGGAGAGGAGAGAGAGAGAGAGAGAGAGAGAGAGAGAGAGAGAGAGAGAGAGAGAGAGAGAGAGAGATATGGATTGAGCAGAGAGATAGGTCCTGGGCCTCGTTCTTTCTTTCTTTCTGTCTTTGCTGGGATTCCTTCGGTGAGATTTGTTACGACCCGTGTCAAAGGGGAGAAATATCAGGGGGGAAAAGGTTTACAAAAGTATCAATTGATGCCAAGTGAAGTCCAATAAAAGAGAATGAAACCCTAAGCCCCCAACAAAGCAAATAGTCTTTGTCGGGTGGAAACCTCACGTCCAAAAGCTGTGTCTTTTCAGGATTCAAATTCAAAAATAGCAATAGCAAAAGTAGCAGATTCACAAGCTTGAAACGTGGCGCGTGGTGATCTGCTACTATGCATACTATTACTAGTATGATCAAGCATCGAAGGTTAAAATATGGAGATAGGAGGTTTCTGCCCGACAGCGACGAGAAAAAAAAGAGAACGTGACCGTGAGAGAGAAGAAGGAACAATGCGTCTGAGCAACTGCAAGCCCTCCCTTAGCGATACTTGGTGATGAAGCATCGATTACATCCCACCTTGACAGTTTGTCTGGATTTTGAGCGTTCAGACGGGTTGTCGGCTGTGATTATCATGCGATGTAAAAGGGTGCCAGGTGCCAAAAGAGACATTTTACGTCTTCTCCGGGACCCAAACCTAGAGATCTGCTATTTTCACTACTTCTAATTATTTTTTCGAATTTATTTGATTTATTCGTGAAATTCTTTTTAATTTGTTTTGAATTCATGAAAAAGTGTGGATTCTTTTGGAAAAGTATGGGAAACCAGTCGTAGCAAACGGAAAATAAAGGGATATTTACTCGCAACCCGTAAAAATGTGTCCATCACCCAAACATGGCTGTTTGGGAAACACTGACACACTGTACAAGCAGACGGACTTGAATCTCTCCCCGGGGATCAATGAAGTGAAATCTAATCTTCTTTGCAATTCTTTATCATGGAATATCCCCTTGAGATGGACCATCTGGTTTGGGAGGGGGTCCTCAATGACAATAAAGGCTCGTCCACAGCAGGAATGATACCTATAAAGATAACTGTAACTATAACGACGTAAGCATCCACACCGATGAATGGTAATGTTCTGTAAACATGCTGAATGGGACATTGAACCTGTAGATAGGATCTATGCACAGCAGCTATATTGGAAAGAAATTGGGCCTCCTCCTAACTTCCTTCACAGGTCTTATACCAATTATACTAATTAAGGCTAAGTTCCATTCTGGTCAAACAGAGTCAGGGTGCTGATATTATGCATGTCTCAAAGTGTGGTCCAGATACCTTCATGGTTCCTTGAGGGGGTTCCAAATGGCCCTTACTGGTGTGTAACAATTAGTGTACAAATGGAACCAAATGGACCCGTAACGCATTAGAAGGACAATATCAGTCACCAGAGCCAAGGATGTGTTTCTTCAGTTAAACTAACATGGTTAAAATGGAAGTTTGAAGTGACTTATAAAGGAAGGGGCCATGTCTGATAAAATAAATATCAAATATCTAAACATTGAATCAAGCAACACTGTCTGGGGTGCAGACAAAAGCCAGAGTAGACGTTAAAATGAAGTGTTTTAAATCGAAATACTGTCGTGCTGCTGGGTGTAGAGGTGTGGGTAATGAGGGCACGACAAGGATTCAGCAGTTTAGCAGACAATACTGACGTTACAGCACTCAGGTCAGTACACACAGTTTCAACAACACACAATGACTTGACTTGTAGGATGGCTTGATCATAACAATTATGGTCATTTAAGGCACTTCTAGCTCGGTCACAGAGCGGGAGACTTGGCCGTCCATGCAGTGAGCTTGAGTACCTGTTAACAACTAACTTAAGGAAGTGCCCATCTCTCTTTATAAACGTCCCACATGGAACGTCCCACAGCCAATGAGAGTGTGAATAGAACATGCACATTCAACCAAACTAGGGGGTAACTCAAATATCCAGGTAACACAGTCCCATACTACACACATCACAGATAGTCACAGAACAAGGTGTCACAGGGCTGTACTGCCCATCACAACAACAGTTTTTTTTCTTCTTTAAAATTTTATCCAACGATTTTGTAACCCATTTTTTCACCCAGTGCCAACAATACGTTTTTAATTACAATGGTGTTATGTACATAATCTAAGGTTGTTTAACCACTTGTTGCCATGTTACTATTTTGGAAAATTATTATGGGAAACTTTTCACCAATAACGACATGCCCAAAACAGGGATGCCAGGGCGAAAGTGGTTAATTTAGTCAGGCTTGGACTGGTAGGGGGCATTAGGGCAGCGTAAACCACATCCCAACTACAATCCGCGATACCACCAACGACATGCCAGCTCCAGCCAGGTTTGTGATGTGTCTCTGCTTTTCCTGACGTCTACGAGTCGTGCATATTCCCCACTGACCTTGCCTTTGTCCAGACACGACTGTTTATAAATGCAACGCTGTTCAAAAGGTGTTGGCAAGCGGCGGCTGTTGGTTTTCCATGACGCAGTCAGATGATTAGAGGTTGAAGTGGTCAAATGTCTGAGAGTGGAGACGAGATGTGGCAAGTCTGGTCATTATTGTAATGACTGGTGGATTTATTCTCCGTCGGAGTAGCTATGACAACAACTTCTCTTGCATAGGAATCACGATTTTTTTTGCAACTCGCCAAGCAACCGTGGTGGAAGAAGATGTATAAAGTAACTAGAAAAAGTGCTCCTGACCAGGTCAGGTAGGCTATTGTGGCCTCCCTATAAAGCCAGTGTGTAAAGGGTGCCATTTCTTCTCAGGCCTTTCACGGCAATCGGAAACTGCATTCATGATTTGAGGCATTTTGTTCCAGAAACGTGTTTTCCGGCCTGGTGGAGACAAAAAAGTTCAATGTTCTATAGGATCGTCTCATTATGGACAATGTCATGTCATACTGACATATTCTGATGACATGATTCTTGTTTAAAACGCATAACATGCGTCCCAGTGTTACACAGTAGAACTACAATGACATTGTGCATTGTACTTTATCAATAGATAATAGAGTTAAATTTGAACCCTATGAATAAGGCACAAGCCCAAGAAAGATGAAAAGATGGTTTGGTACTAAGACCCCCCAATACCCGTCCAGTCAACACCCAAAGAAATGAGAGTCAGACACCTGGTACGTCCAAAATGATCAGTCTGTATTGCTCGAGTGTGTACACGGAGGCAGTACAAGTTACAGACAATTATAATAATAACACACTAATGATTCAATAACAGGCCATAGTATTTATACACAGTTGGACTTCAATGACATCAGACATAGGTGCATCCTTATGATTGGCTTTAAGACCCTCAGACGTAGGATGGGAGTCGTAGGATGGACAGGCGTCTGGCTGTCTTAATATTAAGTTGTTGTTCATCTTAGGGTGTCCTTGTGTTAAATTCTCGGTTCCATAAACAAGTTGTTCCTTCGATATCATAGGACATGTGTATGGTTTTATCTGTGACAGGGTGACAGCTGACAGAGTAAATTAGTGACAATATCCCGGTCATACAGATCATCTTACACAGATACAGGTCATTTGGCATTTAATCACAAAGTGTTGACCAAGACAGGTTTTTACTGATTGGAAACATATGGAGCCAGCACCAGATAGCAAATATGGAGCCAGCACCAGATAGCAAATATGGAGTCAGCTACATGGCCTTGGTAGAGAAAGTATAGTAGAGTTACAAAAGGCATGTTTAAAAGACTGAAGCACAGGCCCAAAAAGACATCACTATATTAATTTGACTGGTTAGATCGATATTTCTAGATCATATCAATCTGGTCCACAAAATATATCTATCAGTCCCCAGTTCTTTGGGGACTAGATTGGTAGATTACATTGAAAGAAAATGTAATTAATTAATTAATTCATATAAGGAGACATGTTCAGATACATGTAGACATAAATTGCTTTTTAAATTGTATTAAAGGACTATAAGGGCAAAATCAAATTGTTATTTATTCAGATAACTTTTTAAATTGTATTAAAGGACTATACGGGCAAACTTCTTCAAAAGGACTGTATAATTTATTCAGATATTAATTCAAAATTGTACTTCTTCAAAAGGACTGTATGTAATGGTTATTTATTCAATTAGGAAGCAAAACATGGTTATATTTCATGACATTTTAAGACACCACACCAAAAAAGTTTTCCCCTTGCAACTTGCAAATAACTTTATTATAATTCAAAAAAAAATCTCAGCTAATGTACTGTCCCAACAAACCTTTTCAAAATATGTTTAGATTTAATCAATTTTAGCACCGTTGATGACCCTTAGCCCGTTTCTGTTGATAGAGTGAGAGAAAACTAACCAGTCTGACAATTTCAAATTGAAATCTGACAAGACACCTACGTGTCCGATCCGATTCTGTGCATGTCCAGGAATAGAAAAGTTATCCTCCTCGTGTGAAACTGTGGTCATGTGCTTTATTTAACAAGTTGACCTGTTGGTCCAAGTATTTGAGACTGGAACAATACACTCCTGATACCTGTATTTATTACATCACTTTACACTTTATTTAGGGAAAAACTCACGTGGAATGGTCTTAAAACTCAAGAAATACTTCCTGATTGCATCATGTAGGCATGGGGGCATCAAACATCTATCCAAGACATTAGTTGAAATCTGTAAGATAGATGGAAATCAAATTTACTGTTTGGCATGAGACCTACAGTTGACTATAGTATGAAACAGAGTTTAAAACAGTTTGGAATAAAATTAAAGTTTTAGCCCTGTATGTCACAATTAGCAGGTATTGTGACATTATTGTTGTCCAGGAATTGGATTAATGGAGTGGCTTACATTCTCGTTCTAAAATAAAACAAACACAAACAAAGCATATTAAACATTTAAAGCAAATCATATTTAAATCAAATATTCATCAAACTCCCCTCTATGTGACACCCATATATCTGTAATATAGTGTGTGTCAGAGGATGAATTTGTTGATGAGAAAGACAAAAAAATCAAACTGAAAATCAAAAGAAAAAAAATGAAAAAATAAAATTTCAAACATTTGTTAAAGTTATGATTAAAATATTTAAAATTATAATATAACAATGAAAAATAAGGAATAGACATCTTTGTTCTGAAGAGTATATTAGAGTTAGATAAAGTACACCAAAATAGATCGAAATTAATTTTTTTCCAAAAAGAGCAGATCTACCAGCTCAAATTTTTTTTTTTTTTTTTTAATTTTTTTTTTTAAGTTAAAATGATAAAATATTTCCAAAATGTTTAAAATAATTCAAAATGACTTTATAATGAACTTAATATTATAGTTATTTTTTTCCAATATTGATATTAGAACATATTGAATCTTATTAGGGTTAATTTAACTGAGATGGGTTGAATGAGGTTGAACTCAATGGAGGAGGTCGTTGCCAAGCAACGTGGCAGTTAGGATTACTAACACTTCCTGTAAGGAATTATGGGTAATATAGTTTTAGAGACCAGAGTGGCAAACTAATTTTAACTGACCGGAGAATGATTGAAATTTGGACTAAAATTGTTAGAGAACGAGCGAGACAGACAAACGCGCATTCAAACATTCACGCATGCCTGCATAGCTGAATCGCTCACGCACATAGAAAATAGAGAAAGATAAAAACTTTCACTCTCTCTCACTCCCTAGTACCCACACACACCGTAGAAGACAGCCCTGGCGGACCCACACAGAGAGAGAGAGATAGAGAGAAAAAAAAACAATCGTTCATTAATACACACAGACATACCGAACATAGATATTGTAGCGATAAACTAAATTTGGAATGAGAAATATTTTACTGACTGGGTTCAGTATTACTGATTAGTTTAAATTATATTAAAAAATATTTAAAACTTAGAATTTAAAACGTATTATTATGGCAAAATATATTCACTGGTTCAAAGGAATATAAAATGTATTATTAAGGCATTTAAAACTTATTGTTTAAAGCTCAACATATTAAATTGATGGATGGTTTAACCTACAGTGGTCAAAATAAAACCGGTCAAAGGTAAAAAATCTATATACGCTCACTCCTGCACCACCATGGCATAAAATACAGAATCTGGGTTCTGCCTGAGAAACCGGAGGTGGTGAGAGAAAGAGACAGATAAGATATAAAAACCAGAGAAATAATATATTCATGCAGCACCACACAGACATATCCTCCCCAAAAAAACGTTGAGGACGTGTCTGGTGATGTGATCAATATATATACAGAATGGACAAGCCAGAAAATAAAACCGACCTAAATAAAGACCACTGTATTCTAAATAAGAGGATAATTTATGAGACATTCAGGGAATGTCCTCCCAGGAATAAGGTGATAAAACATTTTGACTTGACTGACTCCCTGGCGGAGCTGTGTTAAACAGGAATTAAAAAGTATATGGTTGATAATTATGAGACAAATCGTTCGGTAAAGACAATAAAATAAAATAAAAGGTATACTCATCAGATCAAGGTTCACAGGGAGAAGTTACGTGGAGATCCCAATCACTGGGCCATGGTAAAATAAAATAAAAAGATATACATACCGAATCAATGGTTCGGGGATTCTGACTCCGATGGCTGGACCATGTGGAATTTGAGACAAGTCCAAAGGTCCAGCGATCGCGTCCAGGTCCAAAACAAAATAAATAAAATAAAAAAATGTGATACTGTTCAAAGATAACCTTCATCTGAATAGAAGTGATAAATCGTTACACCCAAGGCTGGTTCTTTTGGACCAATATGTGTCAGATATTAATAATCAAATATGGTCTGTAAATAGGGTAATATCTAACCTCTGTCCTTTTTGACCCATGACCTGCAGCTCATGAGTCAGAAACGGAGTTTGGCTAGTATTAGTGACTTTTGATTGATGTCAATTTGTCCTAATGGAAACTGACATTCCTCGTTTTCCTCCTGACATACTGTATCCGACATACTGTATCTGATATACTGTATCTGGCATACTGTATCTGGCATACTGTATCTGATATACTGTATCTGGCATACTGTATCTGGCATACTGTATCTGATATACTGTATCTGGCATACTGTATCTGATATACTGTATCTGATATACTGTATCTGGCATACTGTATCTGGCATACTGTATCTGATATACTGTATCTGGCATACTGTATCTGATATACTGTATCTGGCATACTGTATCTGACATACTGTATCTGGCATACTGTATCTGGCATACTGTATCTGATATACTGTATCCCAGGGGGAAAGATTTATATATTTAGGTCCGTAATATGGCATAAATGTAAGGTGCTATAAAGTAGCAATGTCATTCAGGGGTGCCGTGGGTGGAAAAAATATTTACAGGATAGGCACAAGGTCAGAGTGTTCTCATAACAATTCGGTCACAGACTTTTCTAAGACAGCAAAACCGGTCTAAAATGAAATCCTTTAAAAAAAATATATATATATATATGGTAATATTTTCATCAATTATAAAAAATACAATTTAAAAAATGGTTTAAGAACTTTCAAAACAAGCCTTCATAGCATAATATTATAGTGTTAAAGTAGTCTTCTCTGTGAGCCATTATTAACCATAGCCTACTTTGTTATGAGAACAGCTCCGACCAAGAGAATGTAAACAGATAAGCTGAGAGCCTACTCTGAGAATCTAGCAAAATACTTTAAGACAGTTAAAAACCGACTATAAAAATGAAATTAAATGAAGTTCCTTTTTAAGTAAATGGATATGAATTATTATTAAAAAACTGAGCAAATTGTACCAGGATTCAGATTTAATGTGTAAATCTTTGTTGGAGTTCCAGAGGGGCACAGGAGGCGTAATGTTAAAATGCACACCTTACCTCTGTTGTGACCCCTCTGAAATCCACTGACCTCTGATCCCAATACGGTCTTGGGTCACCCAAAAAAATCTTTACATCAGTAATTTGGATCTGAATGGATCTCGGCTGCCTTCGGGGTACCGGTGATGCTATGAGGCATAAGAGCAGAGTAGACATGGAAAAGGTGTTATAACAAATACTATAGGGTGGAATTTTAACATGAGGTCAAAAATGATGGTTGATCAAAGAAACAAAAGGTGGGATTCCGTTTATGCCAGAAACAATTTCCCCGTCGCCATAAATAGAATCCCCTCAGCTACCAAAACAAAATAAATACTAAACTATCCGCTAATGAGAAAGAAAAACATGGTTTAACTTAAGACCAGACCATCAGAAACTGAACTAATGAATGTCAACTAATCAAATGGAATTAATACGCTGGGGTGCTCTGGGTGTCGTGGAGATGCAGGTGCCAAGTCCTAGTCACACATTAGGCACAGCAGAGAAGGAGAGGACAGCCGGCGCACTCCCAGCGTCATAGGGGTCATAGGTGGGTGTCTAGCCAATACCAGGGCCCCAAAACCAGCAGGGAGGAGTTGCTTTGTTTGTAAACACAAACAAAGCAACATTAGTGAACAAAATCAACAGTGGTATGGGGTGTGCAGTGGTATGGGGTGTGCGAGCAC
Organism: Gymnoscopelus microlampas; assembly: GCF_963454915.1. Classification (NCBI taxonomy): domain Eukaryota; kingdom Metazoa; phylum Chordata; class Actinopteri; order Myctophiformes; family Myctophidae; genus Gymnoscopelus; species Gymnoscopelus microlampas. The sequence continues at coordinate 11,537,953 of NC_139948.1, forward strand.
ATAATCATCAAGGACTAATTCCTTTTAAGTGTTTTTAAAAGTTACAATAGAATATAAAGTTAATTTTCTGTTAACAATTGAAAGTGGGACCCATATGAATGGGAACAAGACAACCAATGTGAGAGATTAATACTAAATGGGTTAACAATCTGAATTGTCTTTAATATAAATGTAATAGGTATCTATATGGACACATATGAACCTCTAATTTGAATTTCATGAAGTGAGTGGGCTAGGGTAGATGATTCCTGTCGCTAGTGGTGAAGGCCCAGCAGTGTAACCCGGGTGTGTTATATTACCTTGATTTAGTTGGCTTGGCCCGTGATCGTGGCGTTGTGAATTGGGCGTTACCTGTTGTTCTGGAGTGGTCACAGCCTGTGTGACAATAACTTTCAGGTCTGGCTCGGCCATGTATGAAGTAACTGTAGCTATTAGACTGCCCATGATGTGAAGTTAAAATTGTAATAATAACACAATATACTGTATTCTACTATATGGAAACAGGGATGAAATTGAAGGTTTTTAAATGACAAATCAGCAGGCTGTGGTTTATCCTAGGAGATAAGGAATAGACATTATACCAATTGTTCAGTGCTGATGTTATGGAATGTTGTTCAGGGGTTGATTGGATGAGGAACTGTAGCTGGTTTAGTGATACAGAGGTTGCCTGGAGCAAAGGAACACAGGAGGATTTAAAGGTAGCTGGTTTCTAGAAAAATGGGAATGTAATCAAAATATTAAAGTTTGAAAATGAAAAATAATTGAATGGTGTATCTGGTCTATATTATGATACTATAATTCCCCTCTGATTGGCACACACTGAATGTATCTGTGTGTGTCAAGGTATAAATGATCTACAAAATTAAAGTAACTGCTCTAAGGGAAAAATAATACAAATGTCCGATAAGTATGGGGAATGAGCCTCGTGATAAGGTTAATGCATTGTAAACTATCCCTCCTTTTTGATTTGACACAATGCAACAGAGTGTCAAGCAACCACCCAAAGTAGTAAAGTAAAGTACAGCAGGGAGAATAATCTCGGCAGGGAAAAAAATAAAATAAATAGGCCACAGTAGCTGCAGTTTACTCCAAGGTCAATTTGATAAGACCAGGGTGATGGGTGTAGTTGGATGGAGAGAGAGTGAGAGAGAGAGTTTATATGCACAGAACAGCTGTAATGGCACAATATAACTCACAAATCAAGACATACAAACTAAAAAATAAAATGTACTTGTAGAGTAAATAACAGTAATCAATCAAAAACATAAGCTGTCAACGCAGGACCCTATACCGGAGTGTCCGCTTTGGAACCTTATGCTGTAATTGAAATTAAGATAGCCTGGCATCTATCGTGGGAACCCGCAATTTCGCTGTGTTCCATATATCAAATATAAGTGTGCAGACCCTCGCACGTCAAACAAAGCCCTCTCAAGTTGAGTATAGGGATGTGTAGGAGGTGAGGGACACAAATATATTAATATATCATGTATAACCAGCAGCGCTACCGGTGTATACGGCCAGAATTAAAGGCTAATGGTGTGAACGTATTATACAAACACCCTTGTGTAAGCACCAAGACCTCGGAGCCAAAAACCCACAGGGTGAGCCACGGGGAAATGATGAAACCAATATGTTTGTATAAATAAAGTATGGGTCCAGTATATGCGTCAGGCCACACGGCAGACCAAGCCCCCACTAGTGTAAGAACAAAACAGTTGGGGCCGAGTATGCAGTGGTGGTATGAACATATACAGAGCGGAGCATACTCTCTTGTGTGCAGCACACCAAAAGCAATCAAACATTAACTAAAACGACAAAAACAAAGACAAACAAAACATATAACAAGTACTATACTATAGCCTCCCGTGTGAGCAATACAGAACACATACCCAAAGTGTCTGGTTTCAGGGCGGCTGATAAGAACCGTCTCACCTCGAGTAGATGAACAGATCGGCCCTCTGGAGTGTCGACTGGAGGAGGAGGAGGTGGGGGTCCAAAAAAGGAAAAGTATCAAAAAAAACTGAATCTGAATTCACCGCTGAATCGTCACCCAGAAGGAATGCAAAAATAAAGACTGTTATTTTTCCTTATCAACCATATCTATAGATACTTATGCAGGGCGAAACATCACAGAAGTATGTATACAAGGCGACAAAGAAAAAACAGACTCAGAACAATTTGAAAGCTGATTCTAAACACACCGGTCGAGAGAAAATTATAAAAATTATAATTTCGGGTGAATGTTTAACCGTTTATCGAAGGACCATTAATAGAGTTAAATTTGAACCCTATGAATAAGGCACAAGCCCAAGAAAGATGAAAAGATGGTTTGGTACTAAGACCCCCCAATACCCGTCCAGTCAACACCCAAAGAAATGAGAGTCAGACACCTGGTACGTCCAAAATGATCAGTCTGTATTGCTCGAGTGTGTACACGGAGGCAGTACAAGTTACAGACAATTATAATAATAACACACTAATGATTCAATAACAGGCCATAGTATTTATACACAGTTGGACTTCAATGACATCAGACATAGGTGCATCCTTATGATTGGCTTTAAGACCCTCAGACGTAGGATGGGAGTCGTAGGATGGACAGGCGTCTGGCTGTCTTAATATTAAGTTGTTGTTCATCTTAGGGTGTCCTTGTGTACAATTCTCGGTTCCATAAACAAGTTGTTCCTTCGATATCATAGGACATGTGTATGGTTTTATCTGTGACAGGGTGACAGCTGACAGAGTAAATTAGTGACAATATCCCGGTCATACAGATCATCTTACACAGATACAGGTCATTTGGCATTTAATCACAAAGTGTTGACCAAGACAGGTTTTTACTGATTGGAAACATATGGAGCCAGCACCAGATAGCAAATATGGAGCCAGCACCAGATAGCAAATATGGAGTCAGCTACATGGCCTTGGTAGAGAAAGTATAGTAGAGTTACAAAAGGCATGTTTAAAAGACTGAAGCACAGGCCCAAAAAGACATCACTATATTAATTTGACTGGTTAGATCGATATTTCTAGATCATATCAATCTGGTCCACAAAATATATCTATCAATAGATATAATAAAACCTTTGGTGTGAATCATTTTAACAGGAGTAATTTTAATGCAGTTACTGTTATGAATGTCTGTCTCATTACACAGAGAACTGTGTGTAAGTCCTATATCATACACAACCATTACTACACACTACTGTACAGTATGTATGTCTATAATATACACTAAGTATACTGTACATCTTGTCAAAGTGGCTTATTGTTGGTGCAAAGCCGAGCAACAAGGGTGTCCATCACCCTTGCAATGCACTAGACCCCTGGGAGCTGGACTGTGGAGGTGGAGCACCTACCATCAGCTTCCAGTGCTTGCATTGAAACAGTGCCTGGGATTGAACCCAGAACCTTATGATTCAAAGGCGAACGCTGTACTGACTTAGCTACCCGGGCACACAACTGTTCAGCTATACAGATAGATACATTGATAGATGGATGTATGGATCATCACTCAGTGGCAGGACTCGAGCTGATAACTTCTTAACACAGAGAGAGAGAGAGAGAGAGAGAGAGAGAGAGAGAGAGAGAGAGAGAGAGAGAGAGAGAGAGAGAGAGAGAGAGAGAGAGGCCTAATAGTGGAGTTGTGTTCCTCTAGGACAAAGCATTTGCTCTGTAACTCACATGCCGTGTGTGTGTTGTGCACGCAGTATGTGCATGTGTGTCTGTGTTTATGAACAAAGTGTCAGTCACATAGATTAAATGCACGTAATCAGCAAACTCATGTATGTGGTTCAACTGAAGCAGCATGACTAAAATACTCCTGGTGCACAGACTGGAACTCATGCAGGCTGCTGGAATACATAATTAATATTGTGTTATTGAATGAATGTTAATAAGCATGGTCCTAATGCCAGATCAGCATCACAAAGATACCTTATAATTCTCCTTCCTGTTAGAGGAGTCATTCATTCACAAACACATATACTGTAGTGTGTTTTTATCACACTATGCCCAAATATGGATTACTGATGTTATAGTACTGACACAATTCAGATCATAGATTTAGATAAAATAGACATTCAGGTTGAGTAACGTCATTAGCTATTCCATATAATGATGACATCACGCAATGATATCACAACATAATTACATCAGATATAATTATCCTTTTAAATGTCGTTATTGTATTTTCCAACACAACACCATTCAGCAACTTCTGGAAACAAGTTAACTTACCTTCTAACAACCTCTTCTGTAAATTTGTTGCACTGATTCAGAAAGTGGTGCTGGTGTGTGAAATGTTTCATGACGATACATCTGAAAGGAGGACATAATAATTACGACCAAGCTGCTGTGGTAGTCGGACACAAGCTGTACTCTTTTGGAGGATACAGTAAGAAGAATGATCAGAAGAACAGTGATCAGATTGATGTCCACACCTTCCACACACTGTCTTTACGCTGGAGGAAGTTGCCCCCATGGACAAATGGAAGAGGACAATGTCACCTTGAGGTTCCCTGCGTGCGCCAAGGCCACACAGCTGTTCTGGTAGAAGATATTGTCTACATCTGGGGGGGTTATCCTAGCTGTAACAGTCTTTATTCCTTTGATGTTGACAACCACAGATGGTCCAAACCCAATATCGCCCGTACTGTTCCAAAGATGAGGCACAACCACTCAGCCTGTGTCTTGAGGAAGGCAATGTATATTTATGGAGGAAGCACCCAGCTAACTGAACCCAGCACCTATGACTTGTACAAGTTGGACACCACCACAATGGTCTGGTCTTTAATTAACACCAGAGGCACACCACCACTTGTTTCATCAAGTCATTCTGCCACCATCATCGGGACAAAACTGTTTGTATTTGGGGGCTGGGGGGCCCAGGTTAAAGACTACAATAATCGCATCACAGTGTTTGACACAGAGACCAACTGCTGGCTGAGCACACCTTCTGCACAGCTTCTTTCAGAAGGATGCTGTGGTCATTCAGCCTTTTTGCCTACAATGGAGAGCTGTACATATATGGTGGCACAAACGGGGAACAGCACTTCAATGAACTGTGGAAATTCACTCCACAAACCTGCTCATGGAAGAAGGTTGAGCCCAAGCCCTGTGTCAAAAAGACATCTCGTCTTGGATGACTTGTTGCATGGTGGGAGATCGTATCATACTCTTTGGAGGATGCCTCACACCTGATGACATGTATATCTTAGATTTAAGTCCTAATCTGAAGATGTTATGCAAGGTAGCAGTTATTCAGTACGGTGTGGAGCAGTCTGAACTCCCACATAACATCAGGTGGGAACTGGCTGTCATAACTGCCAACAACAAAGCCCTATAAAAAGAGAATAAAACTCTGTCCCGCTATAAATAAATAAACAACTAAACGACTAAACAAATACATAAATAAACTAGAAAAAGTGCTCCTCGGAGCACAGGTCTCCGCCAGGTCAGGTAGGTTATTGTGGCCCAGCAATGTTCGGAATTCGCCAGTCAGGATGGAATATGAAAAATCGTACGGATCCGTCTTGATTACTTGACTATAGAGATAATGTGTACCGATTTGCGTGATGTTTGGACACAATTTGTGTAGGAGTAATATGAAAAGAAATGCAAAAACCAGCCTCCTGGTGGCACTGGTATAATAGGGCAATGTTAAAAGGGTGGCATTTGTTCCTCAATGTAGTGCAAATCTGCATGCAAAGTTTCATCGCAATCGGATGCTGCGTTCATAATTTGCGGCATTTAGTTCAAAACAGGCCACTCCTGCAAACTTTAGGAAAAATTAAAGAGAGCCGTCTTGATCACATGACTATAGAGAACATGTGTACCGATTTGTGTGGAATTTGGATCAAATCTGAAGGAGTAATATAAAAAATGTGCTTTACATAAGTCGTCCTCCTGGTGGCTTTATAAAAAGAAGATGTAAAAAATGCAGGGCAAACATTTTCCTTTGGCCTCTAGGGAGTGTCCATACTAAGTTTTACACACATTGGGGCAGTTATATGTAAAAACGCAAATGGCCGATGTGAACATTTTCAAGTCGCGTTTCTTCCTTGGCCTAGTGGGAATGTGCTTGCAAAATTTCACGGAAATCGCACAATGTGTTCATGATTTGAGGCATTTTGTTGAAAATGGAGCAGTCCTGCAAACTTTGGAAGCCAATCTTAGCCAATCAGGATGGAATATGAAAAATCGGGAAGACGTGTTTCGTTTAATGACTATAGAGATACTGTGTACCGATTTGCGTGATGTTTGGACAAAATCTGTAAGAGTACTGTCAAAAAATGTGTTTTTGCAAAAAAACGGCCTCCTGGTGGCGCAATGACAGGCCCTTGTGAGAAACATGGGGCAGAGGTTCTGCTCTGGTATCCAGGGAGTGTGTGTGCACAGTTTCGCTTCGATCAAGCTAAAGGTGCCGGAGATTAGCTGTTCACAGACGGACACACGGACACACACACACACACACACACACACACACACACACACACACACACACATGGACGGACGGACAGGGTGCAAAACGTAATCTCCCCATGCCTACGGACTTCTATGTGGCTCTATCTATGGTGCTGAATCCACGGTGCGCTGTCCATGGTCCACAATCACTCAGTAAACTTGATATTACTTAGGCTACAGCATATTCGGGGGAGAACATTTCCCTATTGTGAGCTTGTAGATCGGCTATCTGTGGGGCGAAGAGATTTGGTGGGGGAAAAAATGAGTACAGAGCCAAGTCCAGTTCACTAAGTCTTGAGGATGTGGTTAAATGACAGGAAAAGGAACAATAGTCATGCTGAACCAGTGGTGGAAAAAGTACTCAAATGATTTACTTAAGTGAAAGTACCAATACTGTAATATAATAGCCTACTCTGTTGAAAGTAAAATGTGCAGAATTAAAAGTTTACTTGAGTACATAAGTATTGGCATCAAAATGTACTTAAAGTAACAAAAGTAAAAGTACTAAAATGTTTGAAAATAGCATGCGACGCATTTTGAGCTTGTAGATCGGCTATTTTCAAATAACTTATGTATAAGATAGGGCTAAAGTGGTTAATGTATGTTTCATAATGTCATAAATAATTTATATCTGAAAAGTAACTAGTAACTAAAGTTTTCAAATAATTGTAGTGGAGTAAAAGTACAATATTTGCGTCTGAGATGTAGTGGAGTGGGACAATTGGAAATACTGCAGTGAAGTAAAAATGCTAGAGATGCACGATATAATCTGTAACGTATCGGATTCGGCCCTAAAATGGTATCAAACCTCAAAATAAACCCGATTAAATACACCGATATTGAGAAGCAATAATAAAACTAGAGAAAGTGCTCCTCGGAGCACAGGTCTCCGCCAGGTCAGGTACGATATTGTGGCGCTATAATAGGCCAATGTGAAAAGGGTGCCATCAATCGGACACTGCATTCATGATTTGAGGCATTTTGTTCCAAAAATATGTTTTGCTAAATTAGACCTGCTGGTGGCGCTATAACAGGCCAATGTGAAAAAGGGTGGCATTTCTTCCTTGGCCTAGTGGGAATGTGTGTGTGAAATGTCACGGAAATCGCAAGCTGCGTTCATGATTTGAGGCATTTTGTTCAAAACGGACCAATCCTGCACATTTTGGAAGCAAACCTTAGCCAATGAGGATGGAATATGGGAAATCGGACAGATCCGTGTTGATCACATGACTATAGAGATGCTGTGTACCGATTTGCATAACGTTTGTATAAAATCTGTAGGAGTAATGTAAAAAAATGGGTTTTGCACAAATCGGCCTCCAGGTGGCGCTATAACAGGCTCATGTGAAAAATTTGAGGCAGAGGTTCTGAATTGGCATCCAGGGAGTGTGTGTGCACAGTTTCGCAGCGACCGGGCCAACGGTGCCAGAGATTAGCTGCTAACACACAGACAGGACACGGACACACACACACGGACACACGGACGGACACACACACACACGGACGGACGGAGGGTAAAACATACTTTCTCGCCATGCCTTCGGCCTGGCAGAGACAACTAAAGTTTCCAAATCATTGTAGTGGAGTAAAAAGTACAATATTTGCCTCTGAGATGTAATGGAGGAGTAGTAAAAGTATTGAAAATGGGCAACACACCAGTAAAGTAAAAGTACCTCAAAATTATAACTAAGTACAGTACTTGATTAAATGTACTTTACACCACTGGCAAGCAAGAACACAAATCAAATGCATGACCTCTGAAGGAGGTTATACTCTTTTTCCAAAGATGACTGGGGAGGAGGAGTGTCGTTTTTGTAAACACAACGTCCTGCACATTTGCAGTTTTGTTTTACAACAAATGCACAACTTCTTAAATCACTTGACAACAAAGGGGGCGCGCCGACAGCCAGGCCTTGAGGCTTGTGAGGTGAGTGAGGCGAGCGAGCGCTCAATTCATGCCAGGAATTGAAAGAAAATGTGATGCCTGCACACACCCAGAGGTTCTGGTTATCTTGATATAATAAAACATTTACGTTAAATGACAGATCATATCATAAATAACCCATGGATAATACTGCCTCGGGCCGGCACTGCTAGCCGAAGGTTACTTTAATACAAAACACAATGGTATAGACGCATTATCATGGCTAAAATCATTAATGATTTCAGCCCTATTTCTTCTTATGAAAACGGCTTCGTAAATTTTGCATGTCATTGATGATTATGAATGAATGAAAATGACTTCCACATACTCCGATAGACAGACAGACAGACAGACAGACAGACGGACCGTTATTGAGCTCACAAGGGAACTTCAGGTGTCAGCAGCACCATAGTATGAAACACAGGGCAGTTACAGAAAAAGAGATACAACTCTTCACGAATAAAACAGTAAATAAGGCTAAACGGGTCGTAACGTGCAAGATTCCTTTTATTTTGTGAGCTTTCAGTCAGAGAGCTTCTCCAAGGCATTTCCTCTATTTTTCTCCGATTTAACCACGGCAGGTATTGCCATGACTGAGCCAGGTTACATTCCCCCCAATTCTGAGCATTGATGCAGACGATGGCCAATTCAGTTTGTTCCGAGTGCTGTGTGCGGAGTCCGTGTTGCACGAAATTCATATTTTCCCAAATGCATTTGAGGTGAGGTACTATTTGATTGCATCCGATTGTCAGAAGCAGGAAGACCTTAATTGTCAAGCGTGACATACAGTATCAGAGTCTGCCTTACTCTGTCTCCCACTCTGCTGTGACTGTCCTCAGGGCTGATTCAATGCAGATATTGTAAAGACACTTGATTAGAAATATAGTTTAAGCGTCATAGGCAAAGTTACAGTTAGTGTTAATTTATCCATTTGTAACTCCATTACATTTGTAGATCCTCTTATTATCTTACAAATTAGGATTTTACTTGGAAGGTTGAAGAGGGCTGATGTATCAAGTGGGCATTTTGTGTCACAGACATTTAATCGCACGCACGCACGCACGCACGCACGCACGCACGCACGCACGCACGCACACCTGACAACGAATTAATACAGGAAAGCAAAACTTTTTTTTTTTTTCTTTTCTCCATGATATCATGGTAAAGTTATTTCCATTCATAGAAGTATTTCGATAGTAGCCTATCATATGTTTTTATTATTTCAGTCCACCTTTTGGGGGAGATTCCTCTGTGTACCACCAGAGGGGGCCTCGCGTATACCCAGGTTGAGAACCACTGGTCTGCAGCATATTGCTCTGGAGTTTTAAGAACCACACACGTCTTGCCTGGCTCCAGCCCACTGAATTGCTAGTCTTGCGTATAGTCAGACAATCGAGAGATCTCCGCGGCCCACTGATGCGTCTAGGGAAATCTAAATTCAATGAATCGGGCTTGAACAGCGGAGTAAACCAGTGGTAGCAAACCTATATGCTCACTGCTTAGAAAACCAATCTTGATACGATCCCATATGGAAAAAACCCTGTTACCACCCGGCCTAAGGGTCACCAGGTGAAACACAAATATGGACTCCCTATCTTCCTAGTCCCTAAACACAGCCAGCCAACACCGGTTTGAAATCCAAAAGACAGTTTGAAAACATGGGTACATTAATTACCTCAGGGTGGGCCCCTGGACATAACATACAAAAAAAAAAGAACGAAAATAAAAGTCCATCTTACCTAATCTAACTAACGAAAAAACGAACAAAAAGAACGAAACGAACAAAAAGAGTAAGGCGCACCCACCCCTACACTACCAAGGCTGTACACTAACCCATTGGTTCTCAAAGTGGGGTCTGGGGACCCCCAGGGGTCCTTGGGGGGGTTCCAGGGGGTCCCCAGCAAGTGTTAATATAGCCTCACAATAATTCTAACCACTTTAACCTTTTATACTTTGGCTATTCAAAAATAGCATATCTACAAGCTCATAGCGCGGCACCGAGTGCTTGAATATATATTTTTCAAAGCGAACATTTGTAACTCAAGTCTTCCTTACTTCCGTCACAGGTGTTACCAATAATACTAATTAAGGCTCTGTGGCATAGTGGTTGTCTTATATAAGGACCCCATAACTCTGAGAGTGTACAGATGGAACCAAATGGACTCTTACGGGTCCATTTGTACACTCTCAGAGTTACACACCTACCATAAGGGACCAATTTGGCAGTGGTCAATCACTCTTAATAACAGAGGAGGAGGTGTGTAGAACCCTCAAAGGAATTAACCCACGCAAAGCACCGGGTCCCGATGGGATTAGGGGTTATGTGCTTAAGGAGTGTAGGGAACAGCTCAGCCCTGTACTGAGACACATGTTCCAGTTATCAGTAGATACGCACTACATTCCAAAAGCGTGGAAAACTTCACTTATAGTTCCAGTGCCGAAAATGTCCAATCCCAAAGTCCTTAACGACTATCGGCCAGTTGCCTTGACATCACTGATAATCAAAAGCTTGGAGCGCATTATTTTAAATGACCTCCTCAGTAATATGTGTCAACATGAAATGGACCCCTTGCAGTTTGCATATAGAAAGGGGAGGGGCACTGATGACGCTCTTCTTCTTATGCTTAATAAGATCTATTATCATCTAGACCAACCAAAAAAGACACGATATGCTCGGGTACTTTTTGTAGACTTTTCTTCGGCATTTAACACGATGAGACCTCATATTTTGATGGGGAAACTGTATGACCTCGGTGTTAACACCAATATCATCAGATGGGTGGAGTCCTTCCTGACTGATCGGGTACAACATGTCAGGGTGAACAAAGCAATATCTCTCCCTATTACAACCAACACGGGGGCTCCGCAAGGGAGCGTGATCTCACCGGTATTGTTCACTCTGTACACAAGCGACTGTAGGAGTGACTCAGATAACACCTGTATCGTTAAATTTGCCGACGACACAGCTATTGTTGGTCTGATTGAGAACGATGAGATGGGCTACCGAAGAACAGTGGATGAGTTTGCTGGTTGGTGCAAGAGTAACTTCCTTCAATTGAATATTAAGAAAACTAAGGAGGTTATATTTGATTTTAGGACTAGTGCTCATGCACACCAGCAAATAGTTATTGATGGGGATGGGGTGGCGACTGTTGAGGAATACAAGTATTTGGGTACAACAATTGATTCCAAGCTGACATGGAATTCCAACACTGATGCCATCTATAAGAAAGGTCAGCAGAGGCTGCATTTTATGCGCAGACTGAGACAGTATGACGTGGAAAAAAGTGTAATGGTACTCTTCCATCGATCCTTCGTGGAGAGTGCACTGACTTTCTGTTTCGTTTCCTGGTATGGCTCATTATCATTGGTTAATAAGAACAAACTCCATAAAATCATCAACGTATCCAGCAAGATAGCTGGGGTACGACATGAGAGTATGGCAGCAATGTATGAGACCCGGGTGCTTAGGAAGGGGAGAGCTATTGCTAGGGATAGAACGCACCCGTTATACAGTCAATACCACCTTTTACCATCAGGACGACGGTACACAGTGCCAATGTTGCAGGCTAGGGCCTCAAGATCATTTGTCCCTACAAGTATAGGACTCCTGAACAAACAGGCCCCATCTCAGTTCTGTGCATAAAATGAAATGTAATGTGATGCCTCTTGAACCATGACTGGTTGCCTTGTCTACTTGTATGTATTTTGTAATTATGTTATGTGTTTGTGTTTTTTTGTATCCTGATGGCTGCTTGGCACAAAATGAATTTCCGCAAGGACAAATAAAGTATCTATCTATCTATCTATTCGGGAACTAAAAAATGGAGTGTTTCTAGTGAGCCAACATGCACAATATCAGCATGAGCACTCTGACCAGAATGGAACAGAGCCTTCATTAGTATCATTGGTAACACCTGTGAGGGAAGTAAGAATAAGAAGCCCAATTTCTTTCCATTATGGCTGCTGTGCAGAGCCTATTGTAAATTCAAGCTTAGCATCAGCCTATCAGGCTAACAATAGTCTACAGTTCTCCTAAACTTGAGGCTGTTTCAGAAAGGGGGAGTTATGGAGCTGGAGCAGGGGGAAGCTGGGAAGGAGGAGGTGGATTGTGTTGGATTCTTTCTGATCCATGGCTCCCGGTGGCTTCTCCTCCACCTCCTCGCTGTGGGAGCTGGCCCCGGGCTGATGGGGACATGTGGGGCACAGCAGGTGGCGAGACTGCAGGCCACTATCACAGGCACACTGGGGCATGGCGCCAAATCCCTTCCTGAATGTTTCTCCCCCTGCGTGTATTTCTGTATTTTTAAAAAGGAACCTCAGGGGTCCCTTATGGGTCCATTTTTACACTCATGGTTAACCACTTAAAACCCAGCATCCGTATTCTGGGGAAAGCCTTCGCAGAAAATAGCAGATCTAGAGCAGAACAAGAGCTTCTATCTGCTGTTATCAGTGTATTCTAGATACTAGAGTCACTAGTAGAGCCCTGAGGGACAACGTATAGGGTTTAAGTATGTCTGTATTTTGTTGTGTTAATAAGTTTAAGCTCTATGTTCCCATATACTTTCTATAGAGTGTTTGTTCAGTAACATATATCTCTGAAGCTTTTTAGTAAACAGAAAGTACATTTTCAGGTCAGGATACCAATCTCATCCAATCAGGAGAGAGAACTCCACAAAGGTCATTAATCGGCTTCAATACTCATAGTGTTCCAGTTCCAATTTCCAATGATTCTCTGTTTCATAATTTCTCATTTCTCTTGCTTATCCCGTTCTCTCTCCTGATTGGATGAAATTGGTATCCTGACCTGACAATCTGTTTACTAAAGAGCTGGAGAGATGGCTTCAAGTTTGTACAACATACGCAGACACATATGTGTATGTGTCCATAAATATGTGCCTGCTGTTTGTGTCTTTGTGTGTGTGTGTGTGTGTGTGTGTGTGTGTGTGTGTGTGTGTGTGTGTGTGTGTGTGTGTGTGTGTGTGTGTGTGTGTGTGTGTGTGCGTGTGCGTGTGCGTGTGTGTGTGCAATCTGGTATGAGTGTGTCTGTATGCAAATAAACACAACACACCTACACACATTTGACACCTGTCATGTGCATGTAGATGCACGTGCACAGTGTGTGTGTGTGTGTGTGTGTGTGTGTGTGTGTGTGTGTGTGTGTGTGTGTGTGTGTGTGTGTGTGTGTGTGTGTGTGTGTGTGTGTGTGTATGTGTGTGTGTGTGTGTGCGCGCGCGCGCGCGTGTGTGTGTGTGTATGTGTGTGTGCGTGCGTGTACATTTGTGTGTGTGTGCATGAGTGAGTGAGTGTGTGCGTGTGTGTGCGTGCCTGTGTATGTGTGTGTGTGTTTCGTCCCTGCGGTGCGCAGGCTGTGGCCCCGATCTCATAATCACGACAGAACTCTCCGGAACCTCTCCAGAACTTGCCGGACCATCTGGCTCCGGCAGCTCTCCACAGAAAATCCCATTTATCCTGGGCCCCCTGGCTGCCTGGCAGAGCTGTGCTGTGCTGACACAGGTCCTTACCAAGACCCCAGCATATGGTTCAAAATGGAGGAGTCATATGAAGTCATTACAATAGAAAAATCCCACCATAACATCCACTGGGCATTAGTTCACATTAGTGCTTCAGAGAGCTTATAATGAGAGAGGTGGATGTACTGTATGACAAGTGACACTTAACTACTTAAATCCCAGCACTTAACTACTTTTTGGCGGGAAAGCTTTCGCAGAAAATAGCGTGACGCATTGTGAGCTTGTTGATCGGCTATTTTCTGCGAAAGCTTTCCCCACAATAAAAGAGAACCAAAAACACACTAGTATAGAGCCCTGAGGTACTCCGCTCAACCACATGGGGTTTAAGAGGTTAACTTTGCTATCTGCAGTAGGGTTCCATTTGCTGGGGGACTATGGGGGATTCAATGCACTATGGAATGAACTCCCCATTGCAATTAGAACTGCAGACTCACTCCCAATGTTCTGCCGTAATCTGAAGACTCACCTCTTCAGACTCCATCTCAGCCCATAGCACTTGCCCTAGCCTTGACGACCTTGCAGGCTTATGCAAAGGCTAAAATGTAACTTAGATAGCATGTTATGTAGACAGATGTCATTGCTGACCTGGTTTAGTGTGTATAGTTTCAATGTAGGCTGATGATAGGTTCGTGGTTTACTTATGTATTAGTTTATTATTAGATTTCTATTTCTTCTATGCATTTGATGTATTACCTTGTGTTGTCCTTGCTTACTGTAAATCTCTCTGGATTAAGAGCGTTGGCTAAATGCCTAAATTGTAAATGCCTCCGCTTTTGATATCCCCCCATCTGGTCATTTGTTTTTATGGCTGGTGGGGAAATGTTTTATCCCTGCTTCTGGTGAGACTGAATACAATTTCCTTTTGGGAAATGTAGACTGATCTGTTTATGTTAGATAATTTGATCATTTAACCCATTTAGACCTGAGGCCGATTTTAAGTTTTCTGAAAAAAAAAACATGTTTTTCTGGGGTTTCCAAAAAATCCAAAAAATCCATAAAAAAATCATGTTGGTATATACATAGCAACATCTAAAATGACACAGATGCTTTCCCGGATTGAAAGGTAAAACAACATATACAGGCTTACCTTTCCAGATCTAAATGGGTTGATTTAAAATTATGTTTCACAGTAACTCTGGTGTCCCTATTTTGGGCTCTAAGCTACTGCCCAGCCAGAGGTTGCAGTATCCATGCTATCTATTCTCTTGTCTGTAATGATCTGCACTGAAGACAAGTTGATGTCTCCAGTTCCAGCCGACGGTCAAACAAGATCCAAAGAACTTCTTGTCGGGGACAAATGTAATGGCTATAGCAGCTGCACTGTGTGTGTGTGTGTGTGTGTGTGTGTGTGTGTGTGTGTGTGTGTGTGTGTGTGTGTGTGTGTGTGTGTGTGTGTGTGTGTGTGTGTGTGTGTGTGTGTGTGTGTGTGTGTGCGTGCGTGCGTGCGTGCGTGCGTGCGTGCGTGCGTGCGTGCGTGCGTGTGTGTGTGAAATTTGATGATGGGGATAAAGACAAAGGGACACAGATGGACGGAAATATACACACACACACACACACACACACACACACACACACACACACACACACACACACACACACACACACACACACACACACACACACACACACACACACACACACACACAGACAGACAGACAGACAGACAGACAGACAGACAGACAGACAGACAGACAGACAGACAGACAGACAGACAGACAGACACACACACACACACTCATATTTGTAGATATAAGCTCATAGCAATCTCTCTCTCTCTCTCTCTCTCTCTCTCTCTCTCTCTCTCTCTCTCTCTCTCTCTCTCTCTCTCAGCTCCGGCTTTGATCTCAATAATCAATGACGGACAGGTGCGATTGCGTCCAGACATACCCGCAGGTGTTTAATAAAGAAGCGCCACGGGATGAGCACTTTGATGAGTGTGAACACACACACACACACACACACACACACACACACACACACACACACACACACACACACACACACACACACACACACACACACACACACACACACACACACACACACACACACACACACACACACACACACACACACACACACACACACACACACACGCGAGCACACACACACACACACACACACACACACACACACACTCACCCACGCACGCACGCACGCACGCACGCACGCACGCACGCACGCACGCACGCACGCACGCACGCACGCACGCACACACACACACACACACACACACACACACACACACACACACAGACACAAACAATATCAAGCGTGGCGTCTATAAAAGGACCCTTAAAGATTGCCAGGTGGCAGGTGCCACACTCCAGCACCTGTGTCATGGCTGAGACCAGATGCTTCCTGCCACAAGTGGCCAAGTATACGCAAGTGAGAAATCTCACTTTCCTCCGTGCGCAGTTTAATACCCCACTTCAATATGTCCCCCTGAACCAGGAGGACCTTAACTGCACCGCAAAATCCTTAGTGTTCATTTAATCGGGTGCATTTTGGTTACATCTGTACCCACTCAGAGTTATGGGTCCATGTGGAAACTTAACCTGGACAATTATAAAGTTGAAGCTGATAAATTATATTTGTGGGGTATACTCTCTCCTCATGAGATGAAATGTATATCCCACCTGAAAATATGTATTCTGTTTACTAAAGAGCTGGAGTCAAACTCGTGTTGGTTGACGAGGATTATTCCTGAACACTCTATTGCACATATATTTTGCGTTGGACAGTAGGTGTTAATTCAGTCCACGCTTTCTCGCTTTCACGGCTCAACGGTAACAAGCTGGAAACTGTGCACCTCTTCAGACTGTTTGGTTAGAGAAGCAGCACAGAAGTCTGTGACCCATCCGAAGGGTCCCAGGATCAAACCCCTCTCGACTGGCCGCCGTGCAATCTGTGCTGGGCAGGGAAAGTGAGAGAGATGCCCTCGATTGCTACAGTATACCTGTCTGCCCTAAAGCAAGGCACTCCATGATGACTGCTGTAGTTGAGTACAAGACAGTGATTGCAGTATAGCATCATGTAATTGACAAAAATAAATTGACATATAGGCTAACCACTGATACCACTTGAGCTCACTATTGTAGCGACTACTTCTTCCCAATATTAAAAAAACATTTAGAAGTAGTGCTGAGCTTCGGAAGGAACTGTGTGACGTGTTTCCAAACAAAACCAGAACACGTACTGCTGTTAAGGTGATTTATTAATGCAAAATAATAAGATCCAACAATGTTGTACTGAAGATAAGGTAAATGAAACTGAAGACAAAAACTCCAAATGTAAACATATAAAACCAGCCCAGCAGCCTGAGACACACACCTGAAAAAAACTAAGGTAATGAACAGACACACAGCAGGAGCTAATCAGTCAATTACTGTGTTCAAGTGGGACATCAAACCAAAGCGTGGGAAAAAACAAACAAAAATCAGATCAAACAGTGGCTCCTACACTCACAAAGTGTCACATTGCAACAAGTTTTTAATATTTTTGACAAAATAAAAAAAAAGCATTTTGGATTTCTCCGGCTTTCGGCCATAATGACAGACCCGAATTAGGTTAAAAAAAAAGGTTGATGAATGTATGGTTGCAGGCAAGAAAACATGTGTCAATAACATGTGTGTCACATGGAGATTGATGGGCATGAATTGAGATACACAGGCCATTGTAGCGCTGATCAAAAAAATCTATCAAAATCCTAAACAATCTCAGATTAATCTTCAAAAAAGCATTCAGAAGCTGAGGAAATATGCATAAAAGCAAATAACGCGTGCCTCAAATAACGCACCTGGGTGATTGAGCTGAGCAGCACCCAGGTGGGGGGATCTTTGTGTGGGTCTCACTGCCCCAGGTTTTTTTTTTTTTTTAAATATTTTTATTGTTTTTTTTGTGACATACATGACATCTACTTTCACACACATTCATACACATATACCCCCTTGCACTTGCAATTCACATATATCATATATATCACATATATTCATATTCCACAGACTGCAGCAAGAGAGGTGCAGAATGCCCCAGGGACACGTCTCTTCCTGATGTCCTCAACACCTTCCATGCTCATTTTGAGGGATCTATAAGCTCACAAAGCGTTGCGATGCGACGCTTTGTGAGCTTGTAGATCTGCTATTTTCAAAAGATGTTTATACATTTGAAAACTTGAAATGGGACATTCTGTATAATTAGTACTTCTACTTTTGGTACTTTGGTACTTTGGTGCTTTACTTTGGTACTTTAATTGATGGCAATACTTTTGTGCTTTTACTCAAGAAATGTTTTAATTCCGGACTTTTACCTGCAACAGAGTATTTCTATATTAAAGTATTGATACTTTTACTTTAAGTAAAAAAATGTGAGTACTTTTTCCACCACTGCTCTCACCAGATGAGCTGCTCCTCAGTGTGGTCTAGCTGAGGATCCCTGCAAAAAGTCCATCCCCACAAGGCTAACATATAACATCCCAGGCTGGGTTCTAAAGGCACTGTGCACCTCAGCTGTCTGAGGTGCCGACGGACCTTTTCCCCACCTCTCTGTCCATGGCTTCAGTACCCACGTGCCTCAACACTGCAGCCATCAATCAATCATCCAATAGCACTGACCCGTGGTGGACCCTCGTCAGCATGCGTACAGGAAGAACCGCTCCACAGATGACCCAATATCATCTGTGGTCCACCTGGCCATCACCAACCTGGAGACCAGGTGCTTTTTTGGGACTTTTGTTTTGTTTTCAACACCATTATTCCACACACAGACTTGCATCACATGGCATACGCCCTATCCCTATGCACCTGGCTTCTGGACCTTTTAAACAAGCCACAGACTGCAAGAATCTCCTCTCCCATCATCCTCAATACCGACTCAACTCAACTCAACACACTTTTAGAGCATACAGTATTATCCGTGGTTATAATATAGACATACCTAACAATAGATGGCAAAAAATGTGTTTTGTGTATATTCTTATATCAGAAGTCTCTAAAAAGACAATCTTAATTAGGTCTACTTCCTGTCAAACGAAAACACTGCGTGATGACAGAGATAGACTCTTATGAATATATATATATGAATCTTGATTTCATTCACCTGTTTGATTCCCAAAGCTCACGTTCCCCCAAACACACCTGATTTTAATTACAGAGATACTTTGTTTTGAATCTCAGTAAAGATGGACATTTTAAACTTTTTTTCTGTTTATTGCAGTTTTTTCCTCACATAAGGTATTTTCAAGAACAATAAAAAACAGCATTTAGGCTAACAGATAAAAAAAATACCACAAGACAAAACATAGATGAAAGAGAAAAAGACAAAACAAACCCAAAAATGGCGGTACACACCCAGAGGGCTACACGAACAGTACCTATCACAAGCAATCACATCACAAATATATATTTGACATGCATGGCATCAGGGGGCAGCACAACACTGTGCTCACTCACTTCAACTCATCAAGCAGATCAATAATGGGTGCCCAGATTTTCTGGAATAGGGTCTCCTTAGGACATTTGAAACTTCATTTGAGTTGAGGTTGAGACCAGGTTGAGACGTGCACGGGCCATTCCCACTGGATCACTGTAACTTGGCAACACCCCCTTGGCCTCACTGCCTGTCACGCACATGAGCAGATGGCTCCGTGGCGTTAAGCATTAGACTGCCAATATCAACGCTTCGGGATCGAATCCTGCTTCCGAAGGCTAGTTATCTATCTTATCTTAAATGTGTCGCAAATTATTTTATTATGATTAAGGTTAGGTTTAGGCATAGTTTTTTTCTGCCCCCAGCGAGGCGGGCCACTCGGCACACTTGGTGAGAACAGACTGCAACCCCTAATATTAAGTTATTTAGGCAAAAAAAATGCTACAACGACGGAGGCGCACCGTCTCAACGACTCAGCACCGTTCGAGATATGTACCGATAGGGTATATACCCCCCCCCCCCCCCCCCCACCCTAGACAGACAGACAGACAGACACACACTCACACTCACACACACACACACACACACACACACACACACACACACACACACACACACACACACACACACACACACACACACACACACATTTGTGGGTTTATTTGGGACACAACAGCACAAATCAAAGTTATTAGTTTAGTCCTATATAGTCTTAAGATGTTATGCAAGCTCTCAGTTATTCAGTACTGGAGCAGTCAGGTCTCCCACATGACCTCAGGTGGGAGCTGGCGGCAGCCATGACTACCAACAGCAACACAAACACAAACAAGAATGAATGACATGAAAACAATTTAGCAGCTGGCACCCACGTAAATCTACTACTTTGGCAATGTTGGATTTTTTTTACCCCCCCCCCCCCCCCCCCATTTATTACTTTATTTAAATTGTTTTATTTTATTTTAGAATAGATTAAATCAATGTGCTGTATTAACTGTTGCAATCCTACTCCTCCTAAACCCCTATCACCTTGCTTTCTCTGAGGTCACTACTTTACTCAGTGTAAAAAGCTTGAGAACGACTGCTGTAGTCTAAGCTTCTCTATTTGAGGACGTGTGTGTGTGTGTGTGTGTGTGTGTGTGTGTGTGTGTGTGCGCGTGTGCGCGCGTGTGTGTGTACGTGCGTGCGTTTACTTTTACAAACACCGCCCACAGAAAACAAGTGCTCCTCCTCAGGATATGACTCCCCCCCCCCCCCCCCCCCCCCCCCCCCCCCAAAACTGTCTTGGGAAGCAAAATGAGAGCACTTGAGCAGTACGCTTAGAAGAGGATGGAATTTATCAGGATAAATTGCTGAGGCGAGCCAGGGAACCGCTATTTGGACGGGAAACAGACGGGAAACAAATCTCATTATTTGTGTGTGGAGGACTGAAGCAGCAAAACTTCTGCTTCGTCTAAACTTCAACACGTTTTTTTTGTATCTTGTGTGTGCTATGAGTGCTTTTTTCCCCTCCCATTTCTATTTCTTTGTTTTATTTATTGTGTTAGTTTTATCATAATAACTTTCTTTCTTTCTTTCTTTCTTCTTCTGTCTGTCTGTCTGTCTGTCTGTCGGTTCAAAATGCAGCTATCAAGGTTTTTAACTGGAACTTAGAGAAAAGGCCACATTATGCATCTTAGCGTCCCTCCATTGTCTTCCAATTGATTTTAGAATCAATTGTATGATGTTATTGATTACATGTAAGGCATTAAATGGATTAGCCCTAAGTGACCTTTTTACCTCTTATGTATGCATTCTCACTCTCAGTTTATGACGAGTTGGGCAACATCTGACCAAGTGTTAACAAGGGGCGTAAAAGTACCCCTGTCACTGTGCATGTTGACGAGGATGGAATGATAACCGATTCCACGCCAGAGGTGAGGGTGTCTCTCATGTACGTCAGCAAGTCTGCTTTGCTCATCAGCCAGAAATATACAGTATGTCATCCCGCCGAGCTGCCGTGTCCCCTGATGTCCCCAAACCAATCAATGCCTGTGTGTGTGTGTGTGTGTGTGTGTGTGTGTGTGTGTGTGTGTGTGTGTGTGTGTGTGTGTGTGCGTGTGCGTGTGCGTGTGCGTGTGTGTGTGTGTGTGCGTGTGCATGCGTGTGTGCGAGTGTACAATTTACAATTTAGGCATTTAGCGGACTTACAGTAAGCAAGGTAAACACATACATCAAATGCATATGTTACACACTTAATGAAGACAACTTCTTTCCAGGTTCCAAACGGTATTTATTACACTCTGTAGATAGCAACCAAAAGACAGTCTTGGATTACAATGTGGTTCAGCTGTTGTGATCCTCACTGTCTTAGCAGCATGTATGCTATATCTGAGCTTACTTCCCTGCTAAACAAGGACAATATCCACAAATACCTTACTTAATAATGTAAGCCAATGACATAATGCACAATAAATGACTTATGGATACAGCAAACCAATATTAAATGAATTGTAAATACACAATAGAACATGGAATGTAACTGAATTGTAAATATCCAACCTCAACTGTGCAGCCCAAACTATTGCCTATGGTCAGGTCACTATCACCATAAACCCACACACAGTATGCTAGTGGCTCAACAGGCCTACACTAGCTAAACATGCTAGTTGGAGTTAGCTGCCTTATCTCCTAACTCTTCAAATGCATAGAACAAGCATAAACATGGCACCACACTTTATAATCAACTTAATGCAAATGTATATGTCACTTGTTCACTTCTCCCACCTGTAGATAGCAACCAAAAGACAGTCTTGGATTACAATGTGGTTCAGCTGTTGTGATCCTCACTGTCTTAGCAGCATGTATGCTATATCTGAGCTTACTTCCCTGCTAAACAAGGAAATAACGTCAGGTAGGAACTCATATGACCAATCCACTACTGCCATCTAGTGGCGAAAATGAATATCACCCTTCAGCTACCTACTGTGAAAACATATGCTTAACAGGTGAGTTTATTAACACAAGTGCATGGAAATAATGGTGGGGGACCACACTAATATTCCAAGAACTCTGAAAATACTCTAAGCCCCTAAAACATCCAGGGTGCCACACCCTCCCCCACTCAAGAAAAGAAAAAAAACATGTTGTTACATTTTTTTTTTTTTAACTCCATCAACCATATTTCTTTTACTACCAGTGTCTTCGCGTGAACAATTACCATGGGTAAACCAAAACTTGTCATTTCTCTGTTTAAAGAAACCCTTTGTCACTATAGTAGGTCAGACACATCTATCTAAACCCATAGAAGTAAGTACTGCTCAATTGATAGACAATACAATACCAAATGAGTATTGTGACAGGTAACCATTCATTTCCTTTCAAGACAGCCCAAAAACAATCACCTATATCTTAAGACACAGGAACACATATTGTCAGCATCTTAATGTCAATTTGTGACATTATAGTACGTACTCTTACGTTGAACACTGTATTCTGTCCATTCTGTTTCCAGTATTTTGTTTACAAAATGATTCTCTTTTCTTTCTATTTTTTTCTTTTTTATATAGTCTCTAGCAAATTGTCTGTATATCCCTGGGCAGCCAAGGTCTCCACAGCCCCTGAAAGAAAGGTGCCGGTTTGCTCACCTCTATACTGTCCATACCAGCTTGTCTGATAGTAGGCTGTCCCAGGGAATCATACGTCAGCATCTTTGGCTGCCGTCGCTCTCTCTGAGGGTGAATGTTGCGTGCCAGGGGAGACGTCCCCCCCTGTTCTGTGTCAGAGTCTCTGTCTCCTTGGTGTTGTTGCTCTTCATCAGACGTGTTGTGATGTTGCTCTACATCAGACGTGTTGTGCTGTTGTACTTCATCAGCCATGTAGTGATGCTGTTCCACATCAGACGTGTTGTGATGTTGCTCTACATCAGACGTGTTGTGCTGTTGTACTTCATCAGCCATGTAGTGATGCTGTTCTTCATCAGACGTGTCGTGATGTTGTTCTTCATCAGACGTGTTGTGATGTTGTTCTTCATCAGACATGTAGTGATGCTGTTCATCAGACGTGTTGGGATGTTGTTGTGAAAATCTCCACACAATTTCACCTTCATCCTCACTGTCCATATCTGTGTCATGAGCTGGTAGTTGTGGCTGAGCTTCTCCTTTGTTTTGTCTCATGCTTCTGTTACTCTTGTCCTGCTCTTTTCTCTCAGTTTCTTCCACAGGCAGGCTGTCACATGGAAGCAACAGATTTCTGTGCACTGTGCGGCTTTTGCCTCCTCTCTCTGGTTTGATTTCATAAACTGGAATGTCAGGGTGTTTTTGACTCAGCACCACATTTGCCAGGCCCTCCTCTTTCTTTGAGATTGCGGAGCAAGACTCTGTTACCTGGATGTAGGTGCACTCCGTAGGTCTTCTGGTCGTAGTACTTTTTGCCTCTCAAAGCTTCTTTCTGAGCGGTTGTTGATGCAATCTCATAGGCCTCTTTCATTCGGGACTGCCATTTTTCCACGTATTCCTTATAGCTTACTTGCTGCTCCTGTGATGGCAAGTCGAACAAGATATCTACAGGGAGTCGGGGGGTGCGGCCAAACAACAAATAGTAGGGAGAAAACCCAGTAGCCTCACTCCGAGTGCAGTTGTACGCATGTACAACTTTTGACAGAGAGTTCTTCCAGTCTGCTTTTTCCAGGTCAGTCAGTGATCTCAGCATGGACAGGAGAGTTCTATTGAAACGCTCCACTTGTCCATTCCCTTGTGGGTGGTATGGAGTAGTATGGGAGCCACGCATTCCACAGACCTTTTGCAGCTGGGAAAACAACTGATTCTGGAACTCCCCACCCATGTCGTGATGAATCCGAGCTGGAAAACCGAAGTCCAAGGCAAAGTGACCGAATATTTTTTCCACCACTGTCTTTGCCGTCTTGTTTTTTGTTGCGTATGCTTGCGCAAAACGTGTAAAGTGGTCCATTACCACTAGGATGTATTGATAACCCTGCTTGCAAGTCTCGAGATGTAAAAAGTCTATGGACACAAGTTCAAAGGGATAGGTAGTGGTAATGGGAGTCAATGGCGCTCTGGTGATCTTGTTTGGCCGTTTCCTCTTCAGGCACTCACAGGCATGCATCACAAAGTGCTCTACATCCCTCTGCATTCCGGGCCAGTAGAATCTGTCTCTTATTAACCCCAGGGTTCTCTCTGCCCCCAAATGTCCCATTTCTTTATGGAGCTCTCTGAAGACAGTGTCATGGTGCTCTTTTGGAAGTATCAGCTGGTCTCTGCCATTGGCTCTCCTGTAGAGGACTCCATCCTTATTCACATGCAATCTGCTCCACTGTCTCAGCAAGATCCTGACATCAGGTGGCTCTGCTTTCAGGGTGCGACCTCTCGGCAGATAGTTGTTAGCTTTGCACTGTAGAAAACGACCAATCACAGCATCTTGTTCCTGACTCACCCTGATGTCATCTGGTGAGAGAGACTTTCCAGCAGGCAGTGATGAAGAGTCTTGTACTAGACTGATGGCGCTCTGGCTGATTACGACAGTCCCCTGGAAAGCACTCCCCCTCTGTAGCACGGTGCTCTCCACAGCAGCCCTGATAATATCCTGCTTTACCTCTGCTGTACACTGGGCTATGTACTGGTTGATGTCGAATGGTATCCTGGATAGGCCATCAGCATCCGCGTTCCTCTTGCCTGGCCTGTATCTGATCGTGAAGTTAAAGTCAGAAAGTTCACCCACCCACCGATGGCCTGTTGCGTTCAATTTAGCTGTTGTGAGGACATAGGTTAAAGGGTTATTGTCCGTGTAGACAACAAAATGTGGAGCATAGTATAAATAGTCACGAAAGCGTTCACAGACTGACCACTTTAAAGCCAAAAATTCTAGCTTTCCTGAATGCATATGATAATTCTTCTCAGGGGGTGTTAAAGTCCGTGAACCATATGCCATGACTTTCATCTTGCCTCCCTGTCTTTGATATAATACAGCCCCCAGACCCTCTTGTGAGGCATCACAGTGGAGTATAAATGGCTCAGCAAAATCAGGATAGCCTAATATAGGTGGCTCTGTTAGGTAATCAGTCAGCTTGTTTAGAGCATCTTGGTGGCTCTGAGTCCACTGAACAGGTGTGTTGGGTGGTGGTCGGCCCTTGTGCTTCATACTAAACCCCTTTCCCTTTGTTCTAGACACAGGTGGTGGTGCTCTGTCTGGAGGCAGAGTTAGCAGCTGGTAGAGCGGTTTTGCCACCTTAGAGAAATTTGGTATGTAGGTCCTATAGTATGACAGAAAACCAAGAATTCTGCTCAACTCACCCACAGTGGATGGTGGTGTCTCTTTCAGTGCTTGAACAGGAGCTATCTCGGCTGGATCCATGGTATACCCTTCCTCTGTAACCATCCGCCCCAGGAAGCGAACTTTCCGCCTGAAGATATCACATTTCTTTGGACTGAGTTTGACGCCATGTTTTTGATACCTCTGCAGGACTTCCCGGATGTGGTCCACATGACTGTCAAAAGAAGTGGAGTGGACTAAGTTGTCGTCTAAATATGGCTGGCAGGTGAGATCACGAAGGCCCCTCAGACAGTCCTCCATACTCCTTTGGAACTCTGCTGGAGCTGAGCTGAGGCCAAATGGTATACGGTTCCACTGGTACAAGCCCCAAGGTGTGATAAAGGCTGTGAGAGGGCGGCTTTCAGCGTCCAGGAACCCCTGATGGTATGCTTTTCCCTGATCAAGGACTGAGAACCAGGAGCTTCCATGCAGGGAGTCGAGCATATCCTGGATTCTGGGAATGGGGTGTCTGTCTGGTACCGACTTCCTGTTGAGTTCTCTGTAATCACAGCACAGCCTCAATTCACCTGACTTTTTCCGAACACAGACAATTGGAGAGGAGTATGGTGACCTTGACTCTGAAATCCACCCACGGTTCAGCAGATCTTGGAGATAATCCTTCACTTCTTGGTGCAGAGGTTTTGGCACTGAAATATAGGTCTTTCGAACAGGAGTAGTGTCATGCAGTGTGATGTGCACATTTAATGTGGGAATGCATCCAATGTCTTTGTCATCATAAGAAAAGGCATGACATTCCTCTTGTAACAGTTGCCTCACTGTCTGCTGCTGGTTTGCACTGAGATGGTCTAATGTAACAAGGGGGTCCCATTGAGCTGGCTTTTGGCTGTGCTGTGAGTTGCTTGTTACCTCATTTAGCTGGATGGGAGGCTGCAAGGTGTTTTGCCCAGCAGTCTCTGGTGTCTTGTCCGATGACTCCATTGTGACCGGATACACTGCTTTTATTTCTTCCAGATGTCCCAGAATAGTGCGGGGGATTAAGGTGATGTCCCACTTGCTGGTGCTAGCAATTGAGACTGGAATGTATAGTGGCCTTCCCTCGCTGACAGTGACCAGTCCCTCCTGGATGACAAGACCCTCAGGTAGCTGCGATGGCTCATCAGGAACAAACAACAGAGTTTGTCCTGTAAACTGGACTCCAACATGTGCACGCACATATGAGGTGGTTATCTGTTCAGCAGCCAAGTGCATTCCCCTCTTCCCTGTCTGTACCGTCCCTATACTCTGGCTTGTATCTGGTGTCTGTAGCAACTTTAGCATTGAATTGGCTGTCTTCTCTGACACTGAGAAGATTTTGCTGATTCTTTGAATGTTCTGTGATTTTGGCTTAGGCTCACCCCACTGTCCCACCACTTCTTCGATCACGTTAAATCCAATAATAGGTTGTTCTGCAACGTTGGGATCGCTCGATACTAACATGGGGACCAGGAGTGTCTTTTCTGGGCGAGTGTCACAATCCAAATAAAACTCTGTTTCGATCCATCCATCATATGGAATTTCAGTCCCATTCGCAGCTACTGCTACCAGTGGTTCTGACCCCAACAGCTCAGTAAGTGACCTGACAGTGCTGTGTGGAAGGTGCTGTTTTCGCCAGTCATTGTTGATCAGACTTGCCTGAGCGCCAGTGTCCCATAGAGCCTCCACTGGAACATTGTCTAGGTGGCACTGGACCATGCATCTTCTCCCTATTAGACTGATGAGCTTGGTTTGGCGTTGTGAGGGCACATAGCTGGTAGATGTGTCAATTATAGATTTGCGGTTGTCTGGTTGAGACCTGGAATACGAGTGGGCTACTGTTGGTCCCGGTACAGCAGTCCCCTCTCGTTTCCCTGTGTGAATCTGCCTTGCGTGCAGCCACGAGAAAGATGGCCTTCCTGCCCACAGCGAAAGCAGTGTCTGCATTTGTCACCGACCCGAGCATCTCTGCATGCCTGACATCCTCTGGTCCATCTTGCAGCTGGTGATGACCGGGTGTCCATACTTGGCCTTGACCTTGCTGCCTCTAATGTCTCAGTGAACATTTTTTTTACTTCAAGAACATCAGCCTTGAGGCCTTCAATAAGCTTTGCAGTCTCTGGGTCAGGTCCTTTACTCTGTCCTTGTTTTTTCTTGGTGGAGACTGCCCCCGCTTCTTTCATCTGTGTTTCATCATTTATGTCTATTTCACTATTCAGAGAAAGCTGACTGTTGCTGGACTGCAGCTCCGTCTGTATTTCACTGACCCTGGGCTTGAATGTGTTTCTCCTGAGTTTATTCTGTCGCTCAAACTCAAGACTGGCAGCTTCATTTATCCTTTCTATCAGAACCTCGTCTGTAACTCTGGGGTCGCTCAGGTGAGGCTTCAACTGGAACTTCACTGCTTCACTAAACATACCAGTCTCCAATGAGCGCAGGAACTTACGCTGAATTAAGTTTGGGCTGAACTGTTCCCCTTCGTCCTCGTCACCAGACTTCCAGAGCAGTTTCTCTCTGAGCTCGATTGCTCTGAACAGAAAAGCCTGAGGAGATTCTTTGGGGTCTTGGGATATATTCATGAGTTTATGGAGCATGTCAGATGCTGAGTCCACTTTAAAATGTCCTCTCAGTATGATTCTTAAGGTGGGAAGTGTGAGGTCTCGCTTAACTTCCAGCAAGTCTCGAAGGTGAAGCCCAAGGCTAACTGCTTTAATCACAGCCTCGATGATCTCAGTCTCTGTGTAGCCCTTCTTAAGCCCAGACTCGATCTGGTTGGTCAGGCTAGTAAACGATAATTTGTCCTTCTGTCCGGCCTCCCCTATCTGGCCCCAGATACGGAAATCTTTTCTCAAAGTCACTTCTGGCGCTGTGAGGAGTATAGGCTGATTGACTTTGTGTTCCCTCACTGGTGTTATGTTGCTAAACTGGGTCCCCAGAGCTTCAATTTTCTTCTCTAGAACACAACGTGCCTCTTCCTGAGCCTGCTGAAGCTGTGTATACTCTTGTTTCAGCCTCTCTATTTCACTCGGCTCAGTTTGTTGTGTTTCTGCTTTCTCACTGTTCTTTTCCTGTGCTTGTAATGACTGTATGCATACATGGAGATCTGTAATGCATTGCTTGAACACCTGAGCATCCTCAGCCCCTTCAATCTCATCCAAAGTGCGTTCTGTCAGCCGAATCAGGGCCCTACGGGACAGTCCTTTGAATCCCTCCCCTGATGGTTCACTGCACTTGATATGCTGACACACCTTGATGAGATCCGGTTTCTCCAGTGTCCACAGCATTGCACCGATCTCATCCTGGAGTTGCTCCATCTTTGTCTTGTGTAGTTCTTAGATGGGACTCTCTGTTGTCCAAACTTGTCCCAATCTCAGCGGTGCCTCCAGATTTGTTACACACTTAATGAAGACAACTTCTTTCCAGGTTCCAAACGGTATTTATTACACTCTGTAGATAGCAACCAAAAGACAGTCTTGGATTACAATGTGGTTCAGCTGTTGTGATCCTCACTGTCTTAGCAGCATGTATGCTATATCTGAGCTTACTTCCCTGCTAAACAAGGACAATATCCACAAATACCTTACTTAATAATGTAAGCCAATGACATAATGCACAATAAATGACTTATGGATACAGCAAACCAATATTAAATGAATTGTAAATACACAATAGAACATGGAATGTAACTGAATTGTAAATATCCAACCTCAACTGTGCAGCCCAAACTATTGCCTATGGTCAGGTCACTATCACCATAAACCCACACACAGTATGCTAGTGGCTCAACAGGCCTACACTAGCTAAACATGCTAGTTGGAGTTAGCTGCCTTATCTCCTAACTCTTCAAATGCATAGAACAAGCATAAACATGGCACCACACTTTATAATCAACTTAATGCAAATGTATATGTCACTTGTTCACTTCTCCCACCTGTAGATAGCAACCAAAAGACAGTCTTGGATTACAATGTGGTTCAGCTGTTGTGATCCTCACTGTCTTAGCAGCATGTATGCTATATCTGAGCTTACTTCCCTGCTAAACAAGGAAATAACGTCAGGTAGGAACTCATATGACCAATCCACTACTGCCATCTAGTGGCGAAAATGAATATCACCCTTCAGCTACCTACTGTGAAAACATATGCTTAACAGGTGAGTTTATTAACACAAGTGCATGGAAATAATGGTGGGGGACCACACTAATATTCCAAGAACTCTGAAAATACTCTAAGCCCCTAAAACATCCAGGGTGCCACACATAGAGACAGTGTAGTGCCTCAGTAATCTAGGGTCATAGGTAAACCAAGAACCTATAGCATCAGTCTAAAGTATAATATCAAAAAATAAATAATCTGTACATTGAAACTATACAAACTATAGGAAGCCAGGTCAACAAATGAACCTGGCATCCGTCTAAAAAACATCTAAATTACATTTTTAACCTTTGCATAAGACAGCGTGGACGTCAATACCTAGGTCAACTTTTGCTAGGGGCTAAGGTGGAGTCTGAATTGGTGAGTATTCGGATCATGCAATGGGGAGTTTGTGCCACAGTTTGGGAGCCAGAAGAGAGAAGAGTCTGGGACGTGTGGAGCGCTGTCCCGGATGTTTTAGGGAAGGCTCTGACAGCTTCCCCTATTAGCTGATCTGAGTGAGCAGGAGGGCTTGGGGGGTTGGATCAGGGTGCCGTATAGTACCTTTGGTTGCTTTGGAGGCCAACATCAGTGTTTTTGTACTCTGTGCGGGCAGTAACTGGGAGCCAATGGAGGAAGCGGAGAAGGGGTGGAAAAAAGTACTCACATGTGTTACTTAAGTAAAAGTATCAATACTGTAATGTAGAAATACTCTGTTACAAGTAAAAGTCCGGAATTCAAAATTGACTTGAGTAAAAGTAGAAAAGTATTGGTATCAAAATGTACTTAAAGTACCAAAAGTAAAAGTACTCATTGTACAGAATATCCCATTTCACAAGTTCAAAATGTATTAAAAAACTTCTGAAAATAGCTGATCTACAAGCTCACAATGACCTTGTAGATCTGCTATTTTCAAATGGCTGAAATATATTTAGGGCTGAAGTGGTTGGTGTGTTTTGTACTAATATTCAAAATAAAGTTTTCAAATAATTGTAGTGGAGTAAAAGTACAATATTTGCCTCTGAGATGTAGTGGAGTAAGTAAAAGTATTGGAAATTGGAAATACTCCAGTAAAGTAAAAAAAAATCCTAAGTGCAGTACTTAAGTAAATGTACTTAGTTACTTAACACCACTGGGGGAGACATACGTGCGAGTGCCTGCTGTTCCCTGCACTCCTCATGTAATACTGAACAACTGCAGTACACCTCAGCTCTGTTCCCCTGTTAATGCCAACTCATACTGTACTGCAATGGCAAGGCATATTTCACACACACACATACTCTACAGTATTGAAACTCAACAAATCAATACACAGTATACACATAAAAAAACATAAATTTTTACACACCGAATTGAAGTAACACTCAATATTTCACCGTGCGCCACATTTAAGAACAGTGCAACATTATGTGCTCTCTTAAAAAGTGCACAATCTGGTAAGAGAGGGTGAGATAGCAGACATGTAAGTCTTAGGTATGTGTTAGAATACAATATAGCAATGTAATAGAACTTTAATAAACACATAAATGTGAGTATTTAATTTAATTAAGTAGGTCTGTCATGAATCAGAGTCATTAGTCAGTATCTATTTTAAAGAGGTGACATAGACTGTCATTATACACAGCAATTGTATTACATCACAAAACCATCAGCCAGCAAAGATTGTCAGAGGACACAAAAAAAGGCGAAGTAGAAAACTTGTTGCAAATGTTTTGTTTGAGCTGTGCTTCATTCCCGTTAGCATTCAGCCAAAGTCTCTCTCATATTATTGCTCGTCACATCCCTGTGAGTACATACAATGAAGAGCAGTGCCAAGCCGCAGGCATCTATACAGAGTCCTTCACCGCATATATCACCATTCCCTGAACCTCAGCTTCAATCCAATCAGTTAGACTAATTATTGGACTAGCGCTTGATTTGATTAGTTTAAGTGTGTGTGTGTGTGTGTGTGTGTGTGTGTGTGTGTGTGTGTGTGTGTGTGTGTGTGTGTGTGTGTGTGTGTGTGTGTGTGTGTGTGTGTGTGTGTGCGTGTGCGTGTGTGTGTGTGTGTGTATTGCACGTGCATATGGACCCACACAGTGGAGGTCATCGTCTGGGCGACCACCACGCGCCTAATTTGATTAATTTTGCCCCGGTGGCATTGAGACTTAATCTAAATGAGATGAAATGAGCTGGAGAATGATACACACACACTCTCACCCCTCTTTTCATTCAAGGACACACAGCTGGGCCGATGCCACCCAAACCGCACTTCAAATCATGGGTGTATTCCTCCGCCACGTGGATTCTGCATTGATCCTGCAAATGCACGCTGCGTGTGTTTGTATGTCTCCAAGATCCCATCTATATTTCTATAATATGTACTTTGTAACGGTGGAAGAAGTACTCAGTTCAAAGTAAAAGGCCAGGTATTCAAAAGGATAAAAGTACAAAAGTATTAGCATCAAGATATACTTGTATCAAAGTAAATGCATTACGAATGGCACATTTCACAATGTTTCATTTTATTGTGTAAAATTATTGATAAAATAGCTCTTCAAGCTCACAACCCATCATATCACACTGTGAGCTTTTAAATAAAGTATAAAATATGAAGTGAAGTGGTTTGTGTATGTATTGTAATGATAATCTGAATCCGCAAAGTAACTAGCAACTAAAGATTAAAGAATATTTGCAGTGGAGTAAAAGTAGATTAATTGGAGTAGAGGTATTAATTATCGAAAAATGTAATACTAAAAAAAAAAAAAGTACCTTAAAATGTACTTAGTTCAAATCCAGGAACCAGTCAAACTCCTTACATGTACAAACACACTTGGTCAATACAATTGACTGTTACTCTTTTATAATTAACTGCCGCTACTTTGGAGTGTTTTGCCATGTGCGTGGTGGCCTCAGCTAATTTCCTGTCCCCCTTGCTGGTATTGAGTGAACCAGAGAGAGGGAGAGTGACAGCCATTGATCTGTTTGGGATCACATTCTAACAGCTGTGTGTGACTCTCCGTGGAAGGAGATTGGACCCAGTTTAGGCTAACCTGGTTTCATCGCACCACCTGTCGAGGGCGCGCGCGTGTGTGTGTGTGTGTGTGTGTGTGTGTGTGTGTGTGTGTGTGTGTGTGTGTGTGTGTGTGTGTGTGTGTGTGTGTGTGTGCGTGTGCGTGCGTGTGTGTGTGTGTGTGAAAGACTATTGATGGAACGCCGTGCCCGGCGTCGAGTTCGTCGGATAGGTGGTTGACCAGAACCCCCGGTCCGACTGATGTGCCCACAGATCATGTATGGAGATCCGGTTGTTCAGGACTGCGGATCCGACCACTATGCACATAATATAATGTACACAGTGTGCCCATAGACCCATTCGTACAGTATGTTATATCATCGTGCACATAAATGGGACCGACCGACTTCAAACTTGGCACGCACATCGGCGAGGACGCGAGGTGCCCGTTGTCGAGTCATTCTGATAGGCCGTTGTCCAGAACCGCCGATCCGAGGGAGTATATGTTGTGATGGGCCCCCGTGTGTCATTATAGTTATGTTTCTGTGATAATATACTGTATTCCAACATGTGTGCACGATGACACATTAAGTCCTCGTTCCCGTAAGATCCTCATCCCACACTTAATGAAAATAGATTTTCAGCCATTAACATTCTCTGTAATCTGCTGAGCCTGATTGCTAATTCCTTGTGTCAATTTTGTTTATCAACAGAAGTTTTTCTCTGCCTACAGAGAGAGAATAATGAGTCATTATTGCTGGTCTTATTAAAAAGCCAAAGCCTACGTCTCTTAGAATAGAATAGAACAATTAATTACTCATCAGGGTTTACAACAGGATTGCGTGTGTTTTGTGAGAGCATCGCTTTCCATGGCACAAGCCGTGTGTGTGTGCGTGTGTGTGTGTGTGTGTGTGTGTGTGTGTGTGTGTGTGTGTGTGTGTGTGTGTGTGTGTGTGTGTGTGTGTGTGTGTGTGTGTGTGTGTGTGTGTGTGTGTGTGTGTGTGTGTGTGTGTGTGTGTGTGTGTGTGTGTGTGTGTGTGTGTGTGACAATGGGCCTATTAGATTAACCACATAAACCCTACTTATTTGACCGGGGTCCTCCAGGGGTCTACACTAAGGTCCTCTCCTTTTTTCCGTCTATACACCAAATGTGTAAATAGATATTATCTCCCTGTCTGTGAAGGCTAAATCCTAACTCATAAATCTCAGATCTAGAACTGATTTCAAATTGAAATTTCAACAGCCACATCAAGTCAATAAAATTCCAAGCTATTATCATCTTAACCGTGTAAACCCTTTTGTTATACTAGGTCCAGTCCTTTTTTCCCCTCTAGACCAAATCCTTTATGCCCAAAATAGACGATCTACAAGATCGCAGCTAGTCACAATGCAATCCATTGTGAGCTTGTGCATCTGCTATTCACCGAATGTTCACCCAAAATAGTGATGCTAGGTTTAAATTCATTAGAAATAACAAGAATTAGTATTAATGTTCAAACAAGACTTCGGAAAAAACTTATCCCATGCCTTCAACTCCAGTAGGTTCTGTAATGGTCTGTTTTCAGCTCAAAGAAAAAGAGAAAAGTTATCAGACAGCCAGCTCATTCAAAATGCAGCTGCCAGAGCTCTAACAAGAACACATTTCACCAATTCTCAGAACTCTGCGCTGGCTTCCAGTGAGTCATAGAAATGTAGAGAAATGAAAGCTGCTTCATCTTTAAATCACTCAATGGTTTATTGCCTAAATATCTATTACTAGCTTTTACATTGTGAATCAGTCTCAGATTCAGGTAAAACCCTCTATGACAGCAGCCACGATTGAAATGTGGACAGACTGTTGAAATATTTGAATCAAATGTTTGTTTAATTCCGGATAAATATTTGACCATTACCTGTATTACAATATCTGTGTTAGCTATCATTCATTACTGATGTAATGTCTGGTGTCCCAGAACCGATTCTACAAAATGACTATGATCTTTCCACTTGACATATACGTGGGTTTCTGCATGCCTGCGCGTGCGTGCGTTCATGTGTCCACTCAACAGCAGTGGTGGAAAAAGTACTCAAATTCTTTACTTAAGTAAAAGTACCAATACTGCAATATAAAAATACTCTGTTACAAGTAAAAGTAAATAATTGCAGTCGAGTAAAAGTACAATATTTGCCTCTGAGATATAGTGGAGTAGAAGTAAAAGTATTGGAAATTAGAATTACATAAGTAAAGTACAAATACCAAAAAAACGTATTAACTACAGTTCTTAAGTAAATGTACTTAGTTACTTTACACCACTGCTCAACAGCAACTCCATCTGTCGGGGTTCATAATCTCAGTACATCCACAGGCCATCCCTCCCTTTGTGATATCTCAGTGGTGGCCGGGTTTAAACACTTGAACCGAAATAGCATCCCTATTCTGGCCAGGTCATAATGGCTGTATACACATTCCACGAAAATAGCCACGAAATGTTTTACTTACGACAAAGTAAGTAAGTGGTGAGTGGTTAAATTGCTATAGGTATACTTGAGTGGACTTCACTGTACATAGAGTTGGAACTTCCGTATGTTTCTGTGTGAGTGTGTGTGTGTGTGTGTGTGTGTGTGTGTGTGTGTGTGTGTGTGTGTGTGTGTGCGTGCGCGCGTGCGTACGTGCATGCGTGCGTGCGACCGTGCGTCCGTGCGTCCGTGCATGCGTCCGCCTGCATATAAATCCACCCAGGAGGAACACTGTTCCTCGACACAGCCAAGATCGCCCGATCAAACGATCCATCGGATGGCTTTTCTTCTGTCGAGAGCTGGCCAACTTCTTCTGCCTTCAGTAAAGCATTCCCTTGTCAGCCTCCATCTCCAATCCTCTCACACCCCTCCTGTCTTCTCTCTGGAGAACATTTGACATGGTCCATTCATCCTCCAACACCCCCCCATCACCCCCCTCGCTTCTCTCTCTTTCACTCAGACTGACTTGAAAATAGCTTGTTGTTTTTCTCTCAATCATCCATTTCTGCTTTGCCTGTCTTTCTTTCTTTCTTTGTTTTTTTTCCTTTCTTTCTTTCTTTTCTCTCATCTTACTCTCTCTCTCTCTCTCTCTCTCTCTCTCTCTCTCTCTCTCTCTCTCTCTCTCTCTCTCTCTCTCTCTCTCTCTCGCTCCTCTACTCTCTATCAATCTTCCCTCTCCCCAGCTATATTTTCAGCATGAGACATCTCTTCCTTATCCTCTCTCCTGGGTAGTAGCTTCTCACAGGGCAGCTGCAGACTGTAAATCAATAGAGGCTTATGTCTGACCAGTGTGATCGGGTCTGTGCCATGGGGCGGGGAGGGAGGGGTCGGGGAGCGGAGGGGAGGGATTGTATATTGTAAACAAAAGCTTTATGGCCGTGCCACATTACAGATTAGCTATTGATCCTTCTCTTCGATCTCCCTCTGCCTCTGTCTGACTTTATTTCATCTTTGTCACATTTCCCCCCGTTCGGGCGTCCCACTAATTTGTCACTGACACAGGCGGAAAGAAAGACAGACAGAAAGTGACAACATATTACGGCTCCCATCAGCTCTGTGGACACAACCAGGACACGTACGGCAGACTGACAGTCAGTTGGGTGGAAGTGGCAATCGGAGAAACAGACAGACAGACAGACTGACAGCCAGATAGACAGACAGACAAGTCAAAAAGACGGATGGATAGACATACATGAACCAGACAGACAGACAGACAGACAGACAGACAGACAGACAGACAGACAGACAGACAGACAGTTAGAAAGAAAGGCAGACAGACAGACAATCAGACAGACAGATGGATGTACAGACAGACAGACAGACAGACAGACAGACAGACAGGCAAATTGACAGACTGCGCACCGCTGTCTCAAATGAGTTAACGAAGCCATCTGCCCATTCTCCAGCAAGGCACCCTCCTCTCCTCTCCTCTCCTCTCCTCTCCTCTCCTCTCCTCTCCTCTCCTCTGGAGCAGGCAGGCTGATAAGGACGGAGGGCAGTAATTGGAATTGACCAATTGACTATGTGCAGGGCGGTTTCCGCCTGTCCAGGCAGCTCAGTCAGGGTGATTACACCGCCAGAACAAGGCTTCAGGTATCAAACATCGCTGGACACGAGGGCAAAGTCCTTCCATCCAATCACTCCCTCTGAAAGATGTCCACTTCAACTGAAGGCGAAGAGGGAAGTATTTATCTTACTGTGGTGGGAGAGAGTTTACACATGTGGAGCTATAGACACTTTGACAGCTCGTTCTCTGATCAAACATGACCACTTGTCAGCATATCTCTGCTGTCCGGCAGCAACCAGCTAACTAACTAAATGTTCAAAAATGTTTTTTCAGGAAATGACAAAAACAAAACAAAAAGTGGAGTTAGGAGGTTTTGTTCATCATTGATAAGAACAGCTGAATGGACCTCCAAGCTCACAATGAGGTTGGAGGTCAAAAGGGGGTGGAGCCTGGAGGCAGGTAAACCAGCTAATTCCACCCCCCTTTGGTGGAGTTAGCTGGTTTAGCAGAAAGTTTGAGGATCCAATGGAGTTAGGTAGTTTTGTCAGAAGCGCTTTTTAATGCCTTTCATTGTTTCAATAATTTTGTAATCAACACACAGACGTAAAGGGTGTATGGCCCTGATTTATGGAACAAAATGCAAAAGCGGAAAAATGGAGTTAGCTGGTTTCTGCCGGACAGCAACGAATAGTATATGTATGCACACATGTACACACACACACACACACACACACACACACACACACACACACACACACACACACACACACACACACACACACACACACACACACACACACACACACACACACACACACACACACACACACACTCACACACACACACACACACTCACCAGCAGATGTTAAATGTGTCACATCGCAAGTCTCGTGACGCATTGTGAGCTTCTAGATTTTAGAAAGGTTTTCACAAATCTAGATTTTATTTTACCTATAATGACATATCCAAAATAGGGGTGCCAGGTTGAAAGTAAAGGGTAAAGCGATGTTAAACTTTGGTTGAACCTTGGGTAGCTACCCAGGCATGATATCAGTCCAAATACTGTCAATCCTCTTTATAGCTTCTGTGTGCACCAATATCATGGAACCAGAAGTGGCGATTCCGTTCAGTGTACGTTTTGGTTGCTTTGAGCGCCAGTGGAGAACACCACACACTTTCACAGTGAAAGCATCCTGTAGGTATACAGATGACAAATAGGCCTACAGTGCATACAGTACAGTACGTATACACAGAGACACTCACTCAGACTCACACGAGTCACTTCACGATGGCTCAACTAATCGTACTTGCCGTACATCTGCCAAACGCAGAAAAGATGACAATTATATTTGCAATGCTCAGGGTTGCCCTTGTCAGTGTTTCCCCAGAGGGAAATCAACGCAAAAAAAACAAATGACTGCTAAGCCCCAAAGTTTGTGCGTTTTTTGAGAGGTATTGCTGCTGATACAGCAGCATTCTGTGCATGCCGAAACTATCGTTTAAAAGCACAGGAGATGGTGTCTCTCCCAGCATATACAGTATGTGCCAAATAAAGTGCAATGCCTTTTATGCTTAAGTTAGCTGGTTCACCCTATCACTTTAGTTGTCCTTGCCACTACTGCTGTGGGGGAAATAACTTACATTCTTAAAATTTGAAGTGATTAAAACCTGATATATTCTCGAGCCAAAACAAAGAATGATTAAGTGCTGACAGCAACTGTAGCACAGGCTATTAGTTAAGATACTGTCCCTGCAAACACATTATACACCTCCTGGCCAAGAATCCAATCCCACTGATGTCAGCCTTATGCTTTCCTATTAAGCTGTTCAATAAAGAAAAATACTGCCCACGGCCCTTTAACCACACGAACACTAGGGTCCCTAACTCCCTATCCTGGGCATGTCATAATAGGCCAACATTCGTGTCAATGTGTCTGAAGCACGGTGTTCAAAATGTGTTAACTTTGACAGGGCGTCAAGGAAAGATGTGTTCTTGAACCCATTTGGCAGACATTTCACTTGTAGTTTTCTTTCAGTGAGCAAACATAAGTCAACCAAATTACACACCAGAAAACTGGCACTGCCCACAACCCACAAGCCACCATGCGTAGCTGACATATTCAACACTTTGGCATGCGTTGGCTACTCCCGTTAAGACGTGCATGTGTACCAAACCCTTAACAGTTTTTTTCCCTGAGTATATTTTGAATTGTTTACAGTGGGAGTTCTGCGTTTTAACAAACCCCAGCTGCGTGACGAGGCTCTGAGCGTTTATTTTGCGCTTGTGTGTTCTCTTGTGGTGGTTTTATCTGCTTGAGAGACAAAATATTCTCAACTCTGGCGTTTTGAAACGTTTTTAGGCGAACGCCGTGGCATATGCAACCGGGAAAAACACCTCGGTGGACACGGCCCCTTACTGCAGCTTCAGCTAAGTACTCCTACTGTTCGCAAACTGTTTGTTTCATACAGTTTTTCCCTCAGGAGTGAGTTAAACAAAAGTTTGATCTCTCACTATATTAAATTGAGCTGAAAAGAAGCCCTGTTCACTCGCTGTTTGTCCCCCCATGTGTTCAAGCACAGAGAGTGTGGGAATTGAATTTTGATAGACAGCTCTTTCATATTTAATTTGCTCTTGCCAATTTCCTTCTTTTTTTCCCTTTTTTTTTTACCTCTGTGTGCAGCAGGTGGGATTGTTTTCTTTCTTATACATTGGGACTTAGGTTGATTATTATTATAAGAGCCGATTGAATTGGCCATAGCCTGTGTTCACAATGGGTGGGCTTCTAAATGCGTACAGTGGACGGTGAATTACTATGTGCAGCCTAATTATTGTTTTCTCTTTTTTTCAGCTCTGTAGTTGTTGAGCACTAGCTACTGTATATTTTCAGTTCGCGAAGAAACTAAAAACATGGCTTCGCAGTTCTGTTGTTTTTGACAGGACGTCATGGACTCCCATGATGTCCATTGTGAGTGGAGTTCCCTTCTTTGTTTTGGCGTGGCTCATTCATTGGAGGACATTGACAACTCGTACGAGGCGTCAATTAAACTGGTGTGGAGTAGCCAATTATTCTACCCCTTCTTTTATCCCAATTTTAGTCATGCTAATTAATTCCTCCCACTGCTTTCCACATGCTGTTGTACCCTACTGCCTCACCTGCCCGTGAGGAGTCCCCGACGGGAGGATGCAGCTCCTTCGTCATTCAACATTCCCACTGACAGGCGCTGCCCACAGCAGTATGTGCAGTGGTGGAAAGTAGCTGAGTATATTTACTCAAGTACTGTACTTAAGTACAATTTTGAGGTACTTTTGCTTTACCGGCGTATTTCCAATTGTCTCTACTTTTACTTCTACGCCACTATACGTCTCAGAAGCAAATATTGTACTTTTATTCCACTACAATTATTTGAAAACTTTAGTTACTAGTTACTTTGCAGATATAAATAAATTACATTATAAAACATACATTAACCACTTTAGCCGATTTTATACCTAGGCTATTTGAAAATAGCAGATCTACAAGCTCACAACGTGTCGCATCGCGACGCGTTGTGAGCTTGTAGATCTGCTATTTTCAAACATTTTAGTACTTTTACCTTTGGTACTTTAAGTACATTTTGATACCAATACTTTTGTACTTTTACTCAAGTAGATTTTGACTTGTAACTTGTAACAGAGTACTTCTACATTGCAGTATTGATACTTTTACATAAGTAAAACATTTGAGTACTTTTTCCACCACTGGCAGTGACACAAATCGCCCTCCCCTCCCCAAATTGTGTTCGTATACAGATGCTCGACAAGGCCGGATGGCACTGCGGTGGATTCAAACCGCTACACTCGGCGGTGGCGTGTACGGTGTAGATACTTCCCTGTGTCACCCTAGCGCCCCAGAGGAGCCCATACAAAGAGCAAGGCGGGTGCAGAAGTCTGTTGGTGCTGTCCCAGACTTCTCCCATAGTGAAGGGGGACATGTTTACCGGAAAGCAAGAACATGCGTATGCACCCAGGATCGTAGGCGGGGGGGCGGGCAGGTCCAGGTAATAAACATGCTCCCATGGCTTCACATATAGACCAGCTGGTGCTCTGGGAGACCAGCGTCAGCAGGATTGACACTCAGCTGCAAATCCTAGCTGCCATGCATGCTCTGTCAGACCCTGTGTTACGAGCCCAGGGCCCTTCGAAGAGATCCTCCCCTGATGGATTTACCTTATTTCAGCTCCACCCGGCTGGCTCTCCCATAGGAGGGGTGAAGGCTTGCTCGCTTTGTGGTCCAGTTCTACTCTCTACATGCAGGCTGCACTCAGACTGCCCTTAACCCATTAAGACCGGGAACGCGCACCTGTGTCATTTTTAGATTTATTTGGCTATTCAAAAATGAGCTTGTAGATCTGCTATTTTTGAAAAAATATATATTTTTTATTTTTTCTCAGGCCTTAATGGGTTAAGAGGAGATTCGCTTTTTTTGGGTTGAAAGGGTCAACGGTCAAAGGTCACAATCAAGGTCAAGACCAAAATCTGAAACAGATATGCAGGTTTTCGTTAAATTCACTGTGAACAATTAGTAAGCTGCCCT